>NC_071421.1:5469272-5773120 GCF_017976375.1 Cuculus canorus | reverse complement strand
CTAGGCAATTAAAATCGACATCTACGCTACGGTTAATTTTGTTATAGCGAGAAGAAAACTCAGGATGTTTCCTATCCACTAGAAATATATTGATATGAACTAATGAATCATCAAAGTTACTTTTTGCACAGGGCAACTTGGATCTGCCTGCTGTTGGAGAAGGAGGTGGAGTCAGGGGATACTCAGAATCAGCATCTTTTTGCTTCTTACGGGAGGCACAAACTGGTCTTTGGTATAGCTGAAAGACATTAGGTGCTTCTTCCATATGGGAAGGTAGGGAACGTGGCATATCTGGATATTCTACATTGGATACCGAGGGACAAGATTGGGAAAGGTATTCCTTGTGTGCTAAACTGGACGGCTTGGGTGCTCCACGGGACACCATGAGATTCTTATACATAGAGTCTGGGTTTTTTTCCAGAAGATCTTCCATTAGCAGGGAACGCAAGGCAATCTGAATAGACAAAGTCTGAGGATGATCTTTAGCAAACTCAACATCGAAGTCCTGAAATTTAAGGCTGACGAGACCTTGTGCACCAAGTGTAAGATCACCACTTAACTGAACCTGGAGCTCGGAGATATGAAAGTTCGCTTGAATTTGAGTAAATGATTTTGTTTCCTTGACAGCTAACGACTTGTTCGGAACAGAATTTAAACTAGAATGGCTGAATAAGCCGTTTTCCTTCCGTTCACTAGAAAGTTCTGTGCCTGTACTGTGAAGTGACGGTGAAGGAGAACTATGACAAGGTGAGGAAACAGAAGTGGCTGGAAATTTATTCAAGTCTTCACTGTAAATTAAATTATCCAGAGTCTGCAGGACTTGTTCATACACATGTTTGGCGAACACCACCTACAATGTAAGAAAAAAGAGACAATCATCATATGAGAGCTGTCTAAATAACATCAGTACAGGCATTTCAAAATTCAGAAGCTGAAAGGCTGTGGAATTTCAAACCAGACAAATTTTAAGTTTGCCCACAAGTGAAAATTACTTCAGAATAAGGTACAATGCAAAGATGAAGTAAATAAATTCTTCTGTATCAGCTCTGTAACATGACACAATGTGGATACACACAGGATAGGATCTTAGAATAGGATACCTTGTATTACTAGGCAAAAAGCATCCACAGAGCTAGTTAAAAATAATTCACCATACAAACCAGCCTTAATTTACCAGGCTGGGATTATACAGTAACATAGGGGAAAAAAATCCTCCTTAGCTACCACTGCTGGTCTCTTTAGCTTTAGAAGTTTTAGCTTCCTCTGCTGCTGCAGAGATTTTTTCATGATAATGGCATTTTAATTCTTGGCTTCTACTAGAACTCAAATAAACATGTTTGGACAGTAGCCTTTGGGCAGAGACGCATTCATTTTCTGTCCTTTAAAAGGTGTTCACAGTTAAGAGTTACACTAACTCATAAACACATCTAAAATATTCCCAAAGATGATTAAATTTTGGTCATCATTATTATGACTTAAGATTGTTTCTTCTAACCACACATATAAGGATCTGATTTCTAAACTACCAATACGTTAAACTTGGAGATATTTGCCTGAAAAATATTTACCCTCTACAGAGTGAAATACTTCTACATTGATGGTTGAAATACTACATTACTGTACCTGAACAGGGTTTACAAATTTCCCTTCAATCTTCATAATGCTTGATATTTCAAAGTCTTCACTACTCAGAGGGAAAGTTAAATCCAGATCTCTCCCTAGTGGTTTCTTTTCCAATTTAAACTGGATGGTGGTGTTATTCAAAATGTGGAAGGCTGTTAAGAGACAGTGAAATGAAAACAACATTACAAGTGAACTGATGATCCTACATAGACTGTACAGCAGAGATAACAGCAGCTATTTAACTCGCTCGGAATCTCCTAGCAATGCTAAGTTAAGTATATCTATGGTTTTTTACATTTCTGCATGAAAGGTACTACTCAGTTTTTTACTAGGAGACTAAAAATGGATATAAATAAGATAACTTCTCCATTATAATTAAAATTGAGCAGTACATTTCAGGAGGATGGGTGAGAATGTAGAATCAGAGCTATGGTCAATACGCATTTTAAGTACCATCTACTACTCATAACAAAATAATTAAGAGTCCTCTGAGTAACATACCATGGCCCTTATGTAACGATTCAAAGAAGTCATGACGAGTAAAATGGGATTCTTCCTGGCTACTAATACTAGCAGGACCTGACGAAGAATGCTGCCTGAGAGGTGTTTCACTTGCAGGCTCCTTCTTGCTTGTAAATTGGCTGCTATTTAAAGAATACATTTTAATATCTTTAATTTCAACTTGCAGCCTATCACTTGTAGATTCATCTTCTCCCGGTACAAAATTCTGAATAGATATTTGTCCTAGATGACCTACAAGCAGTTCAGAGCTACCAGGCTTTCGAGGTATTGAGACAATCGGTGATTCAATGTTTACATTTAATATGAGCTTAATAGTATCAGTTTTGAGAGGCTGAGATCCAAACGCATAGCCTTCATTATCTTCTAAGTTGGCAACATCTCTTGATCGTGGTGTCGTATCAAACAAAGAAACCATCTCGCTATACTCAGCAGTTTTAGTTGCCAAGACTGTAGTAACTTTTGAAGCTGCGCTTTTCAGCATGTTGCGGAAATTCTCTTCCAGTTCATCCATTGACAAAGTCAGTTCCTTCAGAAATTTGGCCGAGTGGTTGTAGTGCAACGAGGCCATTTTGAGGCTGAGAGAACATTCCTCTTTGGACTTTTCTGTGAAAGTGAAACTCAAAGCATCTGGAAGGCTATTTCCATCATCAAGCCTAAAGAATAAAGATTCAAAGTAATCTACATCACCAATGAGATTTTCATACCTTACTGTATTCCCTATGCTGACAACATACTGGTTCTTAACACTCTCCTGTGTTAGATCCATCAGGTGAAGGCATCCCAGAGAGCCATTTACATCCAATTTACTACACATGGAGACATTGACTTTGGTGCCACCAATACTGGCTGTTGCAATTTTTCTGCCATACTTTTCTCCATTTGCCATTCCGACTGTCCTGAGGAGGAGTATATTTAACCAGTGGATATCAACTGCTACCTCTGTATTCTGTACATAAGTGGACTGGAAGGTTTCCTGTTCCCTCCAATCTCTTTCCAAGTCAGTTATTGAAGGCTGAGGACTGGAATCTTCTTTCTCCTTTGGAAAAGATTTCTGGAGAAACCCAATCAGTTCAACAATAGTCTCTGGATTAAGGATGATATCCAGGTTGTTCACCTGCACAGAGATCACTTGCAGACTGCTATCCAAATTCATCGATGGGCATTCCGCACTCACAAATTGATACTCGAATTTTATTAGGGACTCTTGATCTTTTCCAGTGTTACCAGAAGAAGTATTTGAGGCTGCAGTGCATCTTTCTGCCAAACTAACTGCATCAATGGGACGCGCATCATGTGGTCCATAAACTGGAGACTGAGCCCTGCTGTCTCGAAGACTTCCTGTTGGCACATCAAAACTCAGATTCTTATGAGAAGCCATCAAAAGATCAAAATCCGTTCCATATGTTTGCATAGTGTCAACCAGTAACAGGCCATGAACTGTCAGGGACACTTCTGCATCGTATGGTCTTTTCACAAAATGGGCATTGGTGCCAAAAACCTTGAGTACAGAGATATATCGTCCATTACTTTCAACACCCAGCTGCATACAGTTCACTTTGAATTCAGCCAAAAGCAGCTGAGATTCAACAAGAACTTCCCTGGTATGTTGCTCTAGCATGACAACGCTCTGTGTTAGATTCATTACAGAATCATGCAAACTGCCAAGCTGTTCCACCTCTGCAAAGATCTTGTCTTTCCCTAAATGTAGGGCATCGGAAGGCTTAGTTTCAGATTTACTCAGCTGTGTAAAACAGTTCTTCAGAGCTGATATTTTGTCTTCATTTATATGAATTTTCAAATCTGGCAGGCTGCCCGACAAGACAGCCCCTGGGTATTTTGGGTCAGACGTGTATATCAATCTGCGCTCCAACTGCAGGTGAACATTGAATTTTTCTACCACGTGAGTTGGACCCACATCACTATCCTGAACGTGTTTCCAGTTGTCTTTTACTCGGCCCACCATGATCTGAAGGTCCATAAATGAAAGCGTGTACGTCTCATACATTTTTTTACTCATTAAGTGTGCTTGTAGCTGCTCTTCACTTATTTCCACTGCAGTAAACTCAGGTATTTTGATGCCGCTACTAGTGTTAGATTCTGGTGGTGGAGTATTGGGTGGAGTTGCAAGAGGTGTTTTATACTCCTCATCGCTCAATTCGCTGACTTCTGAAGGAAGAGTATCTGCACTTCTTTTAGATTCTTCTGTGAATTAAAAAAATAACAGTAAACAAACAAAAGCCTTCTCCTTCCTCCTTGGATATTTCCCACCATTACCATCATCCCTAGGAGCACTGTACCAAAAAAGCACTCGACTGCTCCATATTACAGCACTCTGAGCCAAAATCCAACCTATGGTAAAATCCGAGCCAAAATCCAACCTATGGTAAAATCCAAGCCAAAATCCCACCTATGATAAAATGCAACACACTCACTTTAAATCTGTTCAGTGCCTTCAAGACATGCAAGATATCACAAGGGAGCCTTTACTTTAAAAGACAATCCCAAAACAACCCGAAATCCCCAACGAATCAAAAAAAACCCCTGCATCCCTACCCCACTTATTTTAAAAGCTGAGTATCAATCTTAATTAAAAACGCATTAATAATAGCAGATTTATTATGTGAAACATATAGGGGGAAATAATCTTAAATCTTAAGACTCCTCTACTTTCTACACAGAGAAAAATGTTTCTGGGAGAAGATGAAAGAAAAGAAAGGTTGCAATCATTCTAGATCATACCTTGAGAATTGGTAAGCAATATTCTTCCTAGATCTACAACAACTAACACTGGATCCACAAATTTGAAATCATCGGGAAAGATCACCTGAGGGGCAGAAATATCAAGGCACACGGTCCAGCTTTTGCTGTTTTCCTGAAAGTTAAGAAGAAAGACATAATAGCCCACAAAACCAGCTTCCCCTCGCATACAAAAAAAGCTGTGTCAAACAAATCAATCCAGTTAGCCACTTTTTCACCTGAAGAGCTAACCTTCACAAACTTGAGCCATACTGAAGTTGGGTAGCTTGTTAAATCACAGACTGCCTTCACAGTCAATGAAGGGACATTTTCAGTAGGTGAAATGTCCCGCGCTATGGCAGATGCAATGAATCCCTCTCCAGAGGAACTTGCCATCTCTAAACTCAGATAAATCCTTGTCAATTACAACAGAATCATAGAATAGTTTGGGTTGGAAGGGACCTTAAAGATCATCCAGTTCCAACCCCCTGCCATGGGCAGGGACACCTCCCACTGGCTCAGGCTGCCCAAGACCCATCCAACCTGGCCTTGAACACCTCCAGGGATGGGGCAGCCACAGCTTCCCTGGGCAACCTGGGCCAGGGCCTCACCACCCTCACGGTGAAGAAATTCCTCCTAGTGTCTAGCCTAAACCTGCCTCTCTCCAGTTTATATCCATTGCCTCTAGTCCTATCCCCACAAGCCTTTGTAAACAGTCCCTCCTCAGCTTTCCTGTAGCCCCTTCAGGCACTGGATGGTCGCTATCACATGTGAAAGTCCCACGTTTCTTAAAAAGAACACCACATTAAAAAACACACCAAACCTCCCTATTCTTTAGAGCTTAAAGTCGTAAGAGTAAAAAAGAGTAAGAGTAAAAAAGCCTACATAAACATTTTGAGGGGATAAAACAACTTACAATGAAGTCTCCTACTAGTAAACGATCAATAGTTTGCCTGATTTCAGCTTTTGTCTGCATTTTCAGCTTGTTATACTGTCTTCTGGCAGCTTCAGCCACTCTTGCCTCTAACTCAGATTGATATCCAAAACCTGCAGAAGAGATACAAACCGATTTTGGTATAATTTTGTTCATCTGTCATAGAATTAGGGGAAAAAAATAAAAAAAAAATAAAAAAGAAAAGATCTCTTTTAAATTTTAGCAGTAAAATACAGGATGGGAAAACATAGCAGTTGAAAGGCATTGGCTGTACGTACACACCATGCTGCTTCACAGAAAAAAAGAAGCGTCTAAGCACTAAACAAACAATCCCACCAAAAAACACTTCCCAAACCTTTTTCTGGGTCTCTATTTGACAGACTTTCAATCTGAGTTATGACATTTGAGGGGGACAGAAAGGGTGAGTATGGCAAGAGAGGAACCAAACGTATGAAAAGATATTAAAACTACAAAAAATCCCCAACCCCACCAAAAAAAAAACATGAAAGGTTAACCTGAGGTATGAACCCTTCCCTTGTAGAAGAAGTCAGCTACTTTCTTAATGGCTTGCGGATTGTAAATAATATTTAGAGGCCTGGTACTGACTTCCAGGCGCCTCTCAAAAGTGCTGTGGATTGGATTTCTTTCATAAAGCATCTCAAACACTGGGGCATTAGGATCTGCAACTGAACAAACAATGAGTTACAAAAAGCAGCTGTAAAAAAACCACAAAACAAACAAATGGACAAATAAATACCAAAAGCAAAAAAACAAACGCCGAAGAATTTAATTTCTGATTTTTGGTTGGTAACAGGAGGGAAGTAGTATCCCTCTGAAAATTATTTGGTAACAGAAAAGCAAGTAATATGATTGATTACTTCAATCAACAGAATTCAATGTTTGTACATACAAAAACATTTTCAGAACCGGGTCCTAACACTGAACCCCTCCCAACTGCTTTTCTCTTTTTAAACCAAGACAAAGAGCAACTGCAACTCCCGTTGTCTTGCAATACATGTTTTCTCCCTCACTTTCTCTAAACTCAACTTGCACGCACTCTTATATCTGAACAAAGCTTCCATGATTTCACCTTTACTGCTGGCAAAAGCATTTGCATTAATTCAAATTCCAAACACTCCACTATGAAATTTTTGGTTTGTAGGAATTCTCTCATAGGCTTATTATCATCAAACAGAAAATGAAATCCTTACCAGTGTTCTGATCAGTTATTTCTGAGGACAAACTTTGGAGTCCAAAGGAAGACATGCAGCCAACCTCTTTTTGCTGATAAGAATGTAAAAAGAAGATTGTTTAGATAAAATCATCCAAACCACTTTACAGTAGCATAGAAGTCTTTAATGTATTACGTATTATTATTATGTATCTACTCATGTAGCAGACAGAGCAAAGTCTGACGTGCAAATTTTAGTCAGATGTCTAAAAACTAGGGAGTACAAAGCACAAGGGAAAATTTCATGGAATTTGATTCAAATTTATGCTCTGAAGAGATACCTAAAATCTATTCAGCATTATGAAGAAAAAGAAAACTCTGTATTTCTGCTTTCAGCATAACAGAACACAAGTGAAATAAAAGGCTAACTTGGTCCAAAGTTTATGACAACGCTGATTGTTACAAAAGTTACATCTTGTTCAACAAATTATCTTCTTCCCAAGTTACCAGCAGGCAGAGCAAATGATGAAGAGTTCTACAAATGATCCTTGGAAAGGGAGGGGAAAAGCAAGTTCAATAAGTGAAAATTTTTCATCAAGACTTTTGTGCTCTCTTTCTGGGATAAGATACAAACCAGGAAAAGCATGTGTTGAGTTTTGGAACATAAGTATTTTCACACACGCTTATGCATTCTACATAGTAACTCAAAGAGTGTTTTTCACCTACAGGATTCGGGAAGACAAGAACAGGAAATATGGTCCCTTCTGTTGCCAAATCCCTCAGAAAAAGACCACCAAGCTGAACTTTGAGAAGAGAAGAATTCCTGCGGGGAAGGGATTCTGCTAAGATCTTTACACCTGGAATATAAAGACATAAACCACTTTATTTTCTTTTCATATACAGGACGGGTTTTATTTAAATTTTACAGATAAACAGCGCCCAACAAATGAATCCTTTGCAAGTGCTCATGTTTATTTCTACTAAAAAAATTAAGCACAGAAATTTGGAATACATTGCAACCATTATGAAAGCACATATTTCTATAGTTGTCTTCCCTTCACACATAACAATGTCTAAAATTAGATTTCTGTTGAAATCACTCACACATATGAAGAGAGAAACTTGTTTTCTCTTGGTACATCAATTTCTGTGAGCTATTCTCATATTTTGAGCTTTGTTTCAGTATAATAATTTAAAGAATTTTAAATAAAAAAATCAAGGGAAGTAGACAAAGCTGTGGTCTTTTTTGAGAAAGAATAAAACTGAGTTAATACCTGAAAACTCCAGCTGCATAAAAGCAGTCTCCTCAGCACGCATCACTTTATTCTCCTTGTGCAATAGAGTGAAAGAGCCACCCTGCAACTGCAGGTTTAATTTAGCAAAAACATGATCTCTCTTTGTAAAGGTGTTCATGCTAGAAGCATCTGCAGACGGATCAAAAAATTCATCTGCACCTAATTAAAAAAACAAACACAAACCAACACATTAAACAAAGGCTATTGAAGAATGGGGAAGTTTGTCTGAATTTGAAAATAAGAATTTCACAGCTTTAGGGAAGAAATAGAAACAAAAATTAAATCAGCTATACCTTAACAAAACTGAATATTCCATGGAACCCTTCTATTTCAATTAAGGTAACGTAAACCTAAATTTAAAGATCCTGACAACTCAGTACTTGTTATGTTACACCCAGTCACAGCAGGCTATGTGACCCCAGCCATTGGAACAGAAAAAGTCCCAAAGGTCTTTGCCATAAATATTTCTAATAGTAGAAGCAAATGTATTCCATAAATCGCTTGAGAAATAAGCAGGTACACCAACTACTGAGATTTTTAACAGGTTCAGACAGGCCCTGCTGCCTGGGTACATTGTTTGGCACACATAATCTTTGACCAGTTGAAGCAAAGAGTTGATTCTATCCACCTCTACAAAGTATCGGACTACGGCAGCATTAGCAGCTTCAAAACAAGACAGAAAAACCTGTACTTTCATACCTAGTATGTCTTCTGGATTCCACTGTTCCTTTGGGTCTGGTAGCAGCCCTTCAAAAGGTTCACCTTCGTATGTTTGCTGAGCATATCCATACCAACCTCCCCACCCAGGAAACCACGACTGAAGATACTGCAGCATTCCTGTCCTACTGCCATGTGCAGATTCTGCTGTAGGGGAACCTCCAGGGGAATCGGGCAACGGCTCTTTAACACTCTGTGTTTGAACATTGAGGACATACACATTACTGCTGATAAGTGAAAAAGTATCACAAGCATATAGAAAAGTCACAACAAAAATATGATTCCATCTACTATTTACTCAGAATTCCTCAGTAAATCAGGAGTGATATTTTCAGTCAATACTTAGCCTGTCGGGAGAGCAGCAGCAAAGAAGTAATAAACATATCATCAGTTAACTGCTGCATATTCATATAGGAATCCATATGGCATTATTTAAATCTTTGCCTAGAAACACTAAACCAAGTAAGAAGCCATTTGATACCATAAAACACAGCCTTAAATTTTAACAACTGTATTTGAAAGAGATGACATTGTACAGATGACAATACTGTTACTGACTAATCTCTGTAACGGTAGTTTATGAAGTGTGCTCACAAAGCCATGACAGCCATGAAGCTGTCATCGGCCACACATTTATTCCGCGAAAATACTAACTATAGGTCCTTATTTCCACTCTCTGTTTGTAAGATGAAGAGTTCTTGCCTTAGGAATTCCAGCTACGATACTATGGAGAAGGATCATCAGATGACCAGACAAAAGACTTCACTGTGCAAGTGACACAAGTGAAAACTGGAGGAATCCAGCACTGTTTGCCATTTTATCATTAATGCCACATTCCAACATCAAAATGAAAACATGCTAACACTCTCCAGCAGAACAAAACACAACACCTCAGAACAACTCGTTCAAAGATTCCAAATACCACCCTCTCAATGGTCCTCACCTCAGCCAGGTCATGGAATTTATCATGGACTATCTCATACAGTATCTTCAACTCTTCATATGTCTGCTCATCCTCAATACGATGCATTTCTGCCTGAAAAAAACAACAAAGATAAAGTAATTGCACTAAAAGAATATACCACCTTGTTCATAAACCCATCCAACATCCCTGCAATAAGCAAGAGATTCACAGAGAAAACTAACATCTAACATGGTATTTATGATAGTAACCAAGTGCCCAAGCACATGAAAATAAACAGATGTCATGTGGACAACTGTACTGATTTTCCCCTCTATTACAAATAAAGTTTATTTGCATTGTAAAATACATCATTTTAACACTTCTCATGGTAAAAATTCCTTGCTCAACTATATCCTCCTATCATGCATGAGAAGCAAGGTTTGCAGCGCAAAATTTAAGCTGTGGAAAATAACTTGATTTAGCAGTATGACTAGCTTAGCCAGGAGCGAAGAAAGCTCCTATCTTGAATAAAGAAGACAGGGGAAATGAACTGCATAAATTAGGACAACATAGTATTCACATTCAGTTACTCAGAGATGTTGTCTTCTTCGTACTGATTAAGAAGTTGTTAGTAGAAGCTTATGATTCACCCAAGTCTAAAAAATACATATTGGAATAAGAAAGCAAAAGACATTTTTCTAGTCCAATGGCATTGTCCTTGTTAGGCTCTGCTGAAGATAATACTACATGAAATAAAGTCTCCAGCTTTGCCATGTACTATAAAATTTCCAATATATTGACCTACTCCTACAATTAATGTCTAAATAACACAAATAAGTATTACATACAGCTTACAGTATGCATAGAATCACACCTGTAGTCAAGACAGGTGAGGGATATGATGCCCTGCACTGATTTAACAAAAAAGTCCCAATTCACCTAGGCATAAAATACAGTTAATTATATATCTATAAAAAAAATTATAGGGATTTTTACCTTCTGAAGTGGCACACAGGTTCATCATTAGAGGCACTTTCTAAATTCTCCATCTTAAAACCAACCAGGGAAAGACGAAAACCAAAAAGACAACAAACCACCCCCAAACACGCTGTCAACTCGTCACAATTTTCCCCACATTACCTACCCAACCATACGGGTGCCCTGACACGCTTCTGATAGTTAAATACTTGGGAGTTTATAGACAGCACAAGTTAAGAAAGCATGTGACAGACCAACATGAGCATTCTACGAGAGTTAATGCTATTTTTGGTGAAAATCAGTTAGAGATCATAAAACAAAGAAAAAAAAGACAGGTTTTTGCATAGCAAAACAAAACCATAAGAACCCTGCTGTGCACACACCTCCCACAAGTCCAGCTTGCAAACACTAAAAATTCAGTTGTGGTCAAAAGGCAGCCTGCTCAGAGAAAAAGGCTTGCAGTAAAACCAAAGATGTTGTTAAACCGTAACATTTAAAAGTTGAGAAGACGAAAGAAGTCAACGTAAGATGATTAATGAACGCTGTAAAAGCCTCAAAGCTAAATACCTGCTCTGTAGGAGACAGCAGTTCCCCCTTCAACTTGCTGTAATACATGTCAGTGTACGATACTGCATCTCGGGCCCGATGTAATGCGAATTCCCAAGAAGAACGTTGTCTCTGCTCCCTGATCTCCGAAAGATTGGCATTCAAAGCAAATATCCACCATTCTCGGCAGCTGAAATGTTTTATAATTACTGTATTAACAATATTTGCAAAAAAAACCAAATGCATGTCAAACTGGTAAAAGGTCCAGGAGAGGTTCAGTGAAAGAACAGAGGGCAACTGGGCAGTAAAGACATTGGTTTCAGAGACAGCAATGATAGACAAGTTCTACAACTTGTGTAGAACACAGCTCTGCAAAGGACCCACTGCTTGAGTGGAATTTAGCGCAGCTGTTCTATACCAGGCATAGGCAATAAAATGTAGAGTGACGCAGACCTCTGGTCTGCAGCGATACCACCTCTCCTACCTATCATTAAAAGAAACTTAACAAGAGCTCTTTCAACAAAGAAAATTTCAGAACACCACAGTGTGCACCTGTGGGTAGAACCTCCAATTCCCTTTCAGTTCTTGGAAGCTGTGTAAGAGGGATTCAAAGCCTTAGGTAAGAATAATTTTAATTTAAGCTTGAATTACATCTGAATGTTTAAAACTGATTTAAGAGGTAGGGGAACAAAACATGAGAATTGAAACACCAATAGATGATAGCATAGTTTTTAATATCATATTAACAACATCACATCCGTAGATATGCTTACTTCTCTGTTACTGTAACCTTCGGTCTCCACTTCCTGAATTTAAGCTGGCGTTCCTTTCTAGCCAGTTCCTTTAAAAATCCCATGATCTGCTGATACTGCATCTTTTAGTAAAAGAATACAGAGGTCAGTTAGGTAATAGTGGAAGTGCTTTCCAAATCAAAGGGGAGGAAAAACCAAAACAAACATAAAAACAACCACAGGCTCATCTTATCTGCATCAATGGCCTGCATATGGCTGCTGAAATAAGATTACTGTTAATCATAATTCATAATTTGCTTCTCTAGCATCACATATCTTCTCCAAGTAACTGGTAGTTAAGGAATCACATTCAATTTACAGGCTTCCTGCCTTATACACACAGAGAATGAAATCTCCTTCCATGTCAGACTATCATCCTTATGTCAGCCACTACTTTACACTCTACAGACTACAAAAAACCCATTTGCATCCCTCCTATTACTACAGTAAACAAAGAAGATTGTAACTGTTCCACAATACTCAGTTGCAGTAAGATAATTCTGAATGCTTGGTTTTAAAACAACTTCTTTAGCATATCCCCTTCAGTTGCCTCTAATACTTAAATCTTTAAGAAAGCCTTAATTTTATGCTATAATAATCGGTATTTAAACTCCTACAAACACTACCACAGTTTTATACCCCCTACAGGTACTTCACTGGTAGAATCAGCAACTGTTTCCTTAGAGACAGATAATTCAAGATTACACTTTACCAGTAGGATCTTCAGGAGCACCGAATGACAAACAACAGTTGCAGCACGTGGGAAGGTAAAAACATTTTGAACTTGTAGATGTTGTGATACCCAAAACATAACGAAATATCTTCTTTAATCAGTGATTTTGTTAGAAACTGACCATAAAGCAGCGTGCAACACCACATACCAAATCAGCCTTACACACCCAACGTAGCCTAGTATCATTAACAGCACATTCACAACAGCCTCATTCATCCTCCTTCCCAACAGTCTCTGTTGCCAATATCAAGAGTTAAATGACAATGGTTGGTATCTACCTGTGACAGCTTCAAGGGGATAGTCTCAAGCTGAATGTCACATTCAAGTCGCGGAGTCTGGCGTGATCTCAAAGGCTCCTTAGAACAATTTCTCTTAAGAAGAGCAGAAGTGCATACAGGTTCCATGATGTAATCATGACCACGACTTTCCATACTTCTATCCATTGCTTCCTAAGGGTTACAAGCAAATTTATTCTATAAGAAATGATTGCACAATACTTATTAGGAGGTATGGGTTTCATATATTAGAATACACTTTACTAGTGCACCAGTCCATTTAAACACCTTCTCCAACATGTTCTCTCATCAAAGGTAGAAAAAGATATTGCACAGCCCAGCTTCAGTAGCTGCACATGTATACTATCATTGTAGCATGAAATCACAAAGTTCTGTTGCTCCTAAAAAGCACTGGATCCCATAAATTCTACATCAAATACGTCTTCAGTATACCAAGGAGACTAACAACAACAACAATAATCATTTACATGCAAAATCTCTCTCTTGTACCTGTAGCTGACCAGGAGGTAGGTCACCCAATAAAGTGCAGTTGGTATCCCAATAAACACTGAAGTCGGCAACTTCCAATTGTTTTTTCCGCGTGAGCTTCTCAACCTGAAGTAGAAAAAGTGGGATATAGCTAAGATCACACACCACGTGCCATGTAGTTCGTAGTTCTACACACTCAATAAACAATATGAAATGCCCAGAATCAATTTATAACATTAACCAGACCACTATTAAAATGCCATATTTTTAACTAAATATTTCCCAGCACCCATAAAATACATAATCACATCTTGGCTGCCGTGAGCTCTTGCAGAGTTATACTTACTGGTTCAAATACTGCATTCTGCATGCATACATTTTTGATGCATATGCCAAACGCAAATGGCCGCAGAGGATTTGTGACACCATCTTCAAACCTCAAATGGACATCTTGAATTTTCAACTAGACAGAAAAAAAAAGACAACCAGTTACACTGTTAAAAGTGGACCACAGTACTATCCATTTATACTAAGCAATTCATTATTTCATTTCTGCAATTCTCCCACACATTTCAGGTAGTTACTCAGAGCTCATAAAAATCCTGTTCCTCACTTTCTGTACTCTCTGGTTTTATCTCCTTCCCAGACACCACCGGTCCCTCTCCTTCTCTCCAAAACCAGCCAGCCTCTTTCATTAGGCTTCACTCTGCTACCCAACTATTACTCTCCATTAAAGGCAAACGTGTTAATTGCCAAATGATCACGGTGACCCAAACTAATTTTACGTCGATAAAACTTTTTAGAGCACTGAGCTACTGTGGCTTCCCAGAAAATGCAGTGTCCAGGACTGAGAAAAGTATAGAACCTCTCACCTTGAGCTCCTGCAACAAATACATTACACTCAAAAACACCAGGAAAAGTAAGAAGTCTGAGCTATCCTGCTTCTAAATTGCCTCTAATGAGTTGAAATGCAACCAGATAATATAGTCAGTCTATCTGCACATAAGGAAAAAGAAGCGTAGTCCTTTCACAGAGGCAAGCAGACAAAATTTAGCAAGTAATATGTAGAAAGCTTCAGGTTCTTAAAACACAAATGATTAAAATATCATTAAGTACACTAGGACTTCCAAGGAGAAAAAGCAACAGAACATAACACCCATACTTTTGAGTCATTTTGATACTTAGGAGACAGATGGCAGATTTTATAGTAATAGTAGAAAAATAATAATTAAAAAACTCAAGAGGCAACATGCAGCCAAATAATCAAAACCATAGATCAGCATAAACTCTCAGATTTGTTTCTTTACAAATTATCTTTTTTATCAACACAAATTACACTCTTCTGCTTCATAAATAATTCAATATTTTGGTGGGTTTATAACTAAAAATCTAAAATGTGAGCAAAACCCATAAGATTTCATGCAAATTCATTACCCACCTACTGTTACAAACCATAAAAAGTTGATGTTTTCCCCTGGGCAAAAGCGGGATGGAGGGTTTTTCCTTTCCAGAAGTCCCCATCAAGACTAGTTTAAGACTGGAGTTAAAAAGGTTCAGTTTGAAAAGGAACTGTCCTCTGTCAAACATCTATCTTTGAGTTATGCATCTCTTTCCTGAGGACTATACAACGTGAAGCACAGTGGACACAGGGAATTCTTAACAAGGGGGAAAAGCTCTACAATGCAAAGGCTTACTTCAATGTTTTCTACAATTCTTGTGACTACAGATGCAGTAACTGAGTACCAGTAAGATTCCCCTTTCTGTTGTCGTTCTTTCTACAAGAGAAAATAGAGACAAACATTAATTACTACTATAAAATGTGGTCAGGAAACAGTATATGTTGTTTTACTGAAATTACTGTGAATAAGGAGAAAGAAAAAAGAACACACAATTATTTCAGTATCTCCAACACATGTGGCACACACAACGGACAGGGATTAGTGGGGCAGAAATTGTACCACGTTAACATGTACAAAACAAATTCTAACTTAGTTTCCAATGCATCTGTTCTCCTGCTTGTTAGGAGACTTAAATGCAATCCATCTACCGTAGCGCTTTCTTCACCAGTGAAGACAAGCGTGACTTACTTTCCATTTTTCTTCAAGTGCAAGGAGAAGAGCTTTCTTGTGTTCTCTCTCTTGCAACTTCTCCCTTTCCTCATCAAAGTCTCCTTTTTTTTCTGGTGCACCAATTAAGTGCAGTTTTGAGACAGATATCACCCATGGTTCCACATGTGGCCGATAAAAAGGTATCTGCAGTGTTATTTTGCCAATGAAACCTAGACATACAAAACAGAGATGCTGTCAAACTCCCATGTAAACACTTTATCACTTGGAAAAAAACGGAAGAAAAAAGAAGCAAACGTGCTTCTGACTCACAGGTAAAGGTTCTTCTAAAATATGCAGTACCTCCTGTTTATAAATATTTGTCCTGCACAGAGAAGCAAAATACAAACCTGCCTTTACTTCAAATGGTAATTCCAGTTCCTTCAAGGCATCTTTCTTCAGTGGCAGGTTTTCCAATTCTACAGCACCTACACAAAGCAGAAAAAAAGGCAAGTCTGCTAAACAAAATTATGTTAAAGAATGCCAGCTTGAAGATCATAAGACTAAAATGACTGGCACAGTGGTTTAAAGCAAAAAAATCAAATATGATTTCACGAGAACAGCCAACCCACCACTTCGAGCTGTGTCACAGCTGCAATGGCATTTAATATATTTGTTAATTTTCCAATGCCACATGCTCACACTATGTGATAAGATCATCGAAGCAATCTTGTGCAAGGTTTTACGTCTGAACTCTATTGTAACCAAGAGAAAGCTTCTACTCCGTGACTTTTCAAGAGACACTTCAAATATCTTCTCAATATCACAAAAGCACACACAGAAAATCTTTGATGTGTTATAAAACATCCCTTCCAAAACAAGCAGATAACAGCAACAAAATGTAAACTAGAAAGCTTTGATTTGAGGACTCTGCACAAGTCTCATGAACATAACATGATGTAACATGCCATAAACAAGAAGTCTTAATTACAGGAGAGTAATTACCAGCACCGAAACCTAAGCAGCAAATACTACAAAATACTTTTTGCCATAGTCCCTCAACACGAAAGTTACCAAACAGTACTAAGAAAAGTGATACTCAAATACAAAATTAAACATGCTGATAAGATATGCTAAGCCCACTTTTGAATGTTTCATATAAATTAGTTTAAGTGTTTATAAAAAGCAACCAAGGTAGGAACACAAGAGAATTTACTCTTTATAGTAAAGTGCTAGCAAAAAATTCCACATTAAAAGAGTTTACATGAATGTTAAATGGAACATTAAGTGATTGCTTCTATTCCAGCTTCTAGTTATTACAAAAACATGACGCTTATTTTTTAAAAGTCACAGTATAAAAACACTACAGAAAATAGCACAAAGCCTCACCCTTCAGAAGAGCGACCGAAAGTTGGTCTGTGTTCAGGTTATTGACATATTTGCCCAAATAGGTGTTGAGGACCCAGGCTACCAATCCTTCCAACATGACTGTCCTAGAAGAGGGCAGCTAATGCTCCTGTCATTTTCTGGGCTTCTGTTCCATAATTACAGTCTTTCTCTGGAAGAAAAAGCATGAAGAAAATGATGGCCTGAAATACACACCCTCAGCAGAGCTGCCATACTGCTGTCACTGTAATTCTTACTGTAATGAATCTAAAAAGCAACAAAAACTTCAAGCTGGATTTCTACCCTAAAAAAAATGCTTTGCCCTCAAACATGAATGAACTCTCAAATCAGAGTTTCACATAGAGCTTTGATGATTACAGATCATTTCCATTTGCAGAGTAAGCTCATTTTTCTACCTTCTTTTCCAATCAAAACAACTCATTTTGTTGCAGTAACCAGAAAGCCCAATCTACAATCCTCTTCCAGAAAAGGGAAGACTAAAATTCTACATTGATGTTAAGCACCGGCCTCCTTGATTTCTGCTGTCAGTGTCTTCTTCAAGCATTCTGGTTTTGGAAGCCTGGTCTAAAGTAACAGCCCAGAACCTTCAACTGTATTTTTGTAGAATTCCTATATAGCATCTGTGAAAAAACGATCCTACTCAAACCCTTTTTTTTTTTTGGATATGTGGGAAGTAACCAGAAACAAACCCCATAAATAGCTCTCCAACAGTTACTGTAACAGGTTTCCAAAGCAATAGCATAGATCCGTGCATCAAGCAGGGGAAAAAAGCTGCATTAGGAAAGCAACACTGGTCATACAGGCAAACATTGCTCTTCACACTCTTCTCCAATCACTTCGGTTTTAACTTATGTGGTAATCAGACCACTAAAACTCCTAAGCCCCTGTTCAAGGTTTGAACCAGTGAATTGCAAAACTACTACGAGCTTCTGCAAGGGCAGGATCAAGCATGTTATTGCAGTAAGGAAAGAAGCACATACGCCATATCTTGTCGTTCGAATGCAGCAAAGGTGTTAATTCCATGCTTAGCAAAGTTTCCCAAACCCCCATACCTCCCTAAGAGAGAAGACTGAGTGCTATAGAGCAGAAAATCAAGATGTCAAACTTATTTACATCTGACAATAGAAGAAAACAACAACTTCAAGATTTAAATTTCAAATTTTATATTAATACTCAGGGTTTTCTCATAATGAGGTTTGATTGGTTTTAGCCACCCATATATAAGTCTTTTATTTCTTCTTTAAAATTTAACTAATGTGGTGAAATAAAATAACCAGAATTAATTAAAAGCCTTTCTAAAGGCTCAAGAGAAATGACGTTGTCATGCAGAATGCATCATAAACAACACAAATAACACAGGGAAGTTAGATCCAAATAAAGCCTACCTTCATGTTCAACACATTTAATACATTTATCTTTAACATATTTATCTTTAACATATTTATCTCTGTCAAATTTCTCAACTTTTTCAAAAATGATAGCATTATTCCACATAATAAAGACCAAGCATTTGTACACATGAGGCCACTGCCTTACATTACAGGTTTTTCTATTAAAATTGACCAGAAAGCCGAAGTTAAAATCTCAAGCAAAGATAGTAATCCTTGCCACGTTACCCTTAACAAAATAAGCAAATAAATAAGAAATCTACAGGTGTTAGGAGTCAAACCAGAGGAAAGATCTTGCATAAACATTCAGAAGCACAGGACAGGTAGGAATCCCAGCGACTGAAAATCTCTGGTGTGTGAACACTTTATTTACAGTTCATTTCACAGAATCATAGAATAGTTTGCGTTGGAAGGGACTTTAAAGATCATTCAGTTCCAACCCCCCCGCGATGGGCAGGCATTCCGTACTTGGAGTCATCATAGGAAATGTAGATCAAGTAAATCACCTCTTTGGCTTAAAACTGTGGAAGTAACAAACTATGACAATCTGAGAGAGTTGGGATTGTTCAGCCTGAAGAGAAGGCCCAGCGAGACCTTACAGCGACCTCCCAGTACCTGAAGGGGCTACAAGAAAGCTAGAGAGGGCCTGTTCGCAAAGACTTATAGTAACAGGATGAGGGGCAACGGGTATAAACTGGAGAGGGGCAGATTTAGGCTGGAAATAAGGAGTAATTTCTTCAATATGACAGTGGTGAGGCCCTGGCCCAGGTTGCCCAGAGAAGCTGTGGCTGCCCCATCCCTGGAGGTGTTCCAGGCCAGGTTGGATGGGCCTTGGGCAGCCTGAGCCAGTGGGAAGTGTTAGAACTAGATGATCGTTAAGGTCCCTTCCAACTTCAAACTATTCTATGATTCTATTTGGGACTCCTTCAAATGTTTTACGGCTTTCACACTCATAACTTTTTACTCCATTGCTGTGCCGCTGCAAAGACATACACAACATTTTTTTGGAGCGCTTTTATTTCCTTAACATCCACAGTAAGAAAAGCAAAGTGAGAGCTTGTAGAATCCCTCGGAAAAGACCTTTGCCACCATTGCGTCCAACCACCCCCCGACACAGAATCGCTTATCGGGAGAAAGATTAAATCCAAGCCAAGACCCTCAGCTCAGGGCTGTTTTTTTCCCAGCCGCGAAGAGACAGGAAGCCCGGAGGGTCGGGAAGCCCCTGGGATGTGGTTCCTGTCAGTGGGGACGGGGATAGGACACAGAAAGGGGCCTGAGGGGACACACCGAAAGGGCCTGAGGGGCTCCCCCTTCTCCCCGCACGCAGCCGGGATGGCACAACAGGCAAGAGGAGCTGCCAGCACGCAGCAGCCCCGACCCAAAGGTCACCTTGCCCGGGGCTGGCGGCAGAGCCCAAGAGCGAGCGGCCCAAGCCCGTATCAGCCCGTACCACCCCGTTCCACCCCGCTCCCCCACACCTAGGCCGGGCCCGAGTCGTCGGGCGGGGCCTTGGCGGGGGAGGGGGGGTCCCGGGCCCCTCGCCCCCCCCCCCGGCGCCGGGGCGGAGCGCTGTGAGGGGCGTGAGGCGGGAAGGGCTGGGCCTGCAGGCGCGGAGGAGCGCGGAGAGGAGGCGGAGGGAGAGGAAAGGGCGGCGGGGCCGGGCCGGGCCGCGCACCGCCGGTGCCGGTACCCACCTGGGCTGCTGTGGTGCGGGCGGGGCGCCCTAATCGATCCCGAGCCAAGCGGCGCCGGCCAGCCGAGCGCCGAGCTATCGATGGGCACCTCCCCCTCTTCCCCCCCAAACCCGTGCGGGGGCGGAGCCGCCGTCTGTGTCCCGCCCTTCCCGGATCACTCCGCGTCGCGCCGTGGTGCGTCACAGCCCCGATAGACGCCTACAGCGTCCGAGGGACGCTTGTACGGGGCGGGGGCGTTAGAAACACGGCGGATGGGTTAGAAGGGACTCTGATGGGACTCTTTAGTATCATTTCAGCTCCTTTAGCCCAAAAATCATAGTATAGTTTGGGTTGGAAGGGACCTTAAAGCCCATCCAGTTCCACCCCCGTGCCATGGGCAGGGACACCTCCCACTGGCTCAGGCTGCCCAAGGCCCATCCAACCTGGCCTTGAACACCTCCAGGGATGGGGCAGCTACAGCTTCCCTGGGCAACCTGGGCCAGGGCCTCCCCACCCTCATGGTGAAGAAATTCTTCTTTATGTTTCGTCTAAATCTACCCCTCTCCAGTTTATACCCATTGCCCCTCGTCCTGTCACTACTGGAGAGGGGAAGAGTGAGACTAGACATGAGGAAGAAATTCCCAGTTCTGGAATCCTCAAAATAAGAAGGAGATGGAGCTGTTGGAGCAAGTCCAGAAGAGGCTATAAGGATGACCCGAGGGCTGGATCACCTCCCGTAGAAGGACAGGCTGAGAGAGTTGGGGTTGTTCAGCCTGGAGAAGAGAAGGCTCAGAGGAGATCTCTTATAGTGACCTTCCAGTACCTGAAGGGGCTACAGGAAAGCTGGAGGGGGGCTGTTCATAAAGGCTTGTGGGGATAGGACTGGGGGCAATGGGTATAAACTGGAGAGGGGCAGATTTAGACTGGAAATTAGGAGGAATTTCTTCACGATGAGAGTGGTGAGGCCCTGGCCCAGGTTGCCCAGGGAAGCTGTGGCTGCCCTATCCCTGGAGGTGTTCCAGGCCAGGTTGGATGGGCCTTGGGCAGCCTGATCCAGTGGGAGGTGTCCCTGCCCATGGCAGGGGGGTTGGAACTGGATGATCTTCAAGGTCTCTTCAAACCCAAAGTATTCTATGATTCTATGATTCTATGATACCCATTAGACATCAGTTAAACACTGTTTAGCACTGTTGAGGACAGTGGGTGTAGGTACAGTCACCTTAGCGCGCCATCTATGGGGATTACTCCGGGGGAACAGGCCACTAATAATAGGGAATAACAGTGGTTGGGATACTGATGCCATGAAAAGCCAGACACAATAATCAATGCCAATTTGGTTATTAAGTCAGGTATTCTTCAATGGGACGTTGGACATGCAGGGGAGGTCTCCATCTAATGTGCATGCAACATCCAGTACCATTCACAAAGGCAGTAGACAGTTAAAGCATACATATTCATCACCTTTCCTGGAAAAAGTGTGTCTATTATAAGGAATTCTCAGAATTTATACATAATCTTCCTCTCCTTGGCATGAACACTCTTCCCTCTGGGTGTCATCTTCAGTGGTCCCTGGATGAAGGCTGTAGATCTTCCTCACAGTTTAACTTTTCCAATTCTCCTTCTTATACGTGCTTTTAGACTCCTTGGGCACGTCTTCAAGGCTGCATCTGGTCCTAGCTGGTTCTTTTTCTTATCATTGCACTAGTCCTTGTTATCTGGCTTAATTAGATACAGTCACATCCTTTCCCATTCTTCCTTGTTAAAAGTCCTTAATTAAGCATAAGCCTCCATGCATAGGCTAGCTAAAAGTTACGATTCAAGCTAATCCCACATTTTAGTACTAAAATCCCAAAATCTATACATAATATTCAAATATGTAGTAGGTTAGCAACTTATAACAAATAATTACTTCCTTTGACACCAAAAATGCCAGCAAATAAACTCTCTAAGTCTCGTTTTGGAGTTTTAGACAGTCAGCACCCTTTATCAGACCTGATAAAGGTCTGATAAAGGGCTTGATAAAGGTCTCCATCAATCATGTGCAAAGAGCCACGAGGGAATATATTTCCCCTTTACATACACGTGTATAAATTTCCCCAGAAATCTTACCCATATTCTATTACTTTCCAAGGACTAATGTTATTATGAACTTCACAACAGTCAAAAGTTGCTCATTTGGAGCTGGCTCCATCTCTCTGCTTAACCTTCCATTTGAGATAGGGGAAGGCTGCAAACAGGTGATTACAGAAGAAGAGACATTTGTTCAGCAGAGTTCATACTGAACACAGGATGTTATTGTCTCCAAAGAACGAACAGTGTCTGGAAAAACACTGTTTGAAAGAAAACATGCTCTCAGAGAGAGATTCTGCCAAACTTTCAAAAAAAATATGATTACTTTGATGAAACTATACTTAAAAAATATTCCGCTTTCTGTAATACTAAGTACTCCTTGCGTCAGTTGGAAAGCATATCTTAAAGTGAAAGAAATGAAAGAACCCATACTAAAAATCAGTTTTGTTTAATGAAGAGGTCAGGAAACTTGAAAATACACAGAATTATAAGAAAAGCAGGCTTTTTATAAGCAAATGCAAGCACACTTTTCCTACTTCAGCATAAAACTGGGATTTTCATTCCCTCCATATCTGAAATCCAGTTACCCTGCCATAACAGAAGCCTCCTTTTTAACAATTTTAGAACAACTTCAACAATATTGCACTGCTTCTCCACTCAAGTCCCAATACAGGAGCTGACAAACAAGACACCGAAACACTCACTGCAGCGCAAGAGGTTCAAAGCACTGTATAAAATTAGCTTCTTGCCCAAATAACAGTCTGTGCACCCATTTTCAAAGTCTCTTCTGAAAATTACCATCAGGTTTAATATCCAGTTGGAAAAGGTTTCGTCACAGCAGAATTAAAGACCTGCTAGCCAGTACTCAGTTCCAGAAATCATATTAGTACACCTCATCACTTTTGAGGCAGTTTATAATTTGGATTTAAAAAATCTGTATCTCTTCCGTCGCTGTAGAATAAATGTTATCCAAAATACCCTTTTTCAGTCTAAGGCTTTGGAAATAACTACTGTATTGTGTTTCTCTTGAGGTAGAATAGTTTGGTTGGAAGGGAAGTACAACGATCTCCTAGTTCAACGATATGTTTTTATGGCATAAAAGAAAGAAGTTATGCCTCCCGTGTGCCTCAAATGTAATTCAGATACCACATTGCAAATTGTGGTTGAATACACACGCCACAATTGCTGGTTAAGTCACACGCATAAAATACAATTATGGGAAAATGGGATCCTAAAAATCAACTTGCGAAATGAAGACTCCCACATGGTTCAAGGAGAACCTCTACTAATTTTCTATAAGAGGTGGTTTGATCTTCAGCATCAAGCAAGAAGGGAAGGAGAACAGGATTTTCTGCTTCTGAGGTCTGAGTCAAGTCCACTTGTTCCAGTTTACGCCTTTTTCTGATGTCAGAGGGCGTGAGCGATCTGGCACACTTACGTTTTTGCTGTAATAGTCACTGGAACGCAGGGAAAAATATTTTGGGTTCATGGTTAACCTCAAAAATGAGGTCAGAATCAATCAGGGAACCATATTATAAAAAAATCACCCAGGACATACAGATAACAAACTTCAGAGCTGTCAATAAAAGGAACTTACTTCCTGCTCTGAGATAACAACTATTTCATCTAGATTTTCTTTTCTAAAATAAAATTAACTATATACAGCTAATGAAATACTATTTCTTAGAAATTGCAGTTGTAATTTAGTAAAAAAAAAAGCACCTGTAAAAGATTTCACTTCTTGTTATACTTAAAGCTGATTTAAGAAGTGTGGTCTAATAATGAGTGAAAGCAAACTGTAATAATAAAAGAAATATCCAGGAGGATGAAGGAAAGTGGGATGGAAAATTGAATGTAATAGCTTTAACATTAAAATCAAATGGATAATTCATTAGCATTGAATGAATGCTAGTTTAACTCCAGAAGCGCCAGTCACAGCCATGTTCTTGACAGGCAATACACCTGAACCCAAATTCTCATCACAAGAAGTCTCAGCAGTAAAATCAATGGTTTAGTTAGAAAAATATTCATTTTCAAATCTGGTAAAGGTGTCTCTGAGGTGTCCCAGAAGAAAGGGAGGAGGCGGCCATTCTTTTTAGAAGAAAAAGCATTCAAGATTTTTAAAATGCAAAGTTCATCCTTTGACCCTCAAGGCTCACAAAAGAGATTCAAACCCTCCAAAGTATCAGTGTCTATCTTCATTGGAAATGTCAAGTCTCTGTAGGAATGCTACACTTAACATAAGGTTTCTTTTAGAAGATAAGGGGTTGCTTGGTTAATTCTAACCAGTCAATCAATGTAATTTCCTTTAGGTGGTTTTCATCCCCATATCTTGAATACTCAGAGGAAACTTCTTTCCTTCTGGAAGGAAATCTTGAAGTAAATTGTCCTCATTTTCCACAAAGATCTGAATTTCAAGTTCTTTCTTCAAGGGGTTTTCTTCTTTTGAAAGGGGAATTTCTTCCCCTGTTGGGGAATAATAGGGAGCATTTCCATAATCCATGCTAGTTGAACTGGTCTGTTCTGGGAACTGGGAACTGCAGTCTGGGCTACATACTTTAACAATGCAAGTCACATTCACCTGCGTTCCTCCGTTACCAGAATGTTCTGTCAAATAAGCAGAAAATTAAATGGAAGAATGAAACACAGAACAAGACAGTTGGATTCTTTATCCAGTATAGACAGTAAATATCTTCCTGTTTCACATAATTTAGGTAAGCTGGTGCAGTTGGTTCTGTAAAGTTTTAGGGGTTTTTTTGGTACCATAAAATCCACATCATTCCAGAAATTAAAAAGCCATAAAAATACTATAGAGTCCTGGATCACAGCCAACTCCCTACTCATCTGCTGCCATTTCAGAAGCTTTTGGCTATGTTTTTTTCTTACTGCTCCCTTTGGCTCTTCCCCCCTAAGTGCCTACCATCACACCCATCTCCTAGTCTGCAAATACTCTTTAAGCAGACTCTTTAAACCTCAGGATGACAACTTAGAACAATCGCTTTATCCTTTCAAAAGTTACTCTCTCTGATGGACATGGGTCTGATGTTTTGTCCTGCCATTTGTTCTGCTAAAAAGACTCATCATTAATAACCACATTTTAAGAGGTTCTGGACCACTCTGATACATTCTTACCCGAACTCGCAGAGTTGTGTCTGTCCCCACTGTGAAGTTTACAACCTTCTGCAGCTGAATGTTGCTGCTGAAATCCTTCCGTTTCTTTCTTTTCATTGTTCTTATTACTGGCTACACTGACTCTTGGAGGCCCAACTGGATTATTCAGGGAGCTATTGCTGGATCCAGAAGTTTCCAAGAGATGCTTTTCCTCCTGTTCAGAACTGCTGGAGTTTTGTGATCCTGTATTACTCACTTTTTTGTCACACTGCTTTTCTGCAGGTAAAAAAGGCTGGAACACAAGCAAAACACTAATCCTTTTAAAATCCACTAACAAAGACCTGGTCAGTACGCGTAGGCAGCTAAAGAAACTACTGATAATTGCTATTTGCACAGCAACGATGCTAAGTAAAATTCATTCTAGCTTGTCATGCATTCAAAATGAACCTGATTCCTGAAGGCACCTACAGTACTTCACTGATTGTCTAAGGAACAAAGGCTCTAAAATCTGCTTTTGTGAACCACACCTATGTTTTAAAAATTATTATTTATTTACTTATTATTTATTAGGATTTATTACAGCTGACATAAAGCAAGCCTAGTTCATTATACAGGTTATAGTAAGGCACATCTTCCACTCCAGCTTGGGGACCAAACCACCCGATCCTCACTGCAGTTGTCTTTCTGCTGTGCAGTTTTCTTCTACTTGTAATTAGATGAATAAAACTTTCAAACAAATGGAGAAAATGGAAAGGAAGGGGTGACTCACCGCATCCGTTTCTGTAGTTGGTGGAGAATATGCAAGGGCTGCAAGTGAGGAAAGGTAGTTCATTAGCATCTCAATTTGTTTCAGTTGCAAAAACTGCTTTCTTAACTAGACTGAATGACATCCTCTACTCCTGGAATAAACTCCAAATGCACATTTATTACCATTGTTTGAAAGTGTCAAAAGCTATATTGTATTAATTTCATAAGGTGACTTAAATTTAGGCAGCAAGCAAAGGGAATTTTCTGCACGAATTAATAATTTTTCTATCATAGTGTCAGTGAGAAAAGGTATTTATGAGAATAAGCTATGGTTGTGACTGTTTAATGATAACATTTGATAATGTCTAATATTTAGATGTGTGAGCCTCATGAGTTTCAACAAGGCCACGGGCAAGGTCCTACACCTGGATCGGGGCAATTCCTGGTTTCAGTGCATGATGGGGGATGATGTGATTGAGAGCAGCCCTGCAGAGAACGACTTGGGGTGCTGGTCGATGAGAAGCTCGACATGAGCCGGCAATGTGCACTCACAGCCCAGAAACCAACCGTGTCCTGGGCTGCATCAAAAGCAGCGTGGCCAGCAGGGAGGGAGGGGATTCAGCCCTCTATTCCTCTCTTGTGAGACCTCATCTGGAGGGTTGTCCAGTTCTGGAATCCTTGGAGATGGAGCTGTTGGAATGGGTCCAGAGGAAGCTACAAGGATGATCAGAGGGCTGAAGCACCTCCCGTAGAAGGACAGGCTGAGAGAGTTGGGGTTGTTCAGCCTGGAGAAGGCTCAGAGAAGATCTTATAGAGACCTTCCAGTACCTTAAGGGGCTACAGGAAAGCTGGAGAGGGGCTGTTCACAAAGGCTTGTGGGGATAGGACAAGGGGCAATGGGTATAAACTGGAGAGGAGCAGATTTAGGCTAAATATAAGGAGGAATTTCTTCACTATGAGAGTGGTGAGACACTGGCCCAGGTTGCCCAGGGAAGCTGTGGCTGCCCCATCCCTGGAGGTGTTCAAGGCCAGGTTGGATGGGCCTTGGGCAGCCTGAGCCAGTGGGAGGTGTCCCTGCCCATGGCAGGGGGTTGGAACTGGATGATCTTTAAGGTCCCTTCCAACCCAAACTATTCTATGATTCTATGATTTAAATGATGAAGTAAAAAATATTTTACCAGCTCCAATAGGAGCACAACTGTTGTACAGTTTTCCAACTCCACTGGAATGTTGCAAGTTTAGACAAGTATCAAAAATCTGAGGAACAAGAGAGATTTGAATGGAACATTCACCTCACTGTATCCCTGCACTGAAATTAATTTTGACCCATGTGATTTAATAAAGATACTTTAAATACACATGGAATTCCTGGAGTATTTTTTTTTAGTTCTATTTTTCTGTAGCCACAAAGCTTATGTGATCAAGATGATTTGCCTTAGTCTCCCCTTTGAACCTTTTGGCCAATATCACCCCAGCGTTACAGATGAATCCTCAGAGATTCATGAAGCTATAAGGTGCCAGCTAGCAAGTTAGAAATCTGTAAATCATCACCTAGTCCCCTTGAAAAAAAGAATTAACTCACTCATACATTGTGAGACACCAAAGGATCTACACATTAGTGATACTTCATCCATATGCAGCCATGAGAAAAGCTTCAAAGAGAGCTAGAATCTTCTAAGACACCAATGCCTGTCAACCACTAGGCTCAAATTAGTAGAACATAAAGCGACAGTCCTTCCAATAGTTATAAATTTACTTGTTTTCACTTCGTGAATCTTACCTTTTTTTTTTGAGAATAAACAGTATCCCAAAATAGTGATTATCAGGACCAATAACAATGGTCCTGCTACTGATCCTGAAACAAAATTAAAAAATTATTTAGCAGGTTGATCTGACAAAGGTTCTAATTAGGAAGAGGTAGTTTTGTAGTTTATGTCCTTGGCTTTGCTTTTGCTACAAAAGCAAAATTTACAAGTATAAGGTATGTCTGATAGTCACATTTAACGCCTTTACTGTTACAGCAATGTGTGCTCACAGACCAGAAGACCAACCATATCCTGGGCTGCATCCAAAGCAGCGTGGCCAGCAGGCTGAGGGAAGTGATTCTGCCCCTCTACTCCTCTCTTGTGAGACTTCATCTGGAGGATTGTGTCCAGTTCTGGAATCCTCAACATAAAAAGGAGAGATGGAGTTGTTTGAATGGGTCCAGAGGAGGGCTACAAAGATGATCAGAGGGCTGGAGCACCTTCCATATGAGGACAGGCTGAGAGAGTTGGGGTTGTTCAGCCTGGAGAAGAGAAGGCTCAGAGAAGGTCTTATAGAGATCTCTTATAGAGACCTTCCAGTACCTGAAAGGTGCTTTAAGAAAGCTGGAGAGGGGCTGTTCATAAAGGCTTGTGGCGATAGGATGAGGGGGAACGGGTATAAACTGAAGAGGGGCAGATTTAGGCTTGATGTAAGGAAGAATTTCTTCACTATGAGAGTGGTGAGGCAGTGGCACAAGTTGCCCAGGGAAGCTGTGGCTGCCCCACCCCTGGAGGTGTTCCAGGCCAGGTTGGATGGGCCTTGGGCAGCCTAAGCCAGTGGGAGGTGTCCCTGCCCATGGCAGGGGGGTTGGAACTGGATGGTGTTTAAGGTCCCTTCAAACCCAAACTATTCTATGATTCTATGATTGTCAGATACCAAGGTCTCATTTCAGTCTCCAACACTTCATAACACTGAATTTTTCTATCCTGAAAAGTGAAGACAGACTTTTCATCTCAGTCACAAAGGGTATCTAGGCTAGCTGTTAAATATATCTGTTAAATCCAAGGCCAGGCACTCCAGAATGCACCTGAACATCTATGCTGAGGTTCTTCTTGGGTACAGGTAACTGGTCTCTGAAAGAAACTAAGAATGAAATACAAACTTGCTTCCTAGCCAGACAAATAAGACTTTACATGAGTGAATAGCTCACCGATGATATGAGACATGTCAGATGCGGAGTTTAAAACGACAGATCGAGTTATTATTGCAGGTTTGTTGGAAGGCGAGCTTTGGGTCAGGAGGAGGTTCAACATAGTGTGAGGTAGAACTGTGCCAACTGCTGTTCCCGAGTCATCACATACAGTGTCACTCACTCTGTCTCCAGGAACAGCCACTAATTTACAGCTGCAAGGAACAGAAAGAGAAGTTAGGAAAGAAAACAACCCTGTGCAGAGGTAAGGTTGCTATTAGACACAAATACTGGCTTACACGGTGTGTGGTGTACAGCTGGTATCATAAGATTCCTCACGTGAAAACGTGCCAGGAGGACAAGGTTTACATTCAGTGTTTGTGCTATCTGTCCCTTTACACAAACAGAAAAACTCCAGTTAGTCATTTAGCAAGAAACAAGAATGAATAATCAAAGTCTGCAGTACAGATTCTGGAAGTGATACAGAGGCAGTACACAAAATGCAGTCACAGAAGAGATTAATCTGAAACGCCCAACCCAAACACAAATCAGAAGAGGAACCAGCTGTTAGTTGTCAACTGTAGAAACCCACCAAAAGATTAAAAAATGCTCTACTGCAGACAGAGCTGAGCTTCTCTCCTCCCCGACAGTGTACATCTATTCCATTCTGTTAAGAATTCTGCATCTTATCAAATGATTCTTAATTTCTTAAAAATTTTCAATATTCCACCTCTTTGAATATTATTTATCGTCTTGAGACAGCTACATCTTCACAGTGGTGACTTTCATCATCTAATAAGGAGAGATTAATTCTGCAGGACAGCATCATTACTTCCCATAACCAAAATTGAACCTGAAGCCCTATTTCAAGGATTTAAGCAGCAATTAAGTGGTCTTGAATTTCAGTCACTTGTATGGAAGATATCACATGGTAGAGCAAAACAAAGGAGGATTCAGTTGGACTGGGGAACTTTGTGATACTTTGTAGTAAAAGACTGCACTATGTTGTCCCCTTGGCTATGCCTCTTGAGAGCACTCTTGCTCTAGTTACTGCCTACTTCCTAAGATAATGCCTGCACTAAAAAGAATGCATAACCATACGGAATTATAAGACAATATTCCTGTAATTTACTGGAAGCAGATTCAGAAATATTTATTGACTATTAATACAAAAAAATCCTCTTCATACAGCAAAACTATTTTGTGTGTACAACTTTGAGAATGAACTTACCTCTTCTGGAAACTCGGTAACCTTTTCCACATTTTTTGTGTACTTCACATATTTTGCAGTCCTCATATAATTTCGAAACACAGTACATATTGGGTGGGCAGCTGCAGATTCTGTCCTGTGAATTAGTGCATGTTTGATTCTGCACTAATCCTGTTGTTAAAACAAGAATAAAGCAAGATATCACAACATTTAAAATCATAGCCTGCAATGTTTCTAGTGAAGATGAGGTGATGTTGGTATACTACAAACTGAAGACAATATTGCAGGTTTTGGCTAATATACCATCATAAACCAAATATGTTTTATGCCCCAACATCTATGTTTTCAGCAGATTTTCCTCTCTTTCTCTAGGAAAGGAGAAATTTGCATCTGTAGAATTCACATTTGAAACTCTGTACCTGCAGTTGCATGGTATTGTATCACAACCATAAGTATGCACAATTGTGTTACCTGTGCTCATCTCTGCAGTACCTGAGGGCCATAATAAGATTTGTAGTCTAAGCAGATCATGCAACTGTATTTAGAGCGATCGGAGACCTTACTACAAACATTTTCATATTGCAATTAACCAGCTTTGTAGGATTAGCTATTTAGATGGGACCAAAAGTCAGTTGAAGAACTTAGACTGTATCCTTAAAACTTACTTGCCAGGGAGTCAAGTAGATAATTTTCTACATCGGTTTCCATTAGAAATGATGGGCAACTGCGTAACTGAACTTTTTAATGCATGGAATCTATTAGACCAACGTACCGATGTTGGTACAATGTACTACTTTACATACTGTTAACCTGTTTCAACGAACTGAACCAGTGTGCTCTCAATAGCTATGATGCTTTCAAAAGAAATAAAACCAATATAGGAATATCATAAGTGGTATTTGCTGCTGTCAGTTCAGCAGGCAAACCAAGGAATAACTGGATGCTGGAAATGTAATTATCCATTTACCCCTGCATAAGCTCCCTTGGCTGGAGAGTATAAGCACAAAGTTATTCTACTGATGACATTTGTGTGATGCAGTGCCTTAGTTTCTAAGAATATAAGATCGGTGTCACATTTTAAGAACACAGAAAGATAAAGGGGCAAAGCCTCCTGCAAGACTTTTCCCTCAATCTCTTCTCCAAAACGTATGAGTACCAAAAGCAGGAGAATGAGACTATACAAGTGATAGACAAAGCCTCGTTTTCTTAGGAGAAAAGACTAGGTTAAACCAAGCCCACTCTGTGAGCAGGCTGTTAAAGTCACAACTGCCTCTTTAATAATTCAAGCCTACCTTTTCTGCAGGGTGGTGAGCAGGCAAAGCACTGAGGAGACCGATTCCAGATTGCTGTATACGTGTTAGGACTACAGGGACTGCACTTTGTGTCCACGGTGTGACTGCAGCTCTCTGTCTTATATTGACCTATTAAAACAAAACCAAAACAAAACAGAGAAAGCATCTCATTGAAAAGATTACCAGGAACTGTCTAAGGTAAACTGCATTCTTAGCTGGAGAAACCCTTTCCCTTCACAGCCACTCTCCGATTGGTAAGGGACACCAAGCATGTATCCATCAGTAGAGCGTTTGACAGTTTCTCACAGCATTCTGCTTAGGAAACTGTCAGCCTCAGGCCTGGACAGGCGTGCACTCCCGTGGGTGGAAAACTGGTAGGATGGTCGAGCCCAGAGAGTGGTGGTCAATGGAGTGAACTCCAGCTGGAGGCCGGTCACAAGTGGTGCGCCCAGGGCTCCGTGCTGGGTCCAGCCCTGTTCCATGTCTTCATCAGTAACCTGGATGAAGGCATTGAGTGTACCCTCAGCAAGTTTGCAGCCGACACTAAGCTGGGAGAAAGTGCCGCTCTGCTGGAGGGTAGGGAGGCTCCAAAGGGATCTGAACGGGCTGGACAATGGGCTGAGACCAATGGCATGAGGATCAACAAGGCCAAATGCCGGGTCCTGCACTTGGGGCACAACAACCCTGTGCAGCTACAGACGGGGGGAAGAGTGGCTGGAAGGCTGCACGGAGGAGAAGGACCTGGGGGTGTTGGTTGACAGCGACTGAACATGAGCCAGCAGTGGCCCAGGTGGCCAAGAAAGCCAACAGCATCTTGGCTTGGATCAGAAATGGCGTGGCCAGCAGGTCCAGGGAGGTTATTCTGCCCCTGGACTCAGCACTGGTGATACCACACCGCAAATTCTGTGTTCAGTTCTGGGCCCCTCACTCCAAGAAGGATGTTGAGGCTCTGGAGTGTCCAGAGAAGAGCAACAAAGCTGGTGAGGGGCTGGAGAACAAGTCTAAAGAGGAGGGACTGAGGGACCTGGGGGTGTTTAGCCTGGAAAAGAGGAGGCTGAGGGGAGACCTTATTGCTCTCTACAACTGCCTGAAAGGAGGTTGCAGAGAGGAGGGAGCTGGGCTCTTCTCCCAAGTGACAGGGGACAGGACAAGGGGGAATGGCCTCAAGCGCACCAAGGGAGGGTCAGACTGGACATCAGAAAAAAAATTTTCACAGAAAGGGTCATCGGGCACTGGAACAGCTGCCCAGGGAGGTGGGAGAGTCACCATCCCTGGAGGGGTTTAAAAGACGGGTAGACGTCTCAGGGACATGGTTTAGTGGCAGACAGGAATGGTTGGACTTGATGATCCAAAAGGGTTTTTCCAACCTGGTGATTCTACGATTCTATGATTTAAAGGGGGACTACAGGTATGTTTATGGGGAAATGATGATTTCTTCCATGTTATTTGTGTTTGACCTCTTTTCCTATATACAGTTCGGTGAATTCCAGCCATGTTAAAACAAGACAGCCTCAATCTTGAGCAAAACTCCTCAGCATATGGTTAGATGCAGCTACCACAGAACATAAACAAAATTTTTTATACTCATAGAAGCTGTGTTTCGTGGTGAAACACAGGATGGTATTTTCTGCTGAAAGTCAAGCACGAGCTAGAATGATGTGTCTGGGTGAAGCCTTTACTACCTTTACAAGCAGCAAGTAAAGAAAGCGTAATAAAGAACCACCCCAAACCGACCTGAATTAGAACTTCAACCCTTGTTGCTACAAAGGGACACAAGCTCACTCTTTTTCATTCACCTCCTCAGCCCTAAAACTGTCAGCCAGCCCTAACAGATCAAAGCAATGAGTTCCTGACGCTACCGGCATTCCAGACAAAATCAGAACCTATGCAGAGTAGTTGCTCCAATGCCTCTCACCGACAGCAGAGTTCAGTGCAGTGGTGGGAATAAGTAAATATGAGCTCCAATACATCCATTTTGGAGAAAAGAAAACACCTCAGTTGCTGTTTCCCCCTTGCTTGAAAGAAGGGAGAAGATAAAAGTCAACATCTCATATCCTGTTCAGAAATATTCTGGAGAACATACTCAGAAAGCAGAAGTAACACTGAGAAAGCCTTTGGAACTGCCCGGAGAATCTCTGTTTTCCAAACGAAGGGGCCTTGGACGTGAGCCATAGAAATTATTCCCAAGGCTTTTTATTTGCCATGTACATACTTGAACCTTAAATGTCTGCCTCCCACATCCTGCCAATGGTTCAGGCTGTAATTTTTGATAAAATACAGTAAAAAAAAATCAAATTCATAATAACAGAAATAAAGATTTTAGACTTCCTACAACTCGTTGCTCAGAGTCTGTTATTCTGAAAAATTTAGCAGACTGAACAGTGCACACCACAACAGAAAGGATTTTACCTAAGAATTACCATCTTTCACCCAGTGTGTTTTTAACAGAGGAAGAGTGACACATCTATCTAGACATTTTCAGTTAATTCAAGCAACTGTGGCTGCTTCAGCACATACTGATTTCCTGCTTCAATTTCCGGATCTCTCTGACAGGAACTCAGCTTTTATAGAGACAAATTTGTTTGCTCAGCATGTAATGAGACAAATAGGCAGGTTTTTGCTGTGTCTAATGTAATAATAGAATGACAACTCATTGTAAAGCTCTAGTATTAAAATACCCAAACAGCACTTCTATCTCCCTAAAAACCCCAAACCCACGCCCCCACCTTTGTGCACGCAACAACTTTTGCTAACGAAAGACCACAAGTAATTATCACTGGAGTATAAGACCTGACACCTCAGAGCAGAGTTTCTGTAGCCTTGCAGCCAGTTGAGAGCGGTCTGCAGCACCTGATTTACAGTAAAAGAAAACAAATCTCCCTTAATGAGAAATTATAGATTAACCTGTCCAGTGGAAAGCCCCTTATATAAGTGGTATTATCAAAATACAGAAACTAAGCTCTACTTTACAATTGCCTTACAATATATTTGATATTAGTGGGCTTGGGTCTGATGTGTATTGTCTCATTTTTGTCATTCCCCTAGTGAGCTGTTGCTCCCTCCTCCAAGTGTTGACTTAATGATAATATACTTTAATCAAAGCTGTGCGTAGAGAAGCTCAGCACCCTACCTCCTGGTTAACCTGGTAAGACAAGTCCATTCTGATGAACAGGGTATTGCTTTTGCCAACCTTTTTATAGTCACAGCATTTTATTGTCTTCCAGCTAGACAACAGCAAAAATTTGATGCCTTTAAGCTGTACAAATAACCAAAAATGTACTAAAATTATCTGAAAATTGACTGAATTTGGCTGTGTAAAGTAGTAGTTTGAATTATAACCCACCTGGAGGGCACTGGCTGCAACATTTATTAAGGCTTTCTTCATAGAATTCAGTGCTGGGATCTTTGCATTGTGCAAACTGTGGAGTATACGGCAGTGAATATTCCTAGGAGAAATTAAAGGAAAATCATGAGTCACAAGCCCATTCTGACCCTAGAGCAGAGACTCAAAAGAGAGAAACACAGTACAATTATAACGACCTTCCTTTCCAAAACATTGATGGGCTCGATGAAGCAGAAAGCAGGAGATGCCAAAAGGAAGAATGCACAGCTTATAAGTTCCTTGAGACCAGAGGTTGCTCTGTTTTTCAAAGTTCTATCACAATGAACAAAGTGATTTCTCCAGGTTTTACATTCAAAAGACTGCAGTCGAACTATGGGAGCAGCATCATGCCTGGTCACTGCTGCATCCCCTAAACCAAAGGGCTAAATACAGCTTTTCAGTTGCCGTGATTCAAACAACCTTGACAAAAACCAGTAAATCCTAAATTCTCACCTGTAGGTTTGTGGAGAGAAGCATTTTCTGTAAAGTAACTACGTTAAAAATGATACCTTCTTACCTAGTAGGTCTACTCCCTATAGACAAAATTTCCATCCCTATCTGAAAACCAGGAGATTGACTCTCTTGCTTCTCAATTCCCTCAGGCCTCCTGAGCTGGAGGAAGATGGAGCTGTGGGTCTGGCACTACCGAAAAGCCTGAAGGAATCTTTCTGTTTTCACCTGTGGCTGCAAAGGACACAGGACACTAAATTCAATTCTCTATTGTGCTTGTGTTTATTGTGCCCTTACTTACACCTATCCAGGCAAGATGACCCATCCTTCAGTCAAAGAACCTTTACCATTAAAACTGATCAACCAATGGACAGGAAGAAAGGCTTTTATTGTGTTTATTGTGCCCTTACATACACCCATCCAGGCAAGATGACCCATCCCTTCAGTCAAAGAACCTTTACTATTAAAACTTTTCCACCGAGGGACAGGAAAAAAGGCTTTTATGCTTCCAGATTCTTTTCTAAATGAGAAAGTCCTTGATGGTTTGAAAACAATGTCTTCAAACTCACACTGCTGCTTCTGAAAAAGGAGCAATTGGCTACAAGACTTAAATAAAAATTAGAAGATCTACCTCCCAGGGCAGGTCAAATGTATTAGAAACAGTCATGAACTATGGTGTACCTAATCTTCAGCGGATACCAATCAACGGCTCAGCATCTTCAATGAAGCAGCATCAAAATATTTGAGGACCTGTAATCTACTTTCCAAGGGAAAAATATACTCACTCAAAAGAATCACCAGGTTGGAAAAGCCCTCTTGGATCATGAGTCTAACCGTTCGTATCAACCACTAAACCATGTCCCTGAGCACTTCATCTACCCGTCTTTTAAATCCCTCCAGGGATGGTGACTTCCCACCTCCCTGGGCAGCTGGTCTAGTGTCCAATGACCCTTTCTGTAAAACTGTTTTTCTGATGCCCAGTCTGACCCTCCCCTGGCACAGCTTGAGGCCATTCCCCCTTGTCCTGTCCCCTGTCACTTGGGAGAAGAGCCCAGCTCCCTCCTCTCTACAACCTCCTTTCAGGCAGTTGTAGAGAGCAATAAGGTCTCCCCTCAGCCTCCTCTTCTCCAGGCTAAACACCCCCAGGTCCCTCAGCCACTGCTGGCTCACGTTCAGTCGCTGTCAACCAACACCCCCAGGTCCTTCTCCTCCGTGCAGCTCTCCAGCCACTCTTCCCCCAGTCTGTAGCGCTGCATAGGGTTGTTGTGCCCCAAGTGCAGGACCCGGCATTTGGCCTTGTTGATCCTCATCCCATTGGTCTCGGCTCAGCGGTCCAGCCTGTTCCGATCCCTTTGCAGAGCCTCCCTACCCTCCAGCAGATCCACATTTCCACCCAGCTTAGTGTCGGCTGCAAACTTGCTAAGGGTGCACTCAATGCCTTCATCCAGGTCATTGATAAAGACATTGAACAGGGCTGGACCCAGCACTGAGCCCTGGGGGACACCACTTGTGACCAATGTTGGGCAGCACAGGAGTTTCCTGCTAGATCAGAAAGATGCTGTTCAAAATCTCTGTGGCACTTCCCAGTTTTCTGCAGCCTGAAGTGATTGCTCCACGTATGATCTACACACATTTAGAGAAGTCATTTACAAGTACTATTAAAAGGAGAAATCAAAACAGGAACAAGCTTTTTGGAGACCGGTAATTAAAATATCCTTCCTCCTTACTGGAAAAACATGTTGATTACCTATTGTGTCTTCACATTACTGACAAAGTAGACTAACACTTCCCGCTCTCAATAATTACTTAAAAGAACAGATTTTCTTATTTTCTTGCTTGTTGAAATATTTTACCTCTTATCTCGCTCTGTATCAGTAATAGGATTCTACCCATTGACTCAACGGTCAGTATCAAAATGAACCTTTCCTGAGAAATGAAAGGCAGCAAAAGGCCTTCTTGGGTTTGAATATTCATTCCAGAAAATAAAAAAGGAAAGCAAACTATTCAAGTAGGAGTTTCACTGCTTCTATTCAAAACACTGTGAAATCTGCTGAGGCTGACCTTACATCAGGACAGTTTGGATCTCTTTGGATCAGTCAAAGACTCCAAACCAGGGAGACCAGGGATGGATTTCAATATCAGCCCTGTTGGGTCAGAGAACATGGATCTCTCCATCCCAGATCAACGAGAAAGAGTCAAGTTGCAAAGCGAAGAGCAACCTTGTAAAGATGCGTTTAACAGGAGAGAAACTGTGATGGGGTGGGGAAGGATGACGAAAGATCATCATTCTCCTTAAACACTGGAGAGGGTGAAGTCAGGAACAGCTGCTGAGCACAAACTGCATTTTCAGAGTCTGCTCTTTGGCTTTTGATGAGAAGAAAGACAGTTTTCCAGGACCCATGCTGCAGCCTCAGTTAGCCTCAAATTAGCTCCAAAATCTACTCTAGCCCCTGTTTTTGCTTCCCAGTTATCAAGTATTCTTTAAAGGGGGCTTGCAGAAGGACCGAAGCCCTGCAAACAGAACCAGGGGGCTCGCTTCGGCATTACCAGTTTTGTTCTTAGTAATAATAACCATAGTAATTTGAAACAAAACCCAAGGCTTTTCAATACCTCCTAGGTTCAGTAATAATTGCCAATGGACTTGGGATTCTACCCTCATAGGATGGGCATAGATAAACCATCTCTTTTGTAAATGCGAGCTGATGGGAAAATCTACCAAAGGAGAAGCTAAGGGCTCTGCTCTCAAAAGTATTTTTTGTTTAAGTTACTTTCTTGTTTATTAAAAGAAAGATGAAATGTTGTCATGTTTTTGTAGTCGCTATGACCAACGTCATCCAAACGAGCACTCAGGAGTCATTTTAAAACATAAAACTTCACTGTAAGAGCAGGCACGGGGAAAAAAAAATCAAACCAGGAGAAAGGCAACAAACTACATTTCACAAATTATCCTGCCAGCAAAAAGTGTTCTTATCACATCCTCTGCATTGTCTGTTGCAAATACTGCCCTGTGAGATAAAGACACAGGAAAACCTGTTGGTTGACGGGTTCACATTTATTTCTCTTAAGTTGTGCTTGAAAGGATACATCTACTGTCTGATACTGAAATTTTATCTGATGAGCTGCGGTTCTCAGCCACATAAAATCGACAATTTCTTGCTAACTATCCTCAAAGGAAATTACAGGAAACTAAAGGAACTTGTAACTCACTTAGATACAATTTATTTACACTCATGAGCTCAGCTTTGATTGCACTGGAAGGATGCCATTCATTCTAGTGGTTACTTTCCAATGTAAACCAGCTTAAGCAAAGCTGCCAAGGCCAGCTCCAATCTCCTACTATCTCAGAGCACATGTAGGCTCCTTACTAGGTACAAAACTCTCCTGAATTTCTTGGTAGTGAGAAGACTCCACCAGTTTTAAGGTCTGAGTACAACAGTACAACATTTGCTGCCCAAAACAGATCTCTCTGACATTCAGATCCATTGGCTGCTTTGAGCTGAAAGATTGATGAACAGGGGCCAGATTCCATTCCACAAGCTTTACATTTTGTTACTGTTTGAATCCCTTGTAAGTCCTTATTTTGTCTTCTGCTCATACTGGGATTCAAGGTTCTGCAAGCAGACTGTGTGAAGGAACATTAACGTGATGCCTTGCAACCTTAGAACTTCTCACATCCAGCATCTGTGCCTGATGGCAGCAGACTTTTAAGATTTTTATAAAGACAAAATGAAAACTTCATTTAATCAGACAGCTACAATAAGTAAAATGCCTCACCTATCAAGCAGCAGAGCCGCAAACATTATTAAACATGAAAATTAGTCTAGCTCTATGCACATCAGTAAAATTAAGCAATATAATCTGGCAGAGAAAGGGCTGAAATGTGCTCGCCTTTGACTACACAGCTCGCTAGGGAGATTTTTGCAATGCCCTTGACATTTTATATGTAATTTCTTAGTTATTGCTTAATACAATGACTCAAGACTCTCCAGAGTCCCTGCATTGCCTGAATGCTTTTCCCATCTGCAGCACTGACACTCAGTAGAGAGGTGACCGGATTTGTCACTGGAGAGGAGCAGGGTAACAGCAGCCTCCGTCCTAAGTCAGAGCTCAGTATAGACTCTTTTAAATAGGAATGCGCAAGCACGATTGTTTCCATGATTTACCCACTGGAAGAAAAAACTAGCACCCTCCTCTCTACAACCTCCTTTCAGGTAGCTGTAGGGAGCAATAAGGTCTCCCCTCAGCCTCCTCCTCTCCAGGCTAAACACTCCCAGGTCCCTCAGCCGCTCCTCGTAAGACTTGTTCTCCAGCCCCTCACCAGCTTCGTTCTCTTCACTGGAGAGTGGAGAATAGTGGAGAACATAACATCCATTTTCACTCAAGGACAACATTCAAACAAAGATATTTAAGCTTATATTTTAATCCTAACTCACATTTCTACGTTTTTATTGGTCTCCTTTTCACACAGTTGCCTTCTTCAAACTCAAGCTGTCAAACAAAGGAGTCTAAGCAGGAACTACAATGTCCTTTACGCATATGAAACCACAATGAAGTCACCAAGGACTCTGATGTAAAAATCTGTTGCTATGGAAAGGACTTGAGGGAAAGAGATACCATTTGCTGAGCTACCAAACCTGCTGAAGACAGGAAAAAACAGAATTCTGTTTAAAACATTTAAACTGGTTCAGGATGTCAGGCTGCACCAACTACAGTACAACAGAAAACTTCTTTTAAAGCTGCTTTCCTGCAAATCACTCTCCAAGATTACACGTCCATTACGTGAACTGTTCTCCCATCCCTTATTGTACTTTACTTTTGTAAAGCAGGAGTCCTTGCATGACCACAAACAGATCTACAACTCCACATTCGCCCTCCCTAAGAAAAGAGTATCTTTTTGCGCACAGGTAGGGATTCTCCTTCATTGCTACTCACCTCCACAATATAACACCATTTTCCTAGAATCTTTGGTTTCAAAACTTCAGATTTACTTATCGAAAGTTGGTCTGTTTTCCCAACAGTTGCCCTAGTAAAGATATTATTCCCTAACTCAAGATCTGACACCTACAGTAACAGGCACCGACAAAGCTGATGAGCCTTAAAGTCTACATTTTCCCTGTGGAAACCAAAGATACTCAGGCAAACAGGCTGAGAGGCAGGAAGACAAGATGCATCCTCATCACTTGTCAGAGAAAAGTAGTGATGAGCAAGTTCCCAAGAAAGGATCAGTAGGTCAGAATTGGCCACGTTAGGTTTGACTTTACGTGAAGGCATCCTGGAAGATGCACCGAAGGGAGGCAGGGTGATACCTAACACTGAGAGCAGAGCAGGAAAGGAGAAGCCATGTGAGCCACATGAAAGGATGGCAGATGAAGGGCCTTCCCAAGATACCCCAAGGGTACCAGCCAAAAGCATTGCCAGAGGGGATACCTGGCAACTTCTACACCAAATACCAGAATTGGCATTTTTCTGCTTTTTTGAAACAAATCATTTCCTTGGGATGGTGTTGCTTGTATCACAGAAGGCTTTTGCAATGCTCTGCTAAGACACTGAGTCAACATGAACTTTGCTGCAACAACCACGAGCGTGGCTGCAAAGCACGAGTGTAACAAGAAAAGCTGCAGGTCACCTATAGCCTTCCTAGCTCCAACCATAAAAAAGCAGGGACAGCTGAGCAGTCAGCTCAGTTTTATTTCAGGACTTTTCCATCTCCTTTATGCTCATCCTCTGCAGTTCCACGATAACACTTTCTATGCACCAGCAGCATTCCCCACCACCATGCAGCCACATCCAGAGGAAAACCTTCTCTGCATACATCAACACCTCCACCGCAGAGCGCATTGCACTGCTTGGCGGTTTGAGGCTATTGTGAAACTTTCTATTAAAAATATCTGCTGACTGCGTTGTTCAAAATGGCAAAAAACTATGTTCAGTTCCCGTGAGCAACACAGGGAAGGAGACCAGGAGCTTTCAGCTAATTTCAGCTGAATGAGAGAAAACAAGAAATCGCTCCAGAATTACTGCTTTGCCAATTTCTCTCCTTCAAAAAAGTTTTCTTTAACTGATCACGCTTTAAGATGGATATAACAGGCAGGTTTTTTCCAGCTCTGCGGCAGATGTGGTATTTCTGAAATGAAGGACTTTGTTTTTTTCTAATTCATACATGGACTTACCTTCGGTTTGTCACAGTGCAAAAAAGTCATGTTGAAAGTTTCCTTCGTGATTCCCATTGTTATGTTTAGGTCAGGTTTAGGGTAAGAGGAGAGATAATTCGTTTCGAATCAAAGCCCTTTGTTCAGTAAGAAGCATGACTAGACTTCACACTTACATTTTGGTGATGAAGTCTGCTACAATTCTGAGACTCTCCCTTCTTTGTCTGCTCTACCCTACCCACTCCAAGGTGTTCAGCACATCAGGTTCAAAACACTACCACCAGGGCTGAATTCAAAATGAGTGAGAAGCAGTTAAAAGAACTCATTTAATGTCTCATTAACCAGTACTCCTTAAAAGATCAGTGTGTAATTCCAGGTTCATTGTGACATCCTCATCAGATCTCACTGAACCTTTGCCTAAATAAATAGGATTAAATAAAGATGTAAATAACATACACAAGCCACGAAAAAGCAATGACCTGGACATCTCAGTAGCATTTTCATATGTACACTTTAAAACCAGGTAGAAAAGTCTTATTAATGTACCAATACAGCGCAACACAACCAAAGTCAGAAGGATGCCATCAAGCTCTCTGGTTTAAACAGTTAAAAGCATTCCTTGCCAAATAGCTGGATATAAAAACAGCTGCATCACATCAAGTCCGAGACACAAATTACTGTGCTTTTCCCTGGAAAGAGGGAATAGTTTTAGGGATCCAACAGAGCACAAGGAGCTCCTCCTTGTTAAAGAACGGTGCAAAACGCCCACACATCCACACTCCGCACCTACCGGGTCCCTCACCGGCTCCGCAAACAGAAAAACCAACCCATTTCTAATGATAAAACCCAGGAAAAACGGTTAGTCCCTGCTTCGAGGAGCCAGGAGATAACGCCGCAGCCAGAGGGAGCTGGATGAGCTTTAGAGGTCCCAGAGCGGGACGTGAGGCTGCTGCGGGGATGGAGGAGGACCCGAGGGGGCTGCAGGGATGCAGGGAGACCCGAGGGGGGTGCAGGGATGCAGGGAGACCCGAGGGGGGCTGCGAGGATGCACGGGGACTCGAGGGGGCTGCGAGGATGCAGAGGGACCCGAGAGGGCTGCAGGGGGACTCGAGGGGGATGCAGGGGGACCCGAGGGGGCTGCAGGGGGACTCCAGGGGGGTGCAAGGATGCGGGGGGACCCGATGGGGCTGTAGTGGGGAACCCGAGGCTCTGCAGGGACGCAGGAGGACCCCATGGGGGTGCAAGGATTCAGGGATGCAGGGGGACCCGAGGGGGGTGCAAGGATGCAGGGACGCAGGAGGACCCCATGGGGGTGCAAGGATGCAGGGATGCAGGGGGACCCGAGAAGGCTGTAGTGGTGAACCCGAGGCTCTGCAGGGAAGCAGGGGACCCTCCTCCCAGGCTTTCCCGCACTCACCCCGCCGGTCGCGGGCAGCAGCAGCGCCCAGAGCAGCGCCCATCGCGGCCCCATCGCGGCGAGTGCGGCGCGGGGCGGCCCCGAGCCCAGCGCGGGGGACGGGAAAAAGCGCTGCGGGGACCCGAGAGGAGGCTCACAGCACGCCCACAGCGGGGCGGCAGCGGCGGGGAGGCTCCGCCAGCACCAAAACCATAGCAGCATCGAATCACACAATCACCAGGCTGGAAAAGACCTCTTGGATCACCGAGTCCAACCATTCCTATCTGCCACTACACCATGTCCCTGAGCACCTCATCTGCCCATCTTTTAAACCCCTCCAGGGATGGGGACTCCCCACCCTCCCTGGGCAGCTGTTCCAGTGCCCGATGGCCCTTCCTGTGAAAAACTTTTTCCTGATGTCCAGTCTGACCCTCCCCTGGCGCAGCTTGCCCGGCTACGTGGTCTATAACTGACTGTCATCTGTCTTCTTGTGGGCTCCTGATTTTTACCCACAGACACAGAAGCACAGAATCACAGAAACACATAATCATAGAAGCATAGAATCATAGAATCACAGCGTTATAGCATCATAGAAGCAGAGAACCAATGAATCATAGAAGCACAGAATCACAGCATCATAGAATCCTGATTTTTACCTACAGACACAGAATCACAGAATCATAGAATCACAGAATCACAGAATCATAGACTCGTAGAATCACAGCATTATAGCTTCATAGAAGCAGAGAATCAATGAATCATAGAATCACAGCATCATAGAATCCTGATTTTTACCAACAGACACAGAATCACAGAATCATAGAAACACAGAATCATAGAATCACCGAATCATAGAAACAAAGAATCATAGAATCAAAGAATCATAGAAGCATAGAATCATAGCATCACAGCATCATAGAAGCAGAGAATCAATGAATCATAGAATCACAGCATCACAGAATCACAGCATCACAGAATCACAGCATCATAGAATCGTAGCATCATAGAATCGCAGAACAGTTTGGGTTGGAAGGGACCTCAAAACCCACCGAGTTCAAACCCCCGTCATAATTAACAGACTGTGGCTATCCTAGAGAGATATCTTTTTGTGACAGAAGCCAAAAGTCTGTACTCGCTTTCAGAACAGGAATATTCACTTATATGAAGTGGTGGAGACAAAGTGAGAGCTTGGTGTCCCAACAACAGAATCCTAGAATGGTTTGGGTTGGAAGGGACCTTAAAGATCATCCAGTTCCAACCCCCTGCCATGGGCATGGACACCTCCCACTGCATCAGGTTGCTCCAAGCCCCATCCAACCTGGCCTTGAACACCTCCAGGGATGGGGCAGCCACCACAGCTCTGGGCAACCTGGGCCAGGGCCTCCCCAGCCTCACAGTGAAACATTTCTTTCAAAATCTGAATCTCCCCTCTTTCAGCTTAAAACCATTCCCCCTCATTCTGTCCCTGCACTCCCTGATCAAGAGCCCCTTCCCGGCTCCTCCGGTACAGACAGATCTTATTTATGTAAATGCAGACCTGCTCTCCTCTTGAGGAAAACTCCAGCTGGATAACAGCTTCCTAATTTTCAAACAGTTCTCTTGTAAAAATACTTTTTCTGCAACTGATGTTTGTACTGAAATTATCAACAAAGAAACAGGAACGTATCAGACAAGAAAAGTGTAGCAATGGCTTAAAATCATGTAGTTTTTAATTCAAAGATTACGAGCATTATTAAACTTACCAATTCTATAATACATCTAGCAGGTCACAACGCACGATTCATCTAGAAGGCTGGTCCAGTAAAAAAGATTAATTCGGACACAGAGCTGAAATACAACTACCTGTCATTACAGAAGACTCTTTAACAACTACAGCCAGGTGAATGTGGTTATTCACAATGCATGGACACACAAATTGTTCTCTAAAATGAAAATGCAATAGAATAAAATTAATGGCTCCTGTATTTTTCTGGAATCAAGCGTATGCGCTGGAAAACTAAACTGCCCTGACTGTGAGTGAGGAAAGGGTGAGCAGCATTTGTCTGACACAGCTTCTTCTTCTTCCTTGCATGGCTGTTTTATGTCAGAACTTGGTGACTTGACCTTCAGTTGCACAACAAACACTTAAACCAGAAAATATTAATTCTGTTTCCTTTTTTTGTCTCTTGTAACTGCTGCTGACAAGGCAATGCTGAGAGCCTAAAGCAACTTCCACCTGCGCAGCAGGAGCGGGTTATCTTCTGAATGAACCAAAACAAGTACTAACACAGAAGTGCACGGAGAGGATTCAGCAGATGCACTAAAATAAACAGTGGCAGCAGTTGTTTTTAGAAATTATTTTATTTTCTGCTCTTACAGAGAAGAGTGAAATTGGGGAAGTAAAGATTGGAATTCACAACACTTGAAATTACCAACAGTTCTCAAATGCATTACAGGTAGATTATCCATTTGCAAAAGTCTAGCTCTCATAATGCTGAGATTGTTCCACTTCATCTCTGAGACTGTGGTTCCCAGAAAGTATGAAGTTCTCTGGTTTTATTTCTTCAATCATAAAATCCTGATAATGTACCTTCCCTTATATTGGGAGGAATAATGGATAAATGAGATCCAGTGGAACTACCACATGGAGATTTTCAAAAAGCCTTTGATGAGGTTCCACACCCAAGGTGGTGGAAAACCAAAGTTGTCACGGGATTGGAGGAAAGGTCACTTTATGGATTTGCTAACAGGTTACAGGATACAACAGTTACAGCTGTTTCAAAGGCAGGAAGGAAAGAGCACAGCACAAAGGCAATTTTTTCAGCGTAGACACCAGTCAGCAGTGAGGTGTCTGGTGGGGCCAGTTCTATTCAATACCTTCATCAATGATCTGGAGACCAGAGCTGCCCACGCAGTGAAGGCAATACTAAACTTCTCCAGGTAGCTACATGACATATAGAAGGCAAATAAAGCCAGAAGGAGCTCATAAAGAGGTGGCAGATCAGCTTCTACATAGATAACCAGAAGGCAATACATGTAGGCAAAATAATATAAACCAGGCACACATGGTACTGAATTTCTTCTAGCAGCTTTTGCTTAGAAAAGTGGCCTTGGAATAGTCTTTGATGATTCTCTGAAATCCTCTGCTTAGTGTGCAGGGCAGGCAAAAAAGCAAACAAAACTAGATAGATGCTAGGAACAAACCAGAAACTATCATTTTGCCACTCTTTAAAAGCTCTTCTCTTCCCCTCTTCTTCAGTGCGGTACATGGTTCTGGCCTCCGAATGTCCAGAAGAATGTAGTGAAGTTAGAGAAGAGGTCAACTAAAATGATCGAAGCAGTGAAGCATCTAACATCCATGAGAAACATAAAATGATGGGAGCTCAGCTTGGAGCCTGAGGAGGATACAATCAAGAGTCAGAAAAGCAACTCAGTATTGCACTAAATTCTGTAATACAGGAACTAGTGACACTCACTGAAATTAGTAAGATGTAAGTTTAAAAGTGGTAAAAATACTTCTCCACGCAGTGAATGGGAACCCTCTGCCGTATGTTGCCGCAAGTGCTTGTGGAGGTGGGTTGTACGGGAAGAAAAAATAATGGCAGTATGAATCAATTCTAAAGGCTGGGACGAAGTCTTAAACATCCTTAATCCAATTACAGCTGAAGCTGCAGAACTAGGAGGAATACAAAGAGCAGGCATCAGCCAGGCTTATGTGCTCTTCCTAAATAGCATCTCTTACTGCAAGTGTCAGAGACAAAATGTCGTGCTGGTACTATTAGTTTGGCCCAAGAAGGTGGGTTTTATGCCCTTATGTTCCTTTTGTGTGTTCTGAGACAAAAGACACTGAAGTTGCACAGCTGTTATTACAGTATCCTGTCCAGGGTAAAACTACAAAGCAAGTAGTTGGTTTTGTGGTTCCTTTTTTTTGATTATTAAGGCCCACTTCGTCATCTTGCTCATTTTCCATTGTGCTGTGCAAAAACATAGTCAGCGTTATTACATTTACAGTTACCAAACAAGCAGACACTAACCATGTTATAGGAAATAACTACTGTGACTGTTTTTCAGTCCTTCCTTTTTGCAGAAAACCAGTTTATTTTCTTCTTTTCCCTTTTTGCAGACTCCACACCGGGCTAAATAGTTCATCCGATATCCAAATGTTCGGCCAGTTTGACTTCCATCAGAAGAGGCATTTTGTACACTTACTGATGATCTGAAGTAGTCAAAAAAACATGAATCAGACTCCAAAGGGTAGAAAGAATGGCCTGAAGTACAGTAGCCTTCAATTAATTTTATTTGCTTTCTGTTTTCTGAGCCTGTGTGGCACCTTTTGATCCTATTTCCTCAAGAAACATGAAGGCCACAAACTGAAGAGTTCTGTTGTGTTAGGGAAAACTGAAACTGTCATTTCTTTCATTCAAGAGTTGAAGCCTTTAAGAAAAATACCAGAAGTTGCAAGATAATATGGCAGAATTGGAAGTCCTGGTAATAGTGGAACAGAAAGAAGACATGAAATGTGGCTGGGTCCCGAGCTTAACTCGGAATTCTGGCCAGAATTTTCATAGCTAATAGAAGTAATCAGACATAGTTTTCAATCCATTCCTTCATGCAGGAAAAGCAAAGCTGTGAAACTTGTGCTGGCATCCAGATGGCCTCTGAATTTTGTAGCTTTGATTTGTTCCAGTGTGATACTGGGAGACAGAGGGAAAGAGGGATAGTTGACGTCAGCTGTAAAGGCCAATGATTTGAACGATCCACTCTGTTAGATGAAATAGGTTCCAGCACTCCTTGCTTGAACATGTTTCAGTGTTTAACATGAGTTTTCAGATAACCTAAGGCACAATGTGTTTACATTTTTTTGTCGAAGATTCAGGCTTAGTGTCACACTGGATGTTTCTGTAGCTTCACAGATCTGCTCAGAGGGTTATTACTTCTCAGTGGCAGTGGTGGGGTGATGATATTCCTTCCCCTCCTCTTCCACAGGAATCATCACATCGTTCCCTGGAAAAGACTCCGTTTCCTGCTCTGGATAGTGCATTGCCAGTTCCTCTTCCATGTTCTCCTGGGCATCAACATTACTTTCACATCCTCGAGCAGCACAGTTCTTGCCACTGGGCACTTCTGAAATGGACCCCACAATAACAGTGTCGGCCTTCATGATGTATATTTTGTCTGAGGAAGGAAAAAAATAGTGCTAAGCGTAGGTAACAACCACTGCTGACCCTAGAGAGGGTTCCTTTTCATGCAAAATTTGTATTTGGTACTCAGGTTTTCTTTTTTAATTCCCCTTTTTGAATCAGAGGCATTCAGATGGAGCCCATCACTGTGAAAATACACAAGTCCCTAACCTGCTACAGCTTTTGGAATTCATGCATTACGAGTTGTCCATTTTGTTGTTTATTTATAAAAAGTGGTTTGAATTTTGAAATCAAGGCGCCGAACATACTATGTCATGAAGAAGGCCTGCATGTTTTATACTATGCTGCCTGGTTTTGGACCACTGTCGAGGGGACTCTGGGCATTTTCTATCAAGTAGATCCAGTTCCCGTGTGAGGAAGCCACTGCAAGGACTACAGGACTAAGACAAGGACTACAGGACTAAGACTCTGGGCATTTTCTATCAAGTAGATCCAGCTCCCGTGTGAGGAAGCCGCTGCAAGGACTACAGGACGAAGACAAACTAGAAAAGGCAGGATTCTCAAGCACTGGAACAGCTGCCCAGGGATCTGGTTGAGTCACCATCCCGGGAGATATTTAAAAGACGGGTAGATGGGTTGCTCTGGGATGGTTTAGTAGTGGACACGTATGGCTGGACTTGATGATCTCAATGCTTTGTCTTTTCCAATCAAAGTTAGAAGAAGCAATTCACTGGGATCTGGGGAAGACCAATATGGAGAATTCAAGGTTCATGCTCTTGCTGTTTCAAGAAGCAACACCATCTACATTAAAGCCTTTGGGTAAGGATCCCCACTGCACGGAAATTCTGGGTAATCATCTGGGATCTTAGGACCAGCAAAGAAATTAGTTTCTTTCCAGCAGAGAATCAACTACAAAATTTTCAGAGCTAGACTTGAACCTTGTGTCCATCTTGCTGACTGTACTCCTTTGCAGAAGGGAAATAAGGCTTTTGCAATGGCTTGGACCTCTACATTTTATTCAGAAGGATGCTGCAGATCAGACTCTGTAGGTTATTGTTCACAACTGCTTGGAGCGATGCATGTTCATCACTTACAAAAGATGGAAAGAGCATTTAGTAAGGAAAGGTCAGCTCTAGTAATACCAAAAGAAACCCTTCAAATGCCCTCAAAATTTGATTTGGAACCATTGCCAGAACATCCCAGGCAGTCTGTGTCTCAGGTAACAATTCTCCCGCTGTGAGCAAGATTCCTTGTCTGATTTTCCCTCCTACTGTGTGCCATGGTCAAAGACTTTAAGGAACATATGGGAGACACATTTCAAGCTACTATTGTGAAACCAAGAGAAGAAAATGCAAGCTTGAGACATGTGAAGTACAACTCATTAAGTATTACAGCATCATTTGCCAGATGACTTATTTTGGATTTCAAATTTCTTCTGCTTATTTACATCTTCTGGAATAAAAAACAGTAAGAGCAAAACATTTTTCTGTCCAGTTCATAAATGACTAAGGCGAATGTGAAAATAAGAGCATATTATATTCAAATGAATAGATAGACCAGAATTGGTGTGTCAGACATTCTGGAGATTTGGCCCCAGTCATTGTTAGAAGCTTTGAACACTTCGCAGCTTACAAATAATCTCAGAACAACATTATGTGTCCATGCTTGAAAAACTGAAAAGGCAAGAAGGAGGGAGAAAAAAATGAAACAAGACTCACCAATCCGATTGTTTGTGTGGTCTCTCACTCGAGAATCAATAGGGCAGTCTGAGGCATTTCCATTGCTCTGTGTCACATCTGTCAGATTCATATCAGGAATATATGCTTTTTCTGTGCTGGAGACCAAGTTATTGTTGGTTTCCAAAGGGAGGATTCTGTCAATTAACTCCTTTTCTTCCAGCCCATTGTCAGAAGTCAGGATGATCTTCTGGCAATAAAAAGCAGAGAGTAGAAGTGGGGGGAGTGTATAAACAACACTGCAAAATTGCCACAGGTCTGCAGAATCCTTCTCTGGCAGTCAGAATAACATCATGTGCTTCACAGCACCACTGTCACAGGGAGTAAAATACTCCTGATAAAGGAATTTTCTTTGAGATAGGTTCCTGCATCACTTAAGACCATATTTAAAAATAGCATTTCTAATCTCGGTTCACAGATTTTCGATGATATTTGCAAGAACGTACCCCGCTTCCACTGAAATCCAGTTTCCTGGATCTGCTTGGATGCTTTGGTAAATTCCACTGCCTTGTCTGCAATTTAGATGCTGATGAACCCTTGTAAAACCACCTGTTTTGTCATTTTGACCTTTTGCTATGAGTCTTACACTGCACACTTGGTTGCAGAGTCTGCTGTCTGGCAATGTAGTAGCAGCTACATCCTGGGGGGCTGAAGCTCAGTCTAACATCATTAGAAAAGACAGATACTAGAGGTAAGAATTTTAAGAGATTTTCTCAGAAGAAAAAATCTTTAACATGATATTTTTCATATTTAGTGGTGAGATAAGTATCAGAGTACAAACCTGTCCGGCTGTAGAGTCATATGGTGAGAGAGTCAAATAGTCAAAATTGAAATATATATATTTTAGCAGGACATTTAACAAGCCGTATAAACTGAGAAGACTTAAGATGAAAACTGCTCTAATGTCTCTGGAAGTAGGAGAATCAAACAGAGCTGTGGTGACGCCAGCAACTGAGGAACCGCTTTTCTGTTCTTCCCACACTGACTGATATTTGTCTCGTTCATCTGCAAACTATACTGTTAAACCAGAAGCCTGTCCTGATGGAAAGTCTTCCAGACAAACAATACCCACTATGTACCATCCCTGGAGGTGTTCCAGGCCAGGTTGGATGCGCTTTGGGCAGCCTGATCCAGTGGGATGTCCCTGCCCATCACAGGGGAGTTGGAACTGGATGGACTTCAAGGTCCCTTCCAACCCAAACTATTCTATTAATCTATATTACAGTTATGCCAAATCCTATAGAGATGGAGACAGAGAGTACAAATCCCATTTGTGTGACTGGAACAGTAAGATAAAACGGGACTGACAGACAAAGTTCTCCCAGGAGGTAGAAAAGGCATGTTTATCCTGTGGTTTTAGATCTTGTCTCATAGAATTCACCATGAGTGGCACAAGCCCACATCAAATACTCCCTTCACAAGTAAGACTGGCAGCATGACATTATTTACCACCACATCAAACATAGCCCAAGACCAGAAAGTAATAAGTCCTAGAACATCTCATGGCTCCACCTAGAGGATCACATGTTGTAGAGGAAAGTCCAAACAAAAAGGCTGGCGCTCTATAACGGGACATTTAAACTTATCATTATTTACACTGGAATGGGAAGTGATCTGTTCTGCAAAGTTTTTACACTTACTGCACATTTGTTCACTAGATCAGAACCTGCAATGGAAAGAGGAAAAAATATCAGAATTCACAGCAATCATAAGAATGGTAATATTTACTCTTTAATATCACCTAGTCATGTACTAAACGACCGCCCAACCCAGATGCATTAGGCTTTCTCTACCAGGCGGCACACTTAGCATGGCTTAGGTGACCCAGCAATGTGTTGCTGCCACAACACATTCCTAGAACCTAGGAATTAACCCGGTGTTGTCCCAGTAAAGCCTGCCTGCACTGACACATGCCCCGACCATTCAGGTGCTGTAGGAAAGAAATGCCATCTAGAGGCTTGTGACATCCAGAGCGTCACCTGCCTGCACAGGACAGACAAGAGGACTGGTCTCATGCACGCCAGCACAGATATGCATTTGACAAGAAAACGTTCCACCTCTTAAATTAAAATTCCATAAAATAAAGTTCTGTATTAAAACAATCCATTTATTCTTTGGATATATGGATTACAATTCCTGGTCTATCAGTCACTCACCTTGAGATTTGAGGCTGGATTTGTGTGAAGTGATGGAATGCAGACGTGCTGGTAAAAGAAACCATTCATTTAGCAAATGGAGCATACCAGCTACAGCAGCTTTACCACACCCACAGGTCTATAACCAACCTGTAACGTGCCCATCTTGCTTTCTTTAAAAGAGGGAATGTGGTTCCACAGGCACATCCCACATGTAACTCCAGGCAAAGCTACTGAGAGTCAATATCAGTAAAAATCACTCTTCCTCTCATGCTCAAAGTCCAGCCCCATCCCAGGAACCAACAAATACTTACAAAACACTTCAGGAATCATCTAATATTAGTGTTTGTGCTGAGAGAAGCTGCCACTAGTTCCCCTTTCCCAGCCCAGTTTGTAGTATCTTCCTCCATAAATTCACAGCTGCTTCAACCTTTCATGTTCTCCAAGGAGCTTCATGAAGTTTCCCTAGAGCCCTTATCTGGCCCACCAACCAGCAGTAAACATTCTCTGCCTCAGTGACCTCGACAAAATTTGGGGATATTTGAGTTTCCATTTGGCACATACTTGGAGATCAAACAGAATGCTCGTACTACAGCTTTAAAAACTCACATTTTCCTTTGAGGATCAGGATCCGCTTCTTGCAGCCCTTCCATTTCCAAACTAACAGCATGCCCACAAGTAGTGTTATCACAGAAAGAACCACTGCCCAAAGAGCTAGACCTGTAGCGTGGAAAAGGGAAAGGAGCACAGGAAAGATTAAGAAAAGGCAGAGGGGGAGCTATTAGTAGATCAATGTGTTTGGACATAGAACCATGGACAAGATTTCACAAGGCATAGGGGATCAGCAAGAAGCTCCCACATAAGAACTGCATTTACCAAAGATAAATCCAAATAATACACTATAAGACGGTGTAAATACCTTTGTCACCTCTCATTGTTGTCACCCCCTTGGCTGAGGTAGGAAAAGTGCCAGCCAGAGCTTTCTCCTCAGGAGTTGAACTGGGGTTTTCAGTTGTTGTGGCACTTAAAAGGACACTAGCAATGGTCACCTGGTTCTCCTCAAAACTTCTTAGGTCAGAGTTATTTGTTTCATTGATGAATCGCATGGACAAAGTGCCTGGGGTGAGGTAGGTGGGCAATTGGTCCAGGCAAACCTGATCATGTGTGGCATTTCCTTGGCTTTGTGCCACTTTGTTTAACTTGGCACAGCTAGGAATGAAAGAGAACAGAGTATCAGTGCTTGAAGAAACTGCCATGGTACAAGATAGGAGTATTTTCCACGTGACAAACATCCCTTCAGTCAATTTTGTACCCCCTGCATTAATTATTTTCAGTGAAAAAAGTCATTAACCTTCTTCTCAGCCCCGTGGCAAGAATTCTTGACCTGGATGCAAACCTGATAGTCATACACATGTATAATGCCACTATGCTTAGTAAACTAAAAATGAGGCAAGAGGGATTCCTGCCTTCCTTCCTTCAGTACAGAGCTGCGCAACAGATATAAAGAGAGGCCTTCCGAATGCCGCACATTGGCCCAAAGCTACCCCATGGCCTCTAAGATAAATTTGTATACTTTGCAGCAAAAGCAACAGGCGTCCCTCTTTGTTCGTTATTAACTTTAATTAATTAGTTAGTCACTTTGAAGAGCTATGGACTTACTTTGTGTGAGGCTTGCAGACGTCAGTGCTGGAGTTTTCATCAGAGAAAGTCCCAGAAGGGCATTCTTCACAAATAACATCATTTGTTGAGGTGCCTGAATAAAAATAATGACTGAGGACCGACTGACCAAAATGCATCAAGTCCAGGCCTACGGCCAAGATGAGGAAAGGTAAGCTGGACAGGTAGGAATTCCTACCTCTGACTTTGACTCCAAAGCCAGGCTTGCACACAGTGTGCTTCCGGCATCGACTGCAGGTGTTCTTAACACCAGTTTCGCAGAAAAGGCCTGGGCGGCACTCACACATGCGGCTGGAATTGAAGGTGCAGGGCTGCTTCTCCACAAGGTCAAGTTCTGTGGGGAAGGAATAGACGTGGTAACAAAGGATCGCCCTGCAAGGAAGACACAAAGCAGGGGCCAAAGCTGAGCCACATCAGTTCAAAGGCTCAGGAAGCAGAAGAGGCTGCTGGCAAACTCCGCAGTGGCAACTCAAGTCAAGAATAATGGGATGAGCCTGTAGACAATAGCTTGTAAGAAGACAGAATGCAGAAATCCAACTTGCATAGCGTCGGATAAGAGAATTTTCAGGATGTCCCAGGTCACACAAGAAGCAATACTGATAATGTGCAAAGTAGCATTCTGCTCTCTGAATCAGTAACCAAGGATTCATAACTTTGCTGCTGGAAATTCTAAATGAATATAAATAAAGTGTAAGTAAAATATATAGAGAGAATATAACTGTGAGGTATGCGTGAGGGAAAGCAAACCTTTTGCGCATGATACACAAGCCTCACATTGTGGATTTTGGTATTCTTTGTCCACATATTGTTCAGGTCCGCACCTCAGGCAGTCTTCATCTGGGTTGCTAGGACATGCTTTCTTTTTAACAGAGTCTGGAGAAAGAAAAACAAAAGGTGCAGGATACTTGTTCAAAATTGCAGGAGAAAACCATCCTGAAGTGTTCTTGTACGCTCACTCACCTGTTAGACACACTCCCAGTCTCTCTGTACCTGTCATTTAGCTTCTCTAGCCCATTTTTGACCTTCCCATTCACATGTGAAGGGATCCCAGCAAGATTGTGCATGGAATCATCACAGTCAGTATGGTGAAATAAAGAAATTTAAGCTTAATAGTTTAATTTAACTATTAAGGCAGGTACACTTTATACAGCAGAGGAGAAGACCTGGGATTTGTCCTCAGAGTGCTTCTACCTAACAGTGATTTCAGAGAACTTTATATACACGCGCAATGGGCACACAGCAAATCCTTTGCTGACAGTTAGAAAAGACCCCCAAGTCTTCGGTGAGGGCAATGTTGCCCTGCTCTTACTAAGTTCTGAGATGACCGTTTTTCACGTTTTCTCCTTGACTATAGCAACTAAGTCCTGATATTTTGCTATCTAAGGCATTATGTTTTCTTTCAAAAGCTGCCACAAGTTCCTAGGATACACAAGGATTCACACAGGGACAACCTCATCTCCCAAGGATGAGGCCTTGGATAGCTTGATCCAGTGAGAGGTGTCCCTGCCCATGGCAGGGGGGCTGGAACTAGATGATCTTTAAGGTCCCTTCCAACCCAAACTAGTCTATGGTTCTATGATTCTATGAATTGTGCTTTTCTTCAGGCAGAAAATGCAGTTCTGCAGATACACAGGGTTCTTACTGTCTCTTAGAGAAAGGCTCCCTGTTAATTTGACTGAATTATAAACATACTGACCTGAGGGACACAGGTAGCAGCAGCTTCGGAAAGTTTCATCATAAAACCAATTTGCACGTGTATGACAGGAATGAGATGGGGTTAATGATTCCTAGAAATTGAAACAGACAAAAGAGACAATTAGAAAACAATTAGTTCTGAATTAGAGCAGATCCTGGTATCTATAAGACTGGGGAGGTCCTGGCCTGGGTTGCCCAGGGAAGCTGTGGCTGCCCCATCCCTGGAGGTGTTCAAGGCCAGGTTGGATGGGCCTTGGGCAGCCTGAGCCAGTGGGAGGTGTCCCTGCCCATGGCAGGGGGTTGGAACTGGATGATCTTTAAGGTTCCTTCCAACCCAAACTGTTCTATGGTTCTATGATCTGTATCAAATAACAGTAGTTGCCCGCAGTTAGGAAAAGCCGACAGCTTTTTTGAAGTCCAAGTATCCCCAAAGCTACTAAACTCCTGTTGCCTGTACACTTAAGCAAAGATTGCAATATTCAACGTATTTAGCAATAATTCAATACGTATCTTCACTCAGCAGGCTTTTTTAGCTGAGTGCCATTTAAACAGAAGGATAGAAGACTGTAAGCCAACCTGTGTATCAAGCATTTCCGCATCAAGAACTAACTTCTTATTTCACACAATGAAAACGGTATTGGCATCGCCCTACAAAGCTTTTCAGCCAATGCCCCAAACACCCTTTGAAACCAAGCTGTAGGATTACTAAGAAAAGCTTGGCTATCAGACTGCATCTCCTTTAGAAATCTTGTAGCAATTACCAAATCAATTAAAAAAGCTAAAAATTACTGTCCTGAAATGATCCCATGTTAGCTTGAGATAAGATTTTTTTTTTAAAATAATAATAATGAAATAATCCCTAACATCTGTAACAGATTTCCAGCTCTGTGTGTGCTGCAATAAGAAGTGCTGTCACAGTCAGCATCATCTAAATCTAGCTAGATTAGCTGTAATCCACAAAGATAACTCTTGTTTGCAGAAAACAAGTCTTTCTGTTCAGTTATTTATGCAGTCACAATGCTTGAATTTAGTGACCCAGAGATGTGTTTATTATAAACCAGTAAATAGCTTCACTTCTGGCTTAGAAATGAATCCTACAGTGAAAATAAGAGGGTTATATCTTCAAAAGGATGGTGCAAATACAAAATGAAGCCCTTATTCAAATACTAATCCCCCTTCTATCATGAGTGAAGGCTTTCAGGAACAAACTTTGATATGACTACATAACTGATACTTGTTTAGTTAACACCCCTCCCTCCGAGCAGTTCTAATATTAGCTTAGAGAATGAGACTCAGCTATGAATTGTAACCAGAAGCACACAAGCTGACTTCATTTTCATATGGCAAGGCCACTATGTGCCTTGGGAAATTACAGTGTTGCACGTTTTCTGATGAGAAAACACAATTTTTAACGCTGGCATCTCCCTTAATAACCCCTTAAAAATGCTGTTATCTGAATTTCATATTCAGGTTTTGCTAGAAGGTCTCAACAGCAATTTTTTTGTAAAGACTCAATCAGCAGATTCCCCAGAGATTTCCCCGCATGAGACTGGTAGAACAGTTAAATATTTCAGTAACCTCTCACTTTTTGCAGATGGATTTCCTACTGACCTTTGAAAGAATACGTACTGTCTCCTACTGCCCTTGACCCTTGACTATAGCAACTAAGTCCTGATATTTTGTTCCTAAACAAGCTAGGTAATCCTATTACCTAACTCCACATCCATGTTCTCTTGTTGAAGGTGCTGCTTTTCTCATGGCAGGACCATAAAACGCTGAACTTGGTTAACTTGCCCCAAGTTACCTCAGAAAACAGAAACTTTCAGTCAAGGAAGAAATGAACAAAAGGACAAGAAAGAAACATATTGAAACTAATACATTTTATCGAGCTCCAGTAATAGAACTGAGAACTCCTCCCTGACGCATTTCTGCACTGGCACAGACTCCCTACAAAGCACTTTTTCTAGCTTAGTGCATAGAGGAAAGAGTTAACCTCTGCTTGCTGAGCCTGGTGACAAAGCAAGCTGACAAATGTGCATCCTGCACGTGTCTTTTCTGAAGAGGAAGCTTTAGGCTGTAGGGGAAGGAAGGGGAATCTCCTTGCATCTGTGCGGAGAAGCACGCTCGCCAGCCAGCCACTCCAAAACTGAATGGAGCAACAGGAGATCAGTCCTAAACAAAGGGGTGGTCAGGAGGTGCAGCAGTGATATGGAGTGAATTAAATCCTAGAAGCACAAAATAATAGAATGGTCTGGGTTGGAAAGAATCTTAAGGTTTATCCAGTTCCAACCCCCTGCCATGGGCAGGATCACCTCCCACTGGATCAGGGGCTCCAAGCCCCATCCAACCTGGCCTGGAACACCCCCCAGGCATGGGGCAGCCACCACTGCTCTGGGCACCCTGGGCCAGGGCCTCAGCATTCTCATAGCAAAACATTTCTTCCTCAGATCTCATCTCAATCTCCCCTCTTTCAGCTGAAAACCATTCCCCCTGCACTCCCTGATCAAAAGCCCCTTCCCAGCTTTCCTGCAGCCCTATTTACAATAATGCAAATTCTGAGTATAAATTTGATCCGATGCTACTGCTGTGACAAATCCCTGCATGAACTGTATATACGTGCTACACAAATTATGAAATTCTACATATGAGAGTGCTCAATCTATTTTTTTCCTCCCTTTCCACAAGAGGGCACCTATACCCTACAGCCAGCTACACAACACAGGACACCTGCTGCTCCACAACAAATGCTGCTTTCAACTATCCAGTTATGGCACAGCTTTGTAGCCACCTTTACTTTTTACTGAGCCAAATCTAAGGTCCTCTGCTGTAAAAAGCAGTCATATTAACATATCATGACATGACTTATATGGCCAAGAAACTATCTTCTGAAGAATCCACCACTTCTAATCTGTAGCTACCTGCAAAATAACTTGAAGAGTCACTATCTGCTCACAGAATCATAGAATACTTTGGGTTGGAAGGAACCTTAAAGATCATTCAGTTCCAACCCCCCTGCCATGGGCAGGGACACTTCCCACTGGATCAGGGGCTCCAAGCCCCATCCAACCTGGCCTGGAACCCCTCCAGGGATGGGGCAGCCACAACTTCCCTGGACAGCCTGGGCCAGGGCCTCACCACCTTCATAGTGAAGAAATTCCTCCTTATGTCTAGCCTAAATCTGGCCCTCTCCTGTTTATACCCATTGCCCCTCATCCTATCCCCACAAGCCTTTGTAAACAGTCCCTCCTCAGCTTTCCTGTAGCCCCTTCAGGCACTGGAAGATCGCTATAAGGTCTCCTCAGAGTTTTCTCCTCTCCAGGCTGAACAACCCCAACTCTCTCAGCCTGTCCTCGGATGCGAGGTGCTCCAGCCCTTGGATCACCTTTGCAGTCGAGTCGAGGCGTTTCCTGAAACTCGCTATAAATCCCTTCAGTGTTTAATAACGCACTTATCAGTGCTCAGCATCAGTCATCATCTCCACATTTACATCATTTTTCCCCCCTCTAAATCCTAAAGCTGTTTGATTCCTGACATGACCTGTAACACCAATGCAACGATGCAGAGTTCTGCTGTTAAACTAAGCAGAAGCATTAGCCCTTTGTAAGACAGCACACTCTAAAGGACCAGTGCATAAACCAAGCAACCTCTAGTGCTCAAGGCTTAAAAGCTCACAACAAATTAGAGAAGCTGAACTGGCAGTGTGGAAAGGCAAGTGTCACTAAGAGCGATAGGGGCTCTCTGCCCTAACTTACACAAGATGTTTTGTAAGCTAAATTTCAAGGTTTCATGCACCTGGGATGAAAAATGTCGCACTAAGAACCCACCAGAATTTCCATGATGTTCAGGAGAATGAAACTGGTGCCTAAAGGCAAAGAACGTGCCTTGAAGTAGTGAAGGGCCAAGGTCTCAACGTGTTTCAAGTCTTCTATAAATTACGGTGTCAACTAATGTTCTGCAGAGGTTTGATGAGGATGCTTTGGGGAAAAGGGTGAAGGGAAGTCAGCCGTACAAGGACAGTGTAGTTTTCATTTTTCTGTCTATATGTAATGAATATCGGTAGTAGTGAATAAGTTGACGAAAATTAAAGATAAAGAGCAAAAGATACAAAGCAAAAATGGAAGAAAAATGTGCATTATTATCGGGTAGCAACAAGCATGAACTAAGGTAATTTACCCCCTCAGTGACTGAACATGTAAATTAGCTTAGTTTCACCATCTGTAACTGCTCTTCCCATATGTGAAATACCACCTCCAACACCTCGTCTACAGTTAGGGAAATTAGGGTGCAAGTTTGCAATAAAATACTGGTTTGTTTGATGTTTTATTTTGATGAGCTCAGTATTTCTTAATTAGGAAGAGGTCACTGGAAGCAATTCACCAAAAAACACTGGGAATTCTAGATTACAAATTTTCCATTCGTACTCCTTTCAAGACCCAGTGCTTCTGGGAAGCTACCTTGTGCGTTTCCTTGCTTTGACCATCATCTTGGATCTCTGTGTACAAGAAGACTCCAAGTGATAGGATTGATGTGTCTGAGTTTTTTCACCCCTCAGCTGTTGGCTACACCTTCTTAACAGCAGAAATCTCGCCATCCACCATCAAGGATTAAGAAGGACTTAATGTATATTTGTCCTGCTGTTCCTGGGCAGAATGACGACTGAGTGCTGGAGTTATGCAATATTTTTATGTTGATTAACCAATTCTGTTTAAAAGTAAAAAATATTTCAGTGGTTCAGCCAAAGAAAGCATTAGATCTCCACGGAATTATGGAAGTAAAATATGTACTTAACTTCTCAGAAATGAAGGCTGTTGAACCGACATGTCTGTTTTCAATAACAACTTATAATTTCCTTTATAGTGGTAAGCCTACTACAAACTCCAGTTGGAATACAAATTGGATTTCTAATCCTCAATATCAAAATGATGTGGGGGAACTCCTATTGTCTGAGTAGTCCGGTCCTGAGCTTGGACCTCTAGGCTCAACCCTGTATAAACCCACCACAAGGTGACAGTGAGACCACCATAGGCTGAGGGTAGGAAAAGGCCTTCTAGCTTCAAGTTCCAGGTTGGTGGTTCTGTTCCTGGCTCAGCCTTAGATGTGTTACTCTGAAGTCCTATTGCTTGGGTCCAGTATCTATCTACAGTAACGGGTATCTTCGTGGTGGTAGCACCAGGAAGACCCGGACAGGCTCTGTAGAGCAAAAATGACATCACAGAATCACAGTTTGGGTTGGAAGGGACCTCAAATCACATCCAGTTCCACTCCCTGCCATGGGCAGGGACACCTCCCACTGGATCAGGTTGCTCAAAGCCCCATCCAACCTGGCCTGGAACACTTCCAGGGATGGGGCAGCCATGGATTTGCTTGGTTTTACCAAATGTTGTCCAAATTGTCACCAATAGTGCTGGAAACACCTCTTATCCTGCCAACACTCACAGTTCAGTTACTAAGGGAAGGAAACATAAAACCACCTTTCCACTAAAAAACTTCGGTAAGCAGTCTGCTTAGGAGCCCATCAAAAGCTGTTTGTAATTAAAACAGGCAGAGGAAAAGATGGTTGTCTTCTAACACTGTGGCTACAAAGCAATCTGGTGACAGCAAAGGATGATCCTGTTTAGATGAGGGAAATTCTGAGAAAAATTCCCTCCAGCACAGCAACTCTGATCTCCCAGGACAGATACGCATGGGTTTGAGCTGCACAGACCTTTTCCAGGCTGGGTTACCAAAGGCTGCAGCTCTGAGAACCTGCCATGTACTGGGTTTCTGGTTTTGTGACCGAGATGATGGTAGCCAGGAGTGGAAGCTTTTAAAGAAAACATCCCTCTTGTCAAGCCTTAATCAGAACAGGGATCACCTAGAAGAAGGGAGGGAATAAGAAAGGCAGTGAGGAGGAAAAGGAAAAATTCATGTAAAAAGTGGTATTGTATCATAGGAGAGCTCAGGAAGAATACAGCAAGAAGGAAAAGGAGGTGCACTCTCACTGCTCCCATTGCCAACAAAAATCTCAGCATTGACATTTCTAATACGTTTGTGGTTGTGAGTGCTTGGACAAAACTACACATTATGAGGGGGAACGGATATAAACTAGAGAGGGACAGATTTAGGCTAGATATAAGGAAGAATTTCTTCACCATGAGAGTGGTGAGACACTGGAACAAATTGCCCAGAGCGATTGTGACTGCCCCATCCCTAGAGGTGTTCAAGGCCAGGTTGGATGGGGCTTGGAGCCCCTGATCCAGTGGGAGGTGTCCCTGCCCATGGCAGGGGGGTGGAACTGGATGATCTTTAGGGTCCCTTCCAACCCAAACTATTCTATAATTCTATGATTCTGTGATTATAAAATATTGAATACAACGTTTAAGGTTTAACTACAAAATAGTGAAAGTCTTCTGCCTTGTTAGTATGAACTTAAAGCAAAGACTCCTTTTTTAATACACTCTGGGATGACAGTCGAAACTTAACCCTGTCTCAGACAAAAATAAACTTAATTACTTTACTCAGGACTGTGTGAATGTCACTGATAAAACTATTTTTTTCCAGAGCAAAACTAGTTTATTTAAATTAAGACTCTTTGCTAGGCAGAAGCTGAAGATTAAGGTTTGACTTAGCAAGTCTCGGTTGCTCATAAATGGCTCTTGAAATGAAAGGAAGGGATAAAGCAAAGGTGACAGAAAAAAAGTTTCAGCCTCACATTACAAAACCTCAGCACCGTCACCTTCTTACAGAAAAGCACCAGCTGGGAGTGTCTGGTTGGGGTGAGGTGCTCACCTTCTTGACTCCATGGTGCTTGCGTGTGGGGGCCCATAAAGAAGAAAGGGCTAACCGTTTCTCCATTTGCAGCGCTGGCTGCTTCTCCCGGCTCCAGTGTGCTTACAGAAACTGTCAGCCTATGAGGTAAGATTCACTTCACCAGTTTTGCCCATTCCCTCCTCTTCTTCCTAGAATGCCTAGAAATACTGAAGAGTGTGGTACGAGCCATAGTCAGCAGCAACTAGCACATGGCTTTGCTTCATCAAGGAAACCTCTAATAAGTTTTAGAGAACAAATTTTCTTCATCTCTGCAAGGAGCAGAATTAAACGCAGCAACCCCCAAGCCCCATTGTATTAACATTCAAAGTATGTTTCTCTTTCATCTTTTGACTGCCCCTCCTTATCCACTCTTGTCTGAATCTCAAGACAGAAACAGAACTCGGGTTCTGCCAGGGAAATTCAAAATTCTAGCACAATTTCACGTTTTCAGGCACCATTTCCTAGTGTTTCCTGAAAAGAAAAAGGAGACATTGTACATTGCCCTGTCCTCCCTCCTAAAGATAATCCAGTCTTAATGAAGAAACACCAGTTTTGTCCCAATGACACGCAGTACCGTCCATTTGTACTTACAGCTCTGTTAATACATATTACAAAAATCATTTAAAACTGGAGGAAGACCACAGAAGGATTGGTGGGTGGAGGTGAGGAATCCAGCTATGGTGGACAGCAGGTCTTGGTCTTTCTCTCTGGTTCTGTGAATAGATGGGTCTGTACTAAGAATAGATTAGCAAAGTGGGAATATGTGTTTCTTACAGCTCCGCAAACCCTGTGGCTCTTTGCCATCATCCAAGTGTGCAATCCCACTTCCCCTCTCTTGCTGGTACCCACATTTTTCCTTCCTCTCTAACTCTGTGCTTGTTTGAGACAGTGCAATATCGTTTGCAGAGGATGAATCAGTTCTAGAATTTTATTTGACTCAGAATTCCGATTTCTGAATTTGTGAAGCTGGTTTTCGGGGAGTTACCACACTGAAACAACTCACCCTGCGGCTGCCCAGTCACTGGCACTATATTCAGTGCAAGAAAGTTGGTCCTGTGCAGCCAAGTGCAGGGTCTCGCCTTGGTGCGACAAGTTGATGGGCACAGCTGGAATGGGAAACCTCAACAGACATCATTTCTGCATCTGTGTACTCTACCAAAACTGATTTGATCTGGATTGGACATGAGGATGCAATGCAGAGTTAATGCTGCTTTATGCAGACAAACAGATCAATATTTAAACAAACTAGAAGGTAAGCTGGTGTAGTGAACAATCGTCAGGGTAGCAGAAAGCCTGCCACTACAAAGTTAACCTGTCCATATTTTTCGAACAAGCCATAAGTCTGTATCAGACTAGGAATTTTCACATAGGCTTTCCTCTAAAACAAGCAGCTCTTAAATCGGATTCAGTGTACTGTTCACCTGGAGGGAGTCAGAGACTGAATCTCACTGATCTCCTGCATGCGCTTCAAATAAAGTTTTTTGATTTAGCAGGAGCTGGAATACTCCTTGTGAAAGAAATACATCTTTTTTCAGTGCTTACATTTGAGAATTTGTTTTAGATAAGACTTGTTGTAGCTCTTCTCACAGCCCCATTTGCTACTCCAATTTCAATCATGACAATTTCAAAGATGATACTGAATTCAGTGGGCTACTCTGCAATTCAGTCAGGACAAGGTTTGACTCACTTATTTATGGGCTTTTGAGCTCATAGAGAAAGAGTGATGGTGAGGCAGAGTAAGAAATCAGCTTGCTATAAATGAGCTGTAAGTCAGGAAGAAAGCATGTTACAGTAAAAAAAATATCTCTTACCAGCACTGGCCATTCTAGAACTGACTAACACTGCAGTAAAACAGCTGACTCCCTCTCAAGCTTCTATCCAAATTCTGACAGTCCAAAAGATGCTGATAACCTAAGGCTTCGAGTTGCCAAGTTTCATCTGCTTGATAGTAAAGACATTATTAACAAGTTAGAGTTAACTGAATATTAAAACAAACAAACCCTGAGCTGTTGGCTCTAGTGAGGTGGAATATGGTTTAATGTTAACATTAAACACCATCACTTGTAGTCCAGTAGCCGTAAAAGAAAAGGCCACTGTGATAGAAGCAATACAGAAAGATGGTGAAAAGTCAGTTGCTTATCCCAGCAAGATCTATGTATTTATTCCAGGTAATGGCTGATTTTGCAGCGAGTCTAAATGCTGGCAATACGTATTAGAAAACCAAATTTTCTATCTGCTTCTTTCAGTTTGTGAACAAAACACCAGAAGTGATGTCAAATAGCAAAAATATCATCTTTTCTCTATTGGCTTTCTCCTAAAGCAGTGTGCATTCAGCAGGCTAGGCAAGCTTTTCTGAATGCCTCTCTAAGCATCCCTCAGGTGGGTAAGGACTACTGACTCCAGTCCTGCAGAAGAACAGTGGTCCTTCTACATTTCAGGAAGGAGAGACAGTGGCAGGACAGATAACGAGGGCAAAATAGAACAGACGTGTGATGTGGGTGGGGAATTTACACCTAAAGACACATGGACAAACTCTTACTCTTACCAAAAGAGGCAGGAAGATCTTTTTCAAATGTCTGTGAAGAAGATGCAGGACTTGGGAGTCAGTTCCTTGTTAAAAATCTCCTGATAGCCCAAGCGCTGTGCTGTATCATTCATTGCCAACATACAGACAGGCTGGCATATGCTCCTATTTCCATTGCAAGGGAAAACAGCCAATTTTAGGACCCAAAGCAGCGTGAAATTAGTCACCTACGTGACCCTACCTGTGCAGAGAGCCTCTGCCACTGACCTTTTTGTGTGTGCGTGTGCATAAGTGTCAGGAAATCACCTGGAGTGATGCCAGGGGCTGAGGGCTCATTGCCACGTGATCCACAAGGGAGAAAAGGGTAACTGGCAGGGGGTGCAAAGCAAACCACAAGAAAAGATACGATCTGAGCAGGCAGCTTGCATCTGCAGCATCAGCTGAGTGCGACTAGTGGGCTCTGTCTATTTTAAGTCCATTTGATGCAGAAATCATAGCCCATTCATGAGGAAGTCAGTATCAGAGGTTGTAAAAAGGAATGAATTTTATTATTTTGATCATCTTTATACCGTTTGGTTTCTAAGCCCTGACTCACATTAGCAGAATGAGAAGAAGCCCTCTGAGCCAAGCCCTGCAAGGAACATGCCTGCCACAGAGCACCCGGCCATACAGGCAAAAATGAATGCCACGCGCCCAAACAAATGAGTACAGGCCCCCATCTCTATCAAACCTCTACTCATTCCCCAGCTACCATGTGCCCAGAGGTGCAGGAACACTAACAATGCCAACAAAAAGATGCAGATCATAGCTCACTTGCGCTGCAATGCCAATACAACAATGCAGATCACAGCTCACATGCGCTGCTTCTGCCTGCGAAGTTCCCAGAGAGAGCAAACTCTGGATAGGTCTGCTTTCTACCTTGATGTCCTGACAGCTCTGCTTTATACATTTATCACCCCATGCTGCACAAAGCCTGTTTCTGTGGACGCTCACTACCCAGCACACAACTTATGGGCAGGACAGCCCTGCAGCCCAGGGTGCCTCCACACTTCTCCAGGCTCCTGCATCCGGGGGAGCTGCAGGATCTGGGTGCCACCCTGCCTTACCTGTGGGGCTGTCTGGATGTCCTGGAGAAGCAGCAGGAGCCACAGTCCAAGTGCTAAGCTGCCGGCAGCCATCTGCAGTGGTGTTAAATCCCCGCAGCTCTCAGCATTGCAGGTTAGACAGCCAGGTTGCTCCTTCTGAAGGTTGAGATCCACCCAGGGTCCAGCCCAGTCTTGCTTCGTGTCTGTTTACTCAGTTCACAACCATTCCAGCTGTTCAAGACAATTGGGAGAGAGAATTTGAGCCTCAAGCTGAGAAAACTATTTAGAAGGAAGGAGGAGGAAGAACTGCCCAAAAAAAAGAAAAGTAAAAAAAAAAAAAAAGAAAAAAGAAGAAAACAAAACCACGTCAATCACCATCTCGGAGCTGTTGGGTTTCTGCAAGTTGGTTGCATGCATCAAGGTTGTCACCTGAGGTACACAGCTGGCTGTGCAGAAACACAGGCTCCTAAGTCATCTAGGCTGCCCCTAGAGAGCACTTCACCACACTCAAGCCTTGGCCAGGCACGAATCCAAGCCCTGCCCCGTCCATCTGCCACACTCCCATGAGCTGCAAGCAAGCCTCAAGAGAGTTCCCAGTAAGAAACACTCATTTTCTTTTCAGTACAGTCATTCCATTCCTGTTTGGGCGACTAACTGAACACTCACAACCAACCAGGGTGACCCCATAAAGGTTTAGGCTTCACACATTGCCATTTAAACACCAACACAGCACAGAGCATCCTCTCAAGGATCTTTCTCTTTCTTCCCACCTGAAATCAATTCCTGTCTCTGACAATAAGCCCTTGGGCTGCTACTTGGCATTTCCCTCACTTCCATAGGTTACTCTGTGTAACGAGTTTTGATTCTGGTGCTTGGGAAGGTTTCTGTTTGTTTAAGGTGTCACAGAGCTTTCTTATCTGCCCTAAAGGTTTTGTCAAAAGTAAAAGTTCGCCACTTCAAAAAGAGTCAGACTGCCTTGAGAACCTCTCTGAGGTGCTCAGGAAAAGAATGAGAATTTGAATTCTCACAGTCACAGGTTTCTGATTCTCACCCTTATCAGTGAAAAATAAAAATGAAAGAAATGAGAAAAGACTGAAAGTTGAATAACTGTTTTATCAAAGCCCCACAGGTACCTCAGTGCCAGCACAACAGAGAATGAAAGATAAGAGCATTCCACAGGGACCCTGGCATGATGTATCTTCAACTTGGTGTTTTCAGAACATTGCACTGCGTGTCTGACACGTACCTCAAACCTCCTGTCTTCACTCTGTCAGCTTCCTTCTCAGATTATAAGCTCTCTTAACTATAAGAGCTATGGTGGTAGATACACCTTTTGGTCTAGAGGCAACTAAGGGTTTCAACGCCCAAGTATTACATTATTGGTTTTCCTAATTAAATAATGATCTAGAAGATGCCTTAAGCTTGTGTGCTAACATGCCATTAGGCAAGTGTCCCAATTTATGTGTGTGTTTTCAAGCAACACAGTAGTCAGAGCAATTAGTGAGCTCAGTTTGTCTTTTTTTTCCCCCTGATCTGCTATCTCAGCTTTCCTAGTAGAAGGACAGGAACCAAGATAAGACACAGCCTGTTAAGTTTTAGCCCCTGTAAGTCCTGCTGCTGAGGTCAATGGATCCGATACAAAAACTAAGGACCCAAGTACAAAAAATGGTGTGTGAAAGACTTCCTAGAAGTGGGAGAGTTTTCTGGCCTGTATTCCAGGAAAAAAAGACTGAAATGAGCCTACAGAGCATTTTGCAGAAATACATATGCCAGTTCCTTTTCAATAAATGGTGTCAACAAATTTTTAACCCACTGAGTAATTTCAATCAAATTTGGCTGAGGATGCCGTGTCATAGAGTTTTACAAGGTTTCATGGAAGGAGGTGACTTGGATAGAGAGGCAAGATCCTAGTGACGCGCACCGAGGGAAAGGCTGCAGTGGGAGAAAATCCATCTCATGCATCCAAAGTGAAACTAGGCTTCTCAGCTGACATCCTTCTCAGAAATTCCTACTCTGAAATCCATACTTCATTGAACGAGCCATGGAAAAGGGTGGGAAGTGTAAAGCGCTTATTGTTGCTGCTGGGTTTTCGGAAAGGTTACTACATGGCACAAAGCTTTTACAAGTCTGTAATGAAAGAAACAGCAATGAGAAGGGTGAAGAGGTTGTTTTTATAAGAATGTTCTGACCTGCACATATTTTGAACTGAATGCATTAATTTCAGCCTTTGTGTGTTTTGAATTCAAAGACAATGAAAGGGGCTTTCCAAAAGAAGTCCTATCAGTAACTGGAAGAAGCACCTCCGTTTTATAGTAAACCCACACTGATGTTCTCTAAATATTGCTTGTATTTCCTAGAAAATAATCCTCTATGTTAACATGAAAAAAAAAAAAAGCAGAACAAATAGAAGCAAACAAACAAACCCCTATTTCTCTGTTCTACCATCATAGGACAACGCCTATCAAAAAAAAACAGGGAAAGCCCCTAGGAGGATGCTATTATTATTTATGTTTATTTAATTACACGCATCAGTCTCTAACGTCTGAATTTCCTTTCATTTTAAATGTTAAATCAGCAGTGCCCAGAGACAATGTTGCCTGGCATTTTCTATTCTAATTAATTCAGTCAGTGCCGAGCTTAGCTAATGCTTAGAGAATTTTTATACTGTAGAAGCAGCATTGTTACAGACACGTCCAGGCAAAAGCACTCAGGACATGGCTGATTTTAGTCTCATATGGTGCTTTTAGCACAGTTCCTTGTGGGTTTTAATATGTATATTCAGTCATTAAATATCGAGCTGTTTCAGTGGCATAAAAGCATTGAGAAAAGTGTCATCTCTAAGCTTCGGTCAAAGAGATAAAGGAAACCACTGAATTCAAAAGGATATATATTAAACTAACCTTGTGTAAAATCTGTATTTCGGTGTCTGTCAATGTTGCTATTTAGAGCATTGCAGAACACTGATGAAAAATCACTAAAGTCTTGCTTCTCAGCTAGATGAAACACCACCAGATCCTAAAACTTTCCTAGGAGTCTCAGCAGTGCCAAAGGCAGTGATATACGCAACATCCCACAGGGGGTACAAATGAAAGGCGAAATCCTTCACAAGTTAAAAAAGAAAAATGGAAGCATTTACTGTAATAAAACCCAAAAATCTCATGGTTAAAGGAAGGAAAGTCACCTAGAATGACTTTTCTTGACACCTCTCTATCTGTTTATGCATTTTAGCTCTTAAAGAGCTCTCCTCCTGGGGATCTTGCAAAGGGACGCTGTGGTAACAACACGCAGGGAGAGCATTTGGGATTCCAATCATTTCAGGCACTGTAAGAGATGCTGACATAAACTGAATGGAAATCCTTGGGAGGCAAAAGAGGACAGATGGGAGGGGGGACGACCATGGTGCAATGCGATCTCATTGAGAAACACAATTTACTGAGCAAGCAATTGGAGTTTGAACTGGCTGGAGCTGACAAAGTGTTTGGACTTGTCTGAATGTCTAAAAAGGAATAAAATCTCTCACAAACTGGCAAAATTCTGTCCCTCTATGCCACTCTGGTGCTGATACTTATTTCCTGGCACATACACTTCTCTTATTCTTAGTATTAAATATTTATCAATCCATTTATTCATGTCCCATCAATCAAACCACTCTGCCACGTGTTAAGTACATTGCAGGTGCTCTGATAACATGACCTGCAGAGCTATACTGATTTAGGAATTTACCTTGGTATATTTGTCCAATGTGATCAACAGAGAAGACGGCAGGAAGCTCTTGTTGCATACTTGTTGAAATGTAGCAATGACTTAAAACAAGAATTCCCAGTAGGAAAAAAAATGGGTTGGGGTCATAGTAAAATCCCAATACACATGGGAAATCCCAAGGCATTTTAGTAGCTGTAGATGGACATTCTCACACGGCGTTTCTGTTCTCTACTAAAAATAACAGAAGAAGCTGTCAGCTTCCTTGCTTTATATAAAGTTTCATGCATATGCAAACCAGCAATCTAAAAGAAAAGAACAAACATTCCTGTTTGTTTGCAACTTGGGACCTTTGTTTCAATCAGCTGCGCTCTTGCTGAGTACAGAAAATTTCTTGGCAATTAATGAACAACCAACGGAAGGAGACACATCCCAGTCTTTTCCCAAGCACTGATAAAGTTACTTTTCTTTTCTTTTTAAACTACAGCATATAACATCAAAAAGGACTTACGACAAACAGCCAGTTCCTGACTGGGGGAAGCCCAGAAAAGCTCTCAGCATTTTTCTGACTCTGAGCCACAACAGAGCTGTTGGAAGAGTTCTCCAGACAGCAGAGAACCAAAGTGCCCTGGGAAATGGGAATCTTCTCAGCTGATATAGTCTTACTGTCAGGAGTCTTGCTTCAGCTGAGATCTATACATCCCCCCCTAGAAAGCCCATTGATTCCATTCATATTCCATAGTTTTCATTCCAGTTACTTCCACCCAAACGTATCCTCAGTTTACAGAGTAAAATATAAGTCAGGGCTACACTCTGGCTTTCCAGAATCCACAAAGTCACTTGTAGTGTTGTTCTCCTTAAAGAGTCGAGTTTCCTGGAATCCTAACTCTGCATTTCTGCTACCAGAGATTTGGACTCAAGTGTTTGAAGGCTAAACAAGATACAATGATACGTCTGTCATTTTACTCATTTTTTGATTGGCTTGAGCTATTCAGAACTTTCATTGAAACAAAACTTTAAGCAGCTACAAATGTGTCAGACTGGTCATGTTAATAATAATGATAACACGGCCTAATTTTCAATTTGATATCTTTGACAGATACCATTTACATAAAGTTGATGCAGATAACAAACTCTTACAACTGTTTTTGTTATCTCAACTAATACTCCTGCCTTACACAGTGATAAAATAACTAATGTAACAAAAAAAAGAACCTGTATAAAATGTCTTTTTTTTCTGGTGCCCAGCAGCTTCAAAACTAAAGTGCTTTTTGAGTCAGACTGAAAAATGAGAAGAGCTGACAGAGAACTCGGTGCTCTCAGGAGAGACTCAGCTTCCATGAAAGAAACCAAAACCATGTCACAGAATTACTATGCCCACAGCCCGGCTGAGAGAGGCGAGCTAAGAAGAAAGATCACATCATGTCTGTACTTTCAGTAATTGTAACTACAGCATCTGGATGAGTGGTAGATTTAGACATCATCATTCTCCACAGAGAAAGCTCTGGTCAAATAGGTTGTTATTTGAATACCATTTGCATTTTCTGACCATACCTTGCTACAAATGGGAAGGCTCAAGGGTGAACCTTCCAGGCTCCAGACAGGACAGCAACTCGATCATCACAGCTACAAAGGAAGTGGTGGGTAATAAACGTTGGACGGGTAATACCATGTGAATACCAAAGTGAAAGGTAAAAGAAGCTTTTGCAGAGCTTTGCCATTCCTAAAAAGATCTGCTTTCAGATATTTTGTATGCATGAACTGACAGGTCATTTGTAGCCAGGTTCAGCTATTTCCGCAAAGCATTTAAACTGGGAAGTTCATCTTAAGTCAATAAACAGTTCCCAAACAAACCAGCTGTTTCAGGATGAAACACCACTCTATCGTTTACTGGAAATTATTTATGATCTTACTGCACTCCCTATATTAACTTTCCTTTTTCTTCTTTTATTTTGGGACTAAATACACCCTTTTAGAAGATTCCCGGAATTATGAGCATTTCACTTCCTTCTAGTAACAAGATAGTCTGCTCACATTTACACAAACAAATACAAACTCAGTCATTTCAACTGAGTAACTCTTAATCTCTACTACCGGAAAGGCAAAGAATCTTACTAAGTCCAAAATAAAAATTATATATGCCTAAGTTTTCCTTATTAACTTAATTATTTTACATTTATTCTGATATGCAACTGTTAATGCTGTTACTGCAACTGAAATGTGCTCTCTGTGTATGCCTGGGAAATAAAACAGGGAAACAGCAAAAGCGCCAAGAGTTCCAATTCTATATATTTTAATCCAAAATTGAAAATAGAAGTGTTTGAGCAAGGCTGGACATGTGGTTAAAACACAGGAATGCAAGTCATTAATTCCAGTACTGTCACAGACCCTTTAAGTAACTCATACCCATTCTTGGTAGCCTGGTTTTCATCTAAAAGCTCAGCATTATGAAGCATCTATTAACAGAAGCAAGATGAGCTTTTCTTTGCTGATTTTTTGTGAAAGAAACAAATGGGAACATTTTCAGGACACAGTCTTTTCGAAGTGTGCAAAACTTTTCTTCTATGACTTTTATTTTCCTCTTCCTAGCAGTGTGGTTTTGCTCTGCAGAAACCAATGGAAAATACCAGTGGAAGGAGAATCATAGCAACATAGAATTTTAAAGGTTGGAAAAGACTTCTAAGATCCACCAGTCCAACCATCAGCCCAACCCCACCATGCCTGCTAAACCATGTCCCAAAGTGCCATGGCCACATGTTTTTTGAACCTTTCCAGGGCTGGAGACCCCCTCACTGCCCTGGGCAGCCTCTGCCAGGGCTTCACCACTCTGTCAGTAAAGACATTTTTCCCAATAGCCAATTTAACCCTCCCCTGGCACAACTTGAGACCATTTCTTCTTGTCCTATCACTTGTTACGTGGGAGAAGAGACCAGCACCCACCTCACCACAACCTGCTTTCAGGGAGTTGTAGAGAGTTAGGAGGTCTCCCCCCAGCCTCCTCTTCTCCAGAGTTCCCTCTTCTCCAAGTTCCCTCAGCTGCTGCTTATAAGACTTGTAAGAGAAAACCAAGAAAAAAGAAGAAAACCAAGAGAAAAACAAGCCTTTACGTCTAGTCTGACATTACCAAGGAAACTGGTGAAACTGAGGTTTTTAACTCAAAAGAGAAGGTGCAAAATTTCTCTTGTGTTTTCAGATTTGACACACTCTGTAATCAAATTCTTCTGGGCTTTGAAAATGCACTTTCCAAAGAGATGAAAGCTCCCAAAATCAAAATTTGCAAACCATTCAAAAAGCAAGCTCATGCCTCTGCAGACGTTTCACCTGAGGCTCTGCAGACAGTCATTTCTTGAGATGCTGATAACTGAACAGAATGAATAAATCAGCACTACATTCATTCAAGACTCTTGGTATTAATTCTTACAAGGTACTGACAGCAAGAAACACCCAATCCTGAGATATCACCAAAACTGTCATACAATAATCCTCCCAGAGGGGGCAAACAGACAAACCCCTAATGGCAGCCTAAGATTGTCAGCGAGAAGCAGACAGAGCCAGGTTTTAAAGGCTGAACTGCAGTGCTCTGTTAAAAGCAATCACAAACATTATTTACTGCGTCTAATTTGTTCAATTAAGCAAAGCTGGATTTCCCAGCTTATGAATTAGTGTAGCGTTGTATGCATGAAGGACAGTTAGAACGTTGAACTAAACCACCAGCTTTACCATCAAAGCATCAGGCAGGCATTGTCATGTCAAAAGGACATGACAGTGGCACGTTCCTAAGAAGAAAAAAAGTAAATGAGGTCAAGTTAAGAATGCTGGACTTCACTTTGGCTTTTCCAGCTTCTAGTGGCTTCCAAGTGGGAACAACACAGTACCTTCCAATTTTGCCAAACATTCTCCACTACAATCACAGCCACCAGTCACACATGAGAGTGAAAGATTCCTGCCTTCTCCTCCCTGAGGGATTTTATGCCCCATTGCAGAAGACAGTTGGGAACAGACTGCCACCTCTCGATGGGCACATTTGAGTTCTCTCTTCCTATCCCTAACCGATCAAGATAAAAAAAAGTCATCTTAAAACCAGCACAACAAACATCTCCTGGTCAGTGGATTGTTCCTCACCATCTGTTACAGAAAATTCTTTCTCCTTGGGGACTACTGGGCATGTCGGGCACTAGGTGGATCTGTCCCTAGATCTCTGCCACAGTTCCATACAGCATCATGACACCCTCCAGGAACGGGAGATACGCTATCCCAGAGCCCTGCGCCTGCACAACAAAGTTCAGCATTTGTATTGTTATGTCGTTAAGCTCTGGAGATAGTGGTACAATATTGGGAACCCTTCCTACCCATCATTTTGAAGCCCAGATCAGCAAAGGTCTCCCTTCACTCCACATCACATTCCTACTTGCCCAATCCAGGCCTCATCTCCACAGTCCCAGTATTTCTTGCCATCTGCCTCCTCCCAACATACTTTTCACCACTCTCTCTACCTACTACACATTCCCACAGCCTCACCTCTGCTTAGCCTCCTCTCCAGAAACTCCTAGCTTCCAAATATTCCTGTTTTGCTAACCCACAATCCTGACATCCCATGAACATTAACCTGCCCCACCCTGTTCTTCCCTGGAAGTGAAGAATCCATCACAGCTCAGGTTGCTGCCAAGTCCACAGTCCAAATGCAGAAGCTGCATTAACACCGGATGAAATGAAATTTTTCAGCCAGTAAATAGACTTATTCCTTTATGACATGCCCACAGGTAACATCGCCATCATCCTCATTCATCAAAGGATGCGTTATCTCGGACTGGGTAACGTTTACAATTGTTCAAAGCCCCTGTGCAAAACTGTGTTATTACACTAACTACGGTATCCACACTCAAACCACTCCTCACAGCACATGGTTCAAAGGCGTCTTGTGAAGGCCTGTTACTCATCTCTGCTCTAGGCTGGATAAAACTCCTTTGCCCATCTTCTGGATTGAGATTCTGTTTCCTATTCAATATTAAAACAAAAAAAAAAGCTGGTTCTCATAAAGCATGACCTCACTTTCTGGAAATTACTTTTCTGTTGTTATTCTTGCATTGCTGCTGTTCAAATTAAACTAACTAGAATTTGTAATGTTGACATCTTGAACACAACCAGCAGCCACACTGTTCGGCTCACAGCCTTACAGACCTCAGCAGAGCAACTGTGAGAAAACAGCCACGTGAAATTAGAGCAAGCATCTTTTTGGTAACTCTGCCTTGAAGCGAGATTATGATCCAAAACTTGACTATACGTGAATCACTTTCTTAGTAGAAGATGAGGCCTCTGTGCACATTCACGGCCAGGTGTCCTAACTGAAAAAATATGGGTTTACTCACTTTCAGACCTCCTGTCTCTCTTGCAGAGAAACAGTGCAGCTAGAAACAATCGGTTCTAGATTAAATTCTGGGTCATGTATCAACAATATTAACCAGGCTCCAATTGCAAAATCTTTGATATTTTCATTTATGAATGAAAAGAGAAGACCAAGTTGGCCAGCAGAGAAATCTGTTTCTCTATACTATCAACTACAAACTGACCGGGCACTCCTCAGAGTAGAAGTTTCAACATGTAGAACCTGCTTAAACTGTGCTGGAAAGCCTGAGTACACTGGGTAGACTCCCTATGCAAAAAAAAGGATCACGGTATAAGCTTATTCTGCACTGAAATGGAGATGTAACTATAAAACAAACATAGAACCATCAGGTCACTCTCCAAGTTACAAGGCTAATCAGATTTCCTGTTCTGAAAGAGTAATAAACAAAAAGCATAAGAAACAATTCCCTATACCAGTTCAGACAAGAGAGTGAACTCAGGTGCCAATATTTCCACACGGAGATTGAAATCAGTCCTCTTAACGTGAAAGTGAAACAATTTTTATTGGTAAAAAGGACCGAGGGGGTGACTCAGATAATTAAAAAAAAATATATTTAGAGACCGAGCATTTGTGAGAAGCTCCACTTGAAAGGGGATATGAGAACACAAGAAGGAGAGTACAAAGAGAGGGTTAAAGCTGGCCTGAAGCACATGCATGGGGAAAAGAACCTTTTCTGAAGATTTGCTACCACAGACAAGATCCGGCATTGTATGGCTTAGCCTTGCACTGGAGAGACAAGGGAGATGAAGGAAAAAAAACCCAAAAGGTTCCACGGACAGGCATCCTTTTAGTCTGTTTCAGCTTGCACCATCAAAGAGGCCAGAATCAACATTCAAAGAGACAAGCTGAGGTTAACTTGGGCAAGCAGGTGCAGTGACATTGAGTTCTTTCACCTGTGGAGGAAGAGAGCCATAATCACACTTCCAGTACTTTCACAAGTGTAAAAGATGGAAAGTATTCCTGAGACACTTCGAGTTCAACATAGGATCCATCCTGCACTCACCAGACAGATCTCACATAAGATACTTAATCTTACCATGCTTCATGTTCTCTGTTGATACGGTGGAACAGGCTTGCTGTCATTTATTTCAGGATAAATTAAAACATTTATGACATCAGTTTTATTGTTTTTATACAAGGAAAGCAAGATCACTCTATAAAGTTCCACCAGATCACACTATATAATATATTTTGATTTGGTACTACTTAAAAACATCAAAATGGTTTTGATTTATCTCAAATAAACTTGTAAGCGCAAAGGCAAGCATAACTTGCAGAGATTTTACGGCATTATCTGGCTTTTTGATGAATAAAATCTCATACTACTTTAATTTGCCTTTTCACATTCAGAATTCCCTGATGTAACACACTCTGGAGCTACAGACAGTGTAAAAGTAAACTGGATTTTTTTTGTTTTAACTAAACTATCGAGTCACCCAAGTCTAAGACACTAGCAAATTAACTGTCATATTTCAAACATCTGGAAATGAACATATTTGTATGCATTCCGTTCAACCAGGCCTCTAAAAGGCTAACTCCTCATCCTGGCATTCAGAGTTAATGTTAATATTCTGATTTACTTAGTTGATGTGACAGATGAACTCCGTTGCCCCAGCTGTCCTACTGGTAACGGTACTAGTTAGTCATCATGGACACATCATTTTATCCAGTCCTAGGTAGGAAACCTCAAGCATCTGCTTAGAAGTAGATGAAAAAGGCAAAAAAAGGAAAGTGAAAACACATATCTGAGAGATTGTACTTTCAGCTGTGTGTATTGGTTGCTCACAATTAGGAAAAGTAAGAAAGATCTGTTCAAAGATTTATTTGTATCCAAATAGAGTGATGTCCACCCTGTGCCCATCCCTTCCCCAGGGCAATTTAAGTCAGTAGTTCACAGAGTTGAGACAGTTATATAAATCTTGGACTTCCTCTGTTGGATCCAGGTTTTTACCTCTTATCCAGCCCTACTTGCTTCTTTGTGTGTGTGCATGCTCATTTATACACAGCAACAAAAGGAAATTGTGTCACTCTGCAGATAAGGAGATAATCTTCCAGGCGTTTTCATTTGACTATCACATTGAATATCACACCCTTTGGAGAGATGGGATTGCAATTCCCATCTGTGCATCTTGCAGCATCTCCAGGGACTCCTAACAGCTTATTCTTACCAAGCGAGCATGGTGAGAAGGCTTCTCTTTCAATGAAGCTCGCAGATCCAAGCTGCTGAGTGTAGGGTCACTGGAAGGGATGATATTTTTCCAGCCAGCCAGGCAATGCTGTGAAAAGAGGGGTGCTGGTCGATGAGAAGCTCGACATGAGCCGGCAATGTGCGCTCGCAGCCCAGAACACCAACCGTATTCTGGGCTGCATCCAAAGCGGCATGGCCAGCAGGGCGAGGGAGGGGATTCTGCCCCTCTATTCCTCTCTTGTGAGACCTCATCTGGAATACTGTGTCCAGTTCTGGAATCCTCAATGTAAGAAGGAGATGGAGCTGTTGGAATGGGTCCAGAGAAGGCTACAAAAATGATTGGAGGGCTGGAGAACCTCCCATATGAGGACAGGCTGAGAGAGTTTGGCCTGTTCAGCCTGGAGAAGAGAAGGCTCCGAGGAGATCTTATAGCGACCTTCCAGTGCCTGAAGGGGCTACAGGAAAGCTGGAGAGAGGCTACTCGTAAAGGCTGGTCGGGATAGGACCACAGGGAACGGGTACAGACTGGAGAGGGGCAGATTTAGACTGGACATTAGGAAGAATTTCTTCACCATGAGAGTGGTGAGGCCCTGGCCCAGGTTGCCCAGGGAAGCTGTGGCTGTGTGGCTGCCCCATCCCAACCCTAACTATACTATGATACCAGGATACTAACTATGATACTATGAAAAGAGATGGCAATGCTGCATTGGAGTGCTTTGCCCTTTTTGATCTATTATTGCCTAAATAACTTCTGCACAGGCAGGATTTAGCAGGTAATGAACTAATTTTTGAGGAATTTTATCAGAGTAACGGGGAAGAGGAGAAATCTCTAATGAAGTACAAATCCATAGCTGTCTCCTATTCTGCCTTTCACTGGCCAATTATTTCTAAAGCAATCTCCTGTTTTGTGAACTCAAGCACCCAACCTCTCTGAACTTGTCTCAACTGACTCATCCAGTTCTCTAAACCACAAAACCAAGCATCTTCCTTCGTCTTCCCTGGAGATCTCTGGGCCAGGGCCAGGTCTGTTCAGTAATACTGCCCGCAGCATTGCCTGGAACACAGGACCAAGTCTCCAACCCACCCTTGCCACTATGGGTTTTGCCTGGCCCCTATATATGTGAATACTTTGTGAAAGCCTGTCTTTTAGACTCTGTAAGGTCTGTGGGAAGAAACACAGGCAGTCATAGATACGGCTCATCATGTTGAAAGATGAACATCTGAAATAATGATGAGTGAGTCATGCCCCAGAAACACACAGCTCCAGGTCGCATTTTCTCTTTCTCAAGTGTAAAGCACTTGGACACATACTTTATGCCAGTTACACAATGGCATGAACTCAGAAGCACACACCAATGGCTTTTCTTGCTATCGCAGTGACGCAAATCAGAAATTTTGGTGGGAAACCTGTCAGGGGGGTGAGGCTCAGATTCTCTTTCCTTCTAGTGCTGTAACAATGCCCAGCCCGGGCTGTGCCATCAATATCAGCAAGGAGACAGCAACTTACCGAGGGTAATGCTAGATTGTCTGCCAGTTCAAAGCTCTTCCTGCGATGGGCTTTGTATTTGTAGGCAGGCAGAAGGGTAGACCTGGGAATGCTGACCCTGTAAACGCACAAGGGAAGTAATGGCCTACACCTTCCACAAGGAAGAGGAAACCTGCATGCCTTCCTCACTCAGAATCCAAGGCTTTAAAATCCCAAAGACAACCAAGCAAAACAGTTTTGGATTAGGGCATTAAACATTTAACATGTACATTCAGATTCTGGACCGAATTCAGACAAAACATGCATTTCTCACTGACTTGAAAACTGTTTCTGCTTATGGAAAAGATCAGTAGGGAGTTTTTAAGCAAGACCAATCTCTGTCCTGAGAGCAGCAACCTTCTACAGAGCCATTTTGATGCTGTTTCCTCCCTTACATGATCAACTTTTTCTTCCCTATTGTTTGCTGGAGTTCTATGTATTACAAAGCAGTAATTTTTATCTACCTGACATGGGCTGGCTCTTCTGGGGGCTGGTGAGCACGTGGGATCTTACAAACGGGGCAGGCAGATTCTGAATCCACAGGGACAGTGAAGAGGCGCTGGTTTAGTCGATAACAGTAAACACCTGCCATAGAACAAGGAAACATCACAAGGTTTCTCAACCCAGTCAACAAAGCAGCGCTCTACCACAGTGCCACGCATGCATTCTATAGAAAGAGCTGCTTTTCCTGAAGTCTCTTTTACATTTCCTGTCCCCAGACAAGTTCCTAAAAAGCAAAACCAAAACTTCAACCTTCTCAACTTAAAAAGAGAACTTTAGCCAATTACAAGAAACCCTGACAAAATAAGATGATGCTGATTGAAAGCGGATTCCCTAGAAGACTCAAGTATCTTTGGAGTCGGAAGTTGAATCTGGTTTAGAAGCTGCAGCTAAAAATAACACATTCTTTCTTATCTTGCACGATTGGAGGGCTCCCTCAGAACAACAGGCAAAGACTGCAGTTTTTCATTCACAGAAATTGGACTAGGAAGAAGTCTGATCTTACACTTGTGAGAATTGGTTATCAAATCTGGTTCTTGTTGCGGAACTACGTAATCCAGAGCCTCGGGCCTAAAGAAACGAACAAACAAATCAGTTAGTCACAGGGGGGTAAGCCCTGTGAACAGCCCCACCTCTTCCAAGCATACAATTCGGACTGGGAGATGAACAAAAGCCTAAAAACCACCCTCACCATCTCCCACCGCAATCAGACATACTTGTCATTACTCTAAAGGAGACGCTGCTGCTTCAGCTCCCTCCCCATACACACTTACTCCAGGGGCTGCTCATGAATACACGCTTCTTTGTTGGCCTGTCGGAACTCATGCAGATCAGCAAAGTATTGATCCGATTTTTCTGCTATTGAAGAATTTGTCTCCAGGAGCCCTGAGAACCCCAAGGAAAGAGAAGAGATCAAGGAATTACTGCATTTGGGAAAGCACCAAAGCAAGCCTCAAGCAAAATGGTCAGACCAAAGGTCTGAAGCACCAAAATGAGAAAAGCATAGCATCGTGTCAGACCAGAGGTTTACTGCATGGGCCCTTCATTGCATTCACTCATTTTGGTTACTTGGTACCCCCTCTTGCCCCACTCAACTTTGTCATTTGCTGCCTGGATTCCCATATCACTGTCACTTCACCATTCCAGGGAAAGACAGGTCACCTCTGGTCTGGATGGGGAATGGCTTCCAACAAAACTGCATCTGCCCTGCTGAGACCTGCTACATGGGCTCTAGGTCTGCAGATCTATCATAGCTCAATTTAAAGAGGTCATAAACTGTTTTAACTCTCTATATGACCACGTTATACTGAAAGCTTTGCTTCAGGTTTAGGATTCACCTGCAATCCAGTCATAGCCCAGGAAGGGACGCGCGGACCAGCTGCTCACAGGCACAGTATATTCTTCAGGGTCAGACTGAAAAGTCACATGGCCAGCGTCCTTCAGTGAAGAAAACAATTCATAAACACTTCTGATATATCTAGCAGGACATTCAGAGGTACAGCTCAGGAGGTAACAGGCAGCTGTCTAAAAGGGACAGCTGTGGCTTAGTTTGAGGCTTGATTCTACTTATACCTCTACCAGCAATTTCCTTACCAGCCCTTTGTCTTCTCGGTTCATAAAATAGAAAGAGGAAACAGGTAATTTGCTCAGGGTAAGGCAGTATTTTTCAGGGTAAGGCTTTAAACAAAACGCTGACTTCCTTGCAACACACACCCCTGAAAATCAGGCTGCCTGCACTGCCCTGGAGAACGATCACGGCCATAGCCTGCCCTTCACATCTAAGGGAACAAGCTATGTAGCAGCAGCAGCACCGCACCAGGGTGCTGTCCCTGAGCATATGAATCACATACACTAATAACAAGGGGTCTTATAATGAAGTGCTACAGTATTCTGGTCTTTGGTTCAAGGGCTAAGGAAAGCAGGGGCTGAACAAACAGTCAACAGCCCCCGGCTGTTAAGGCTGGGAACAGTTCTGACCCCAATTTCCAGTTTACATAGTAAGGACAAGACAAGTAATGTTCTCCTTACCCCTCTTCCCCATGCTTCTATTGACTCATGAAAATGAGCAAAACATCGGTTTCATTGTTTACCTTCACCTTCTTGGACTGAGACGTCAGTGAGATTGATTCAGGGATTGTGGGCTCTCTATTGACGACATGCTGCTTGCTGGGCTTTTCACTTTGTATTTTGCTCAGTGATGGGTCCAGATGACCTTTAAGCTGTGTTTTCTCATGGAGATCATGTAGCACAGTGGACTGTCTTCTGTTCTCTCCATGTTCCAGAAGGAAGGAGTCTTTCTTTGGACTTCCTTGAGCACAGCCATCCCTATCCACTCTGGAGTTTTCTCTGCCACATGTAATGATTGCAGACACTGACGTAAAAATCTTCTCTTTGTCAGGAAAGGTGGAATCCAAACCTACTGCTTCTTGCATCTTCGCTTGTTGTTCCTGAACCTCTCTGTTATTGCTGCTGTGTTTAAGAGATGAACAGAGGGCTGTTCTGGCCATGTGAGTTCCAGGTTCCACAGACACCAGCACTGCAGGGTCAGCTGTAGAGTTTCCATTCTTGACCTGATTCTCCTTCTGTAAGGACAGAGACTCTCATACCACACAGCATCCATCCAGATTGCAATTATCTTTCATTAAGACATTAGTAAGAGAAAACCAGCCTCTCATTCTAGGCTGCTTACCCCTTTAAAATCCTGCAGGGCAAAAAGCAAAACCTTCATATTATTCATAAGACATTATTAAGTGTTTGGAGAAGATAAGAAAGGGGGTTCACTACCAGCTAGATGCAGCTTTTCTCAGGAACCATTACACATTCAGCCTTTGTGCTTAGAAGAAACAAAACGGTTACATTCCACAATGTTAATTCCTATCTTAGATTAAGAAACATAAATATTTTAGGCAGGAATTGATCTCAATGAGAATGTATTTGAGACCACAGGATAAACAAACCAAAGTCTAGCTACTTCTCTGTCAGACTCCTTATTCCATCCAGCTCCTCCGTGTTCCTATGTCTCCTTTGCCACTCCTCTCCACAGGCAGAGCTGCTGCCTACCATACAGACACAACACATACCCCTCCCGTGGGCAAGGGGACAGATCTTTCCGTAGCTGTTCTATCATGAAGAGATGCTGGAAAGAGTGTCTTGCTGGGAAGACTTTTTCTCATCTCTTCCTGCATCATTCTGAGCCTGTGTAGAAGGTCCTGGTTGACCTCACGCAGCTTCTTCAGGTGCTCTAACTCCATCCTTTGCAAACATTCTCCTGTAAAGCCAGACGAAGGGTGAACTACATGAATCGAAGCATTAAGTGAAGAAGAAAACTCAGGGAAAATAACTTTCAGAGGACATATCATAAAAAACACTTACAGCTGTTGGGATGTTGGGAGCGTGGATCATTGCTCCTGAGAAATCAGCCAGTCTCAGAACTCTTTACACTGAGAACCAACACCACTGCATACTTCTCTCCCCTCAGAGGTACTGCATTTTGCACCCAGAAACTGGCAGCTGACTGAATAAAGACAAGACATACTTACAGAGGAAACCGTTAACATCGTGTAGATCACATCAAAAAAACAAGTAAGCGACATTTGATTCAAAGGCTGGTATTTAGGATAACCTTAATTCTGCCTTAATTATATTGTGATAATGGCAGGACACTCATAAATTCAAAATATGAATAATGAATATGAATGTATTTACTACATCCGAAAGAAATATTGAGCCAAAGCCGCCCTCCACATCCCCCAGGCAGGAAGACCCCAAGAGGCTCAGTTATGACTCAGCACTAGGACTCAGACAATTCCAGTACCACCTGTTAAATACTAAGGGTTACTGCCCTTTCACCAAGGGGGAAAAAAGGAGTAAATAAATAATACGCAGTTTGACTGGAAGGTTGTCACCCTGTACAACACATTTACAGCATCACAAACTCTTCTAAATTTGCAAAGTGTTGGTTGCCTTTTTTTTCTCAATATGAAACAAAACCCAAACCCCCGAACTGCTTTTGGACAGAGTGATGAATTATGTTCTCAAGTAAAACTCTGTGCTTCTCTAGGATCTTTTGCCTCTAGGATCCCTGAACCCTTCTCCAAAGCTCAGCTGGTTTGTTTTTGTCTGCTACCCTGGCAACTGGAGACAAAGAATCAAATGCTAACACTGTACAACCACACTCGGAGGAATGAAGAGCAATGCTCACAATCAAACTACAACATATCTTTTAGCCTAGAGAAAAGGAGGCTGAGGGGACACCTTATCACCATTTATAGCTCCCTGAAAACAGGTTGTGGTGAGGTGGGTGCTGGGCTCTTCTCACAAATAACAAGTGATAGGATGAGAGGAAATGGCCTCAAGTTGCGCCAGGGGAGGGTTAGCTTAGATATTAGGAAAAAATCCTTCACTGAAAGGGTTCTCTAGAACAGCTGCCCAGGGAAGTGGTGGAATCACCAGCCCCGGAGAGGATTAAAAGACAGATGCACAAGGTGCTCAAGGATCTGGTATAGTAGCAGACAGGTACAGCTAGACTTGACCTCGAAGGTCTTCTTCCAACCAAACGATTCTATGACTCTTTTCATTACAAGAAATAAGTGAGAGAGGCACTACCGAACATGACACAGATGTCAGTCTTGAGACAATAATTTTGAGATCATACAATCATAGAATAGTTCGGGTTGGAAGGGATCTTAAAGATCATCCAGTTCCAATCCCCCTGCCATGGGCAGGGACACCTCCCACTGGATCACCTGAACAAGACCTAAGTTCTCAGAGCATTCACAAGACAAAGCTAACTACATCATCTCACCATTGCTCATCGGAAAGTAAATACTCTGAAACCACACTAGTCAAGGGACTTTCTGGGAGGGTTTTACCAGATGAGAGCCACTCTTAACATAATGGCCAAGAAGCTGATGTCCTTCACATGCAGCCCCAGGGCTTTTCCTTCCCAAGAAGGCATCCAGCCTCTCATGGTTATGAATCATAGAATCACCAGGTTGGAAAGGACCCACTGGATCATCAAGCCCAACCATTCCTAACGCTCCCTTAACCATGCCCCTCAGCACTTCATCCACCCGTCCCTTAAACACCTCCAGGGAAGGCGACTCGACCCCCTCCCTGGGCAGCTGTTCCAGTGCCCGATGACTCTTTCTGTGAAGAATTTTTTTCTGATATCCAACCTGAACCTCCCCTGGCGGAGCTTCAGGCCATTCCCTCTTGTCCTGTCCCCTCTCAGCTTTCTTGTAGCCCCTTCAGGTGCTGGAAGGTCTCTCTAAGGACTCCTCGGAGCCTCCCCACTCTCATCGTGAAGAAACCCCTCCTCATGTCCAGCAAACACTTCCCCCCCCCCGCCCCCCCAGCCTCCCAGCGCGGCTCCCGCGCACCCGGAACAGGAAGGGGAGGCTCCCTAAGGAAAGGAATCCTTCGTAGCGGGGCGAAATCCCCTTCCTTCTCCATGAGGACCCCTCCACGGCTCCCGTGCCCCATCCCCCGCCTCGCTCAGCCCCACCTGCCGCCAGCCGGGCTCCCCCGGCGGCCCCGGAGCCGCTCCCCGCAGGCGCAGCCCTGGAGGCGGGAACCCTGGGAAGGGGCCGGGCCGCACGGGCAGAGGGGCCTGAAGGGTGGAAAAGAGCCCTCACAGCTTATCCAGTCCAACCCTCAGCCCAACCCCACCGTGCGTGCCAAGTCATGTCCCAAAAAGTGCCACAGCTCCAATTCATTGAACCCCTCCAGGGGTGGTGACACCCCCCCTGCCCCGGGCAGCCTCTGTCAGGGCTTCACCACTCTCTCACTAAACAACTTTTTCCTAATATCCCATCTAAACCTCCCCTGGTGCAACTTGAGGCCGTTTCCCCTCGCCTTATCAGTTGTTACTTAGGAGAAAAACATACTAGCAGGTCAAGGGATGAGATTCTGCCTCTCTATTCCTCTCTTGTGAGACCTCACCTGGAGTATTGTGTCCAGTTCTGGAATCTTCAACATAAGAAGGAGATGGAGCTGTTGGAACAGGTCCAGAGGAGGCTACAAGGATGATCAGAGGGCTGGAGCACCTCCCATGCGAGGACAGGCTGAGAGAGTTGGGGTTGTTCAGCCTGGAGGAGAGAAGGCTCAGAGGAGACCGTAGAGCGACCTTCCAGTACCTGAAGGGGCTACAGGAAAGCTGGAGAGGGGCTGTTCATAAAGGCTTGTGGGGATAGGACGAGTGGAAGCAGGTACAAACTGGAGAGGGTCAGAGTTAGACTGGACATTAGGAAGAATTTCTTTGCCATGAGAGCAGTGAGGCCCTGGCCCAGGTTGCCCAGGGAAGTTGTGGCTGCCCCATCCCTGGAGGTATTCAAGGCCAGGTTGGATGGGCCTTGGGCAGCCTGAGCCAGTGGGAGGTGTCCCTGCCCATGGCCGGGGGGTGGAACTGGATGATCTTTAAGGTCCCTTCCAACCCAAACTATTCTATGATTCCAAGATTCTACGATTATACTTTGATGACAAGGATTTTCTGTCATTGACCCAAGCAATGTTGGGAGGACGCTCCTAAACTTGGATGTTGTCAGCTCCAGTTTTAAGAACTGCAATTTCTTTGGCTTCACCAGAACTCCTGATGATAGACAAGGTGCTCAAGGACATGGTTTAGTGGCAGATAGGAATGGTTGGACTTGATCCAAGAGGTCTTTTCCAACCTGGTGATTCTACAAGGTCTCCCCTCAGCCTCTTCTTCTCCAGGCTAAACAATCCCAGGTCCCTCAGCTGCTCCCAGAACCCCTGGGCTCCGACCCTTCTCCAGATGTGCTCCTGCCCCTCAATGTCCTTCCTGTAACGAAGGGCCCAAAACTGAACCCAGGATTTGAGATGCAGCCTCACCACTGCTGAGTCCAGAGGCACAATCCCTTCCCTACTCCTTCTGGCGACACGTCGCTGATCCGAGCCAGGAGGCTGTTGGCCTTTGTGGCCACCTGGGCCACTGCTGGCTCATCTTCAGCCCCTATCAACCAGCACCTCAATTCACCACAGTTTCAGCCCATGAGCACTGTGTATACTGATGACCACTCTCAGGAAATCACTGATTCGATACTCACATTTTAGTATGACTTAAGAAGGAATCTTCCAAGCCTCTATCAGATAATTCAGTCTCGTCAGTTTTCATCATAAGAACAATAAAAGGTCACCACCATCGAACACATTATTTACTGCAACACATCAGCACCGAACAGACTGTACTTACACTCGACGAGTTTCTATCATGACATGCAGAACACAGCAGGAGCAATACTTTTCCAATTCATTTTTATTTTGGTTTCCATTGTTTACAGCATCGATACAGGAATAATTCATGCAAATTTATCACCTTAAATACAGCAGAGATAAAACTCACTGTAAGAGTATTTTGAAGAGCTCCATCAACAAAACACAATATGAAAATAAATAGCAGCAATAAGATAAAGTGCATTTAGCTGTCCTTCTTTAATAAGAGTTTGGGGAAGACTGGTTTTGGAATTACCTGTTCCAAAGACTAGTTTAAAATTCCTTATAAAAGACAGAAGGGAACAGGCTCCTTGCTGATAGTGTTCACTCCTCCGTTACTCTGGATTAAAGAGTTACAGCTGTATTGTGTTTAAGAGGAATCCAGCTCATAGGTGTTTCAGTTAAAAGCTTGATTCTCGATCACTTGGGCTTCTAGGGACAAGGGTTACACGTGTACTTAATTCTTCTCTCCCATATTAGTGGTTTTGCTTAAAAAAATGCAGGTGGTTCTTTCCCCGGTTCTATGTGTTCAGTTTTAGCGCTGCAGTGAGAATGCCCACATCACCAAAATCTGAACAAAAACACACACTGGCAACACATCAGATTCTAAGAACCCATCAATCTCTTTTTCCCTTTACAGACCAGACACTGGTTTAAAGATCAGCTCATTTCAGATCAGATTTCCCCTAAATGCCTGCTGAAGAGATGCTAACAGCGCACAGCTTCAAGAGCAAGGTCAGCATTTCAGGTAGCCTGGAGCTGCTGAGCAGTAGTGTATCATCCTCTCCCTCTATTGGAACTGACAATTTGCGGGTCTATTAGGGACGTGCTCAATGTTTTAACTCAAGAGCACAGCACATACCCTATCGGAAATACATACACCATAGCTTGAGAGACTAGAGATCTGAATCTATTCACATAATATCTGCAGCAGAATACAGTGGATGATTCCACTTATATGTCACTGTAGACTTAGAGAACACATTTCCAAGGGCAAGGACTCAAATTTCTTTCTTACTCATGCTCAGATCTGATCCCAGCCACACTTATGTCCTGGTGGTTTCCTAAGGAAACCAACCAAGGCCAATGAAGTCCAGTAATGAAAGAAGCGTTTCTTTTTGGCTTGGATTCAAAGCTGTCTAGTGCAAGTGAAAGGTTGGTTTGCTTCCTGCATTCCAGGGACATAACCGGAGTCTCACTGCCAACTCCTACATGATCCAGATACTTCAAGTCTTACTGCAAATCTTAGAATAGCCTACAATACTTACTGACATTTCACTTTTTTTACTCCTTCCAACATCATACAGCTGCTTCTTTCTGAAACTTTCACAACACACAAAACGGGGGACTTGTCACAGGCACATATATTCAGACCTCAGCATGAACAAGAAATCCCAAGGCCAGCTGATATAATTTTCCAGTGAAAAATCTCATTATTGGTAAGAAAAATACCCTACACTTACTAGCTGAATGCAGGTGGGTCCTACTCAAAGACAGCCCATATTCTCTAAAGTTTAATGCTGACCAGCTTTAGGTTGTCACAAACCTCAAAACTATTGGACATGATTCTGGATTTCTCAGACATTTTGGGGAGAAGAGAAAGGTTTTATCAATGGCAAGTAGAAAAGAAACTTTGCAACACAGGAACCTACTCCTGGTGCTACTGAAATCAGTGGGAATTTCTCCTCTATCAACTCCAACAGGAAGAGACTCAAGTCCTTACCATTCCCAAATCTTATACACCAAATTCAAAATGCTTCAGGCCAAAACTCAATGATTAATTTCATCCACTTACAATAAATAATGTCTTAAAAAATTCAGTTGCCTTAACCCATTCTTGTCATGGCATGAAATACAAGGGAGAAGTCTCCCCCTGCACCACAGAAGCTGCACTTGTCAAGTCATTCTTGTACTTTTAACCCAAGAGAAACAACATCAAATCATATTACTGCATGGACTGTAACATCCCATGGAAGCTCTACATGAAGCAAAATCTCTTACAACTTGTGATCCACATGCTGTTCTTGTGGCCAAACAGTGGTAATGAAATTCCGAAGGCCTACTTCCAATAACACAGCTGTGCATTTCCAAAACAGCCCCACATTCATCAACATATCCCATAAGGCAGTTCATTACATTCTGTCACCTGGCTTTTCTTTTCTATTCTTCTTCCTTGACAAGTTGCCAAATTATCAGCACTATCTCCTTCACAGGAGCTAGTTATGTCTTTGCAAACTATTTCTCCATGATGTGAAATGGGCCAGACTGCACTATTAAAGAGCTCTTAAGAGGAAGAAACTAACTCCGAAGCAAACCAAAACCCTAGTCCTTCTTGCTCTGGAAGAGAACTGGGTTTTATTCATAGGTTTAAACATACTGACAGTAATAAACCTCTCTCTTTCACACAGTGATTCTCTGTCAAGTCCTACAATAATGGAATATTAACCTAGGAGATAGGCCTGCATGGGCTAGAACTGCCTCGTGAAACCATCATCACGTCTGTGTGCAGGGCATCCGTGTTTAGGCAAAGAGCACACATAACCTTGGGGCTTGGACATCAAAAGTTCTATTTTCACGTAAGAAAACAAATGACTCTGTGAAGACATGTCAGAATAACTTTTAACCTGATAAATATTTGTTTGTTTGTTTTAAATTTGTTACTCTACTTGATTTTGCTTTATAAAGTCCCTTGTAAATGTATGAAGCACACGTTCCTTCTGAAGTAGCCTGATCTCACAGGGAGGAAAAAGAAGAGTTATAAACAGCTAGTGTTTAGAGGTGGGACACAAAACGGGGAAGCAGAATCCTACTGGAAACGTAGCAATACGTTTTTGCTCATTCCCTTTCGGGAATTCCATCACCCACCATGTTCTCTGCAGTAATTAAGAGAGCACTGAAGGGAAACAGTGTTGTTTTTCTCTTCTTCCTGCACTATCTGCTTTGCTGCAGGTACTGATGTGTGAACATGTTGAGCTCACTGTCAAGCCAACCCGCTTTATTCCTGCAAGAACAGAAAGTCTTCATTAGTGAGGAACACAGCTCTTCTCAAGCCAATCTGAAAAAAGCATGACTAAAAGGAGTAACAGCAAGGCCTGGAGAGGAGCGCTAGATGTCCATTCCAAAATGCTCCTACCATCCCTTGCCCTTCCTCACATCAGGAACGCTTGCCTGCTAACAGTCGCTAACAGACTTTGAGATTCAAACTAAAATCCTCTTCACATCGATCTTATTGTGTAGATAAGGAATACTTGAAAATTTTTTCCCGACAGCCTTCATGAGGTCAAGAAACCTTTCTGCCTAATTTTGTGATAGCCTGAAGGAGGTAGTGGAAGTAGAGGACTGTATGATTTGATAAATGGAAAGAAACTGTAATTCCAAAGAAAGCAAAACAAAGAAAAAAAAGGTGTTTTGCAAGACCGAAGACCGCCAATAGCATGTGGGACAGTGAAAGGGAATACGACTTGGGAGGAAAGATGCTGATGTCTCCACATCAAATGCTATGACAGAAGAAGGACTGCAAACAAAGATACACCCTAATCTGAATATCTTGGGGCAATCACATGGAAAACAATTGTATGCAAATGTCTGTGTATACGAGATAATAAAATCTCACCTCAGCAGTTTTGCTTTGCTCTGCAGTGAATCCAGAATTTCAATTTTTTTATTCATGGCAGAAATTTCCTGTTCGAGATTCTCCCGTGTCACATCCACTTGCTGACACAAGTGAGCAAATGTTCCAGCAAGCTCTCTATGAAACAAGAATAGTTAGATATGACGAAAAGTAAGACCAAGCAGCAAATTCAAAGAATAAATCCCTTTGATGTATAGTGATGATGATACCGACTCAGAAGTTCATCTTTCCACTTATGCACAGGAATAGATTAGAGCATCAGCACAACTTAATTTGAGATAGAAGTACGTTAAGACTAATGCTTAACAGCACCCAGATACTACATTGGTGATTAAAAAAAGCACAGCGTTCTTTTAAAACGTATGTATCATTACACATTTTTGAATCAGGAATTCAACATAGACTTATTTTAACAAGGAATATCATTAAATAACCCCCAAATAACAGAATTTAGGTAAGTTTTTAGTTGAGTATAGTCAACTCACTGTTGGACTTGGTGGCTGCAATTAGAACCTGTATAACTGACAATGAGCTGCAATTTCTCGCTTGCATACTCTACAAACTGCCGTTTGAAAGCTCGCTCTTTCGCTTTTGTCGTCCAGGTGAGGCGCTCGTATACGTAAAGGAGCCCATAAAGGCCAAAAGAGAGAGCAATCAGTCTCCAACCCACAGCCTTCCAGACCTAAAAAAAGCACAAGGAAAAACCAAATTATCACCTAGGAATGTTGCCAACTCCCAACAGCGGTGCCCAGAGTATTACACTTACATGCAAGGCTCAAGTAATCCTGACTTGCAAGTAGTTTCACTAGTCAGGCGGCTGACTACTGATGTCCAGTCTAGCCTACTCTACTGGGGTTCTGCACGGGTTAACCTCTGCAGCACATTTATATTACTCCTGCAAGTGCACACAAACATTGTCTGGGTCACAGAATCCCTGTTTTCTGAAGTAAAAGTTGTTTTCAAGCAACCATCTCCCCTTTGAGACATCACCCACTTCTAGACATGGCAACACTAGCAGAGGATATAGGTATGGAACATAGATTCCTCCTGCTACAGGAATGAGAGTTACCACACAACTCGAGCTAGATCTCGCCTCTTCTCAGGCTGGGGAGATTTGGGATTCAAAACATTCATTATTTTCACAAGACAGAGAAGCAGGAAGTGCTGATTATTCTCTCAGATTGCCTACGTACCACACCACCAACCACGATGATTCCCATGGAAGTTCGAGAAGTTAATGAGGCCAGTCCAGTCACCATTGACACCATAAGCTCTTCCTGGGTCATAGAGCCCTGAGGCAGAGGAGGCAGACTGGGATTTGCTGGTGTTAAGGGGCGTTGAACCTAATTAGAAAAGCAATGTCAAAACAAAACAAAAAGAAAGTACAGAATAAGAGAAGGCAAGCCACTGACCTTCCCACCAAAAAGACTTCAGCAGCCACTGAATTGATGAACATCACATCTACCTCAAGCACCCAATAAGGTATCTTACCTGGTCATTATAGCCCATCAAAGCCCGACGACCATTCTTTGGTCCCAAAAACCTGTTCACTAGCATCGTCCATCCAAGAGAGAAATGGAATTCTATGTCCTCTTGGAAGTCGGCACAAAGCTTGTCACAGTTCAGATCATAGCTGAGCGTAAAGCACTGTCGGGGAATTAACATGTCTATCTGACCCCGCAAAGAGAGCGGGAGAAGGGGTTTTAAACCATCTGTACAGACAGAGAACAAAAACATTCAAAAAGTGGCTATTGCGTTCACAAGAATTACCTGGACTTGCATTTTATAATCAGGGTAGTTATGGGTTATTCCATCCTTCACAGCTATTTTTCTTACTACCTTAGATTTCCTAAAGCCAAGCATGTTGCAAAGTGAGATAAATTGTGAATTACTATTCGATTCTTAGTCCTTCCTATCAACTCAGAAGGAAATCTTTCCACAGACACTCCTAAATCGTTACAGGTAGCTGGTGATGTTTACAGTTTAGCAATAGCCTGGAAAACAGAATTTGAAGGCCAGTTCTAAAAGGATTTAGGTGCCATATTCCTACTAAAGCTTATATTCAGACAGGCACCTAGTTACAAGTCATTCACATTTCATTAGCATCTTGGTCTGGGCATCTCTCAAGTTTCTGAAGTCACAGTTCCTTTCTGTCACGAGGACAAACTCAACTCGATATATGCAGTAGCAAATCACTGCACAAGCTCAGACACAGAGTGGAAAAAGCAGATGTAACTCACCCTCTACACAACAGCATCAAATCAAGATGGAAAGTTAAGACGATGCCAGTTGCATCGGATTAAAAAAAGAAACCCAAAATATCTACTTACTGACTAAAGTCCTAGTGGTTTCAGTAAAAGGAAACATAAAGGAAACGTTGCCTGCTGAACTGACCTATCATTTCTTGCTGCATTGTCTGCAGGGAAGTTGTGATTGCATTGGAGCAACGATCTGACATGTTACGGCCCAGGCCTTCCTCAATGTGTTTATGCAGCTCCTGACAAACAAAGAAGGCATTATTAAGCTTAATATAAACATAGGAAAGATGCAGGCTGCAGGTGTTAGAACTCACCAGTTAAAAAAAACCCTACCAGAACTGTAGCACACATTCTGTTTGGGCACCGTTCTAACATTAATTTCAATTTTCCCCCACCCCACCACGTTCTTCAGTGAAGGAGAGAAAAAAGCAAATAAAAAAATCTCACACGTACTCTCTAGTCTAGGAAAAGCTCCATTTTATCTATACAACGTGATACATCATACACGTATCAATTTATCACTAAGATTATTAAAAAAATAAATATATTTTAAAAAAAATGTTCACTTTTTACAGAAGCTATTCAAATGCAAGAAACATTCTAACAAAAGATTTCTCACAACGTAAAAAGCTTAGCTAATATCCTAGTTAGAAAAATCATAGAATGGTTTGGGTTGGAACGGTTGACCTCAAAGCCCATCCAGTTCCACCCCCTGCCATGGGCAGGAGCATCTCCCACTGGGCTGGGTTGCTCAAGGCCCCACCCAGCCTGGCCTTGAACATCTCCAGAGCTGGCGTTACTACTGACTTGGAACAAAAAACCCACCCCTTTAAAGTGCTTGAGCAACCTGTGAGGAGTAAACATCACTTACACTCTTGTAAACTTTAAGAACAACTTGAGACGGATGGAAATCTGCTTGGTATTCATCTACCAACACTGAGAGGCGTCTGATTTCTTCTGCCATTGCATTTGAAACCTAGAGAAACAGCACAGGAGAGTTTCTTTATATTCTGTCCTAGAGAGAGATGGGAACCCACCACTGTTGACATGCAGCGAACACATTTCCTTCTCTCTCCATCCATATCTCCCACATTTCTAGTACTTCAAACCTTTGCCAGCACTTTGCACTTTTCCCATTCTGCTGGTAATTGTATCAGAGAATGTATTTTCCTCCTTACCTGTCTCTCCACTTCTTCTGTGATCTGTTTTATTTTCCGTTTGTAGTCATGAGTAAGGAGCTCCAGCTGTTTGTCAATAAAACCTAAACGTTCCTGTCGTTCCTCTCGCATTTCCAGACAGTAAACCCTGGTGGAAAAACAGTGCCCATCAAAAAGACAGACAAATGCATTTTTGACCTATAAATATCATTTGAATTCCAGAACCAAGACAGATTCTCCTCCCCAAGAACAAAAGGTGTCAGCATCTACAAAACATTACATACACACACCACACGACAAAAAAAGAGGTTCTTTCCCCAATACTTTCACAATTCACTAGAAGAAAGACTACTGGTACGTTCCCTTCCCACTTCCAAACATGCTGTATTCTGCTTTGTATTTTAAATGCTTATATTCATAATAAATATCATAAATTTCAAGCTCTCTTTATGCAAGAACCAAGCATCAGCTCTCCTCACCGCTGTTCCTGGGCAGCAATATGCACCGAATCCATGATGAGACGAACATCCTCCGCAATCTGCTTCGCTCTCACTGTATGCTGTTCAAATTTTGTTTTTACTGCTGACTGTGAGATACATTCCTGTACACAAAACACAGCTAAGATTAGCAGCGGACAGAAGCATATTAACACAACTTCTCCTTCCTGTGTAACCTATTTCCAAAACACGGTCCCACTCCGTGTTTATAAACTCTAATTCCCAGCCTTTCAGGAATAAAATTTAAACACAGAAGGTCAGCACACACAATGCTCACCTCAAATCTTCTCTCAAAGTTCTGAAACTCAAACATTCTAACTTGAAACCCATCGGCCAATGCTCCACCTGAGAGAAGGTAAGTACAAAACAACCACTTAAGTTTTTAGAAAGCAATCAGACGCTGGACATCACAAAATGCTCCTGCTTTACCTCAAAACCAATGCCAAAGTGCTGCTAAGTCACATCTGTTGTTTTGACTGTTCTATTAATAATCTGACTCATCCCAATTTTATCCACTTATCAGAACAAGATATTTTCTTTCCCACAAGAAAATGGAAAGTTCCTGTCAGTTTTCCTCACCTCCTTCTGGCATCCCTTGAGCCCTCTGAATCCTGGCATTGAGCACTTCTTTTGCTGACACAAAGAAAATTCGATCCCCTGCCTGGGTTCGATCCACCACACCCAGCTCATCTACCAGGAAGCTGGTACACCGCTCCATGTGCTGTCGACGCACCTGAGGGATAAAGCAGGATAAACCTCACATGCAGTTAAATCCACTTTACACTCAGTCTTTAAAGGTCAGACCAGGTACCCAGATGCCCTCTATTGGTCTAAATTACTAATACAAACCACTTTGCTGTCCTGCGAAATCTTCCAGAGGTTATCTAAGTGATCTAACTTCAAAGAGCCCCTGTGAAACTCAATTTCCAGCTCAGAAACTGCAAGAGCCATGTCCCGGTCACTAGTCTATACTCCCTCTAGTCTCCATACTATAGCAATGAGAATCCAAACTGTAAAACAATCACATCCCACACTTTCTGATTCTACCCCCAATGACCACGGTCAAAATGGACTCAATAATATCCATGCAAAGAGAAGGAATTTAAACACGGCACTAACCTCTTCCATATACTCCGGTTCAGAGGCAGATGCATCCCAGCGATTATTTAAAATAAATATATTGGGTCGAGACAGACGTTCATTCACTTTGTGAAAGAACTGTTTCTCCTACACAGAACAGAACAAAACCTCTTCAGATTAGTATGTCAATATTTTTTTAACTTTTAGCCAAATTCACTGAACAAGTGATTGAACATACAGTTTGCATCAATGTTGATTCAGAATTTGCCACCAGGACAAATACGTCAGCATCTAGGCAGAATTTGTCAATCCAACTGTCCAGCTCTGTGGTTACATCAATTCCAGGGCTAGTAAAAAGAAGAGAAGAGATATTACTATGCTGTGAAAACAGCAAAAAAAAATAGCATTTCAAAAGTTAGTAAGAAATGCATCTCAACTTTTCAGGGCAATAATTTCCCATGTCTGAGCTACATTGCCCTGAGGTGATGCAGAGTACAGACTACAAGGAAGTACCGATCAAGAGAAACTCTGACTGCTAAATACAGCAAAGGACTTCCGCTACCGTCACAGATAAAATAGGGTGAATTTCCTTGCTGTTTGTTAAATGTGTATTTGAAGACGTTTCTGTAATTAATCTGTGATAAGCAGGAATGGAAAGAAAGATATTTCTCACCTGTCCATCAGCACCAGGTCATCTTTTAAGAGAGGACACTTGGAATTGGGCCACATTACACTAACGAGGCTGCCAGCATTCAGAAGTTCATCTTGATGAAGGGCATGAGCCAGCTGGTTTACTGTCTATTAAAAAGATGGATAATTTATTATATTTCTTGTATGCTAAGACCCATTAACACAATTATCTCCCCTTCAAGGCTGTTCACATATAAAACTCAGATTAAAGATAGAACCCAGCTCCAAATCACTTTTTCCCCCCTCCGAGTCTTCTACTAAAAAGGCAACCACCTAGTAAGAGTTTATGAGATATTCTCCTGTCAAGACAGGCTGCTGAGGAATTACCAGTAAGCCTGTGCCTTCGGTCAATCACAGAGAGCTCAGAGCTTCCTGAGTCATCCTTTCGGTTCCCTGCTATCACTAACAAATACAACACAGTCTTTTTCATAAAATGGATAAGTTCCATCCTCTAACTTGCTCCCCTTCTCCCTCTCTCCATCTATCAAAAACTGGTTCTTCATCTCTACTCTTTTAATGATTAAAACCCTTTAACTGTGACGTTTATTCATAGTGCTTTAATCTTCTCATGCCTTCCCTTTCCTGGCACTTCTCAAGAGCTCTTCTCCTTTATCAGATGCTTAAAGAAACTGTACCTTAACACTTTTCTTTTCCTCTGAGCCTTCAGTAAGCAGGAAAGCTTCATGTCCATCTGTCCCTTCCACACGCAGGAAACAATTAGTGGTGTGTCCAATTCCTGAAGGAAGGACTTTGTCCCACAGCATGGCGTTTATCACAGTGCTTTTGCCATTGCTTGTTCTGCAGTCAGAATAAAGAACGGTATAGCCAGGCTTCTAAGGTTCAGGTATACACAGAAAGCAAGTTCTCTAAACCCAAGCAATATCAGAAACATTCGCATTTTAGGTGCTATTGACAACTTACAAAAAGATTTTTCTATTTTCTTATTTTAAGAATTCTTCCGAAGTAAAGAATTACGTATTACGATATTTGCTTCCAATTTACAAGAGGATTAGTGCCAGGGACATGGCCACCATGAGCAAAAACTGGAGCACTAGTGTTTCTGTAAGTATTTTCACCGACTACAATCCTAAGGATGCCAGTTTTTTACTGAGAGGAAACAGGCACGTGACTCACCTTCCAAAAAAAGCAACTTTCATGTGTCGCCTGGCCAACACTTCACTAATGCCACTGACTTTCGACAGGTAGCCTTTGACTTCCAGCACCTGCTCTTCTGTGGTGACAGGATCAAGCTCTATGTTCCTGTGTGTTTCTAAAATCAAAACACATCATGTCTCTGAATTCCAGAAGTCATCTGCCTCCAAAGTGGGTAAAACACCTCTTCACGATGTAACACACACAACTAAACGTTTAACTGTGTCCCTAAGACCACGGAGGTGATCTTGACACCTGCAATTACACCCCGAGGCAAATTTTTTATCAGCTGGTCTCCTCTGGGTATCTAATAGCCATTCTCATCTTTAAGAAGAACACAGTTAACACTTGAAACGCTCCAACACCCTTAAAAAATAAAATTGTCTGCATCTTAAGTTGTGAAAAAGTAATTAATGGCATATGCTACATGTCACTAGCAATAACAGGTCTAGGCCAGAATAACAAATAATTACAAGCAAAAACCCTAAAAGGCTTTGTATAGTTTATTAAAAAACTCCCAGATGACATAAAAAGCAAGCATAGCTCAATAATTAGCTGTTTCCTAACATGCATGAACTTGTCAGCTTTAAAATACAAACACTGAACTCCACCCAAATTCAAGAAAATAATTCTGTTCTTACGATAAATGTTGATATATCAACAGATACAAGTTATAAATTAATAAGCAGAGGTCAAGCAGCGCCATTTAACTGAATGAGGGTATTCGGGTGTGTCTTTGGGGAAATGTATGTGGGCGAGCACTGCTACATACTTGCAGTTCAAGAATCCAGCTTACCTTCCAGGAATGAGGCGCTCTCATTGATGTACGCAGCCAATTGCTCAAAGATACCATTGATTTTCTTCTTTGCAGTGACAAAATGTTTAAGCGGAGAAGCATTTACCTCAGCCATGTGTCTTTTATCCTTCTTCACTGCAACTATTGAGTTGGAACGAGTAAAGAGCAGGGACATTGCGCTACGGGGTAAAATTCAGTCAGTAAAAGCGGCTCACCAGGTGCCAACAGCATCTACAACTAAGCATCCTACCAAGAGCCAGATCAATCCTACTAAGCATCCTACCAAGAGCCAGGTTTAAAATCAACCTTCTTTCTTTTACCTAGAAACTCTTCCACTTTCTACAATTGCGAATTACCATCACAAAATCATACAGTGTCCTCAGTTGCAAGGGGCCCACAAGGACCATCAAGTCCAGCTCCTATCCCTGCACAGGACAGCCCCAACATTCAAAGCTCATGTCTGAGAGTGTTGTCCAAATGCTCCTGGAACATTGTCAGGTGTGGCGCCACGACTGCTTCCCTGGGGAGCTGTTCCAGTGCTCCACCACCCTCTGGCGGAAGAACCTTTTCCTACTATCTAACCTAATCCTCTCCTAGCACATCTTCCTGCCATTCCCTCAGGTTCGGAGCGATCAGCGCCTCCTCTTCCTCCCCTTGTGAGGAAACTGCAGACCACCATGAGGTCTCTTTTCAGTCTCTTCTTCTCCAGGCTGAACAGACCACAAGTGATTTCAGCTGCTTCTCATACAGCTTCCCCTCCAAACCCTTCACTGACTTCGGGGCCTTCTCTGGAAACTCTCCAGTAGCTTAAGATCATTTTCGTACTGTGGCACCCCAAACTGCACCCAGTACTCATGATGGGGCCATCCCAGAGTGGAACAGAGTAGGACAATCCCCTTCCTTAACTGGGAGGCAATGCCGTGCTGGATGCACCCCAGGACACGGTTGTCCTCTTAGCTGCCAGGGCACCAGTGGCTCACGTTCAGCGTGCTGTGGACCAGATCCCTTTGACAGGGCTGCTCTCCAGCTTCTTGCTCCCCAGTCTGTCCGTACACCCAGGGGTGCCATGTCCCAGGCGCAAAATCCAGTGCTTGCCCTTGTCCAACTCCATGCGGTTGGCAATTGCCCAGCTCCCATCTATCCAGATTGCTCTGCAGGGCCTCTCCGCTCTCAGGAGCATCAGCAGATCGACAGCTCCCCTCAATGTTGTGTCATCCACAAATTTACTACGTAAAAGTTCAAGTCCTACAACCAGGTCATTTATGAAGATGTTAAAGAGCACTGGCCCTAGGATGGACCCCTGCGGAACCCTGCCAACCTGATGTGACCCCATTTGCTGTGACCCTTTGAGCCCAACCCCATAAATAAATCCTCTACCAGAAATTAGAAATTCCCCTTTCCTTCTCCCTCCCAACAGCAGCCCTTCTCCCCCTTTTCTTCTTACTTTCCGGAGAAGTTAGGTTCTCACAAGCCATGCATGGTCCAAGTCCCTCCTAAACATGAACAGCTGCAGATCCCTGCCTTCGCCGGATGCTGTCCTGCAGCTCTTCCAGAGCCCAACTTCCCTCAGCTCCTGTCCTGTTCCTGTGGCAGAGGGAGTGGGCGATGAGGGAGAGGGGTTGCTGTGCTGCCCGCAGATGCTCGGCGGCTGCTCCTGCCACCTGCACGCTCTCCTCGCACCTCAGGGCAGCAAAAGGCCAAGAAGGGGCTCGTCCCACCCCAACGGGGCAGCGGGACCCTGCCCTGTGCCCAGGGATGGACAGATACACAGACACAAGGACACATAGACACAAGGACACACAGACACATGGACCCTGCACGCACACACACACACAGACACCCCCCGACACACACAGAGACATCCTCCCCCCCGATACGTAGACAGACACACAGACACCCCACACAGAGACAGACACACACACACAGAGACATCCCTCCCTGCCAAACACAGCCAGCCATGCTCAGACACAGACAGACAGACAGACACCCCCCCAGACAGACATACAGACTACCACCTCCAAACACATATACGCAGACAGACACACACACCACCCCCCAGACAGGTAGACACACAGACACAGACCATCCACCAGCCCCGGGCACCCACTCACACACACCCACACAGGCAGACACACAGACATATAGATAGACATACAGACCATCCACCCCTCAAGCACAGCCAGTCACACAGACATCACCCCACAGACAGACAGACAGACAGACCATCCACCCCCAAGCACAGCCAGCCACACAGACAGACAGACCGACCATCCACCCTTCAAGCACAGCCAGCCACACAGACATCACCCCACAGACAGACAGACAGACCATCTCCCCCAAGCACAGCCAGTCACACAGACATCACCCCACAGACAGACGGACAGACAGACCATCCACCCCCCAAGCACAGCCAGTGACACAGACAGAGCCAAACACACAGACAGACAGACAGACCGACCCCCTCTAAACACAGCCAGCGCCTCCCCATCCCCCAGACATCACCCCACAGACAGACATACGGACCATCTCCCCCCACATACAGCCAGCCACACACAGACAGACAAACAGACAGATCACCCCCCCCTCCAAACACAGCCGGCCACACACACACAGACTTCACCCCCTAGACAGACAGACAGACAGACAGATCATCTCCCCCAAATACAGCAGCCACACACACTCAGCCAGACACACAGACCACCCCCCCAAACACAGCCAGCCACAGAGACCACCCCCCGACAGACAGACAGACACAGACAGACATACAGACCACCCCTCAAACGCCCCTTCACACACAGACAGACCATTCCCTCCAGACAGACACACATCACCCCACAGACAGACATACAGACCATCCACACACAGAGAGACTTCCTTCCATCCTTCCCTCTCCCCCCCACCCCGCCCCAGGCCTCCCTCTCTCACCTTCAGCGCGGCCCCGGCGCGGCGGCCATGTCAACCCCGCGCAGCGTCACTCCCGGCGCGGCGGCTCCGTCATCGCTCGGCGCGGGGCGGACACTCCCGGGGTTGAGGGCACCGCCCCCGAACCCGCCCCACCGCGGGGCCTACGCAGAAAGGGTTGTCGGGCAAAGGAAGAACTGCCCGGGAAGGGCGGGGGGAAGTTACCATCCCTGGAGGTGTTTAAAAGATGGGCAGATGAGGTGCTCAGGGACATGGTTTAGTGGCAGAGAGGGATGGTTGGACTCGATGATCCAAGAGGTCTTTTCCAACCGGTGATTCTATGATTCTATGCCCAGCACCAATAGAGATGCCACAAAATTATGTGTAAACCCCCAACAGAGTAAACACAGACGCCACTTCAACCCCTTTGCACCCACCAGTCCCTTCGCAGGGCAAACGAGAGCACTCGAGGTTTCACCCAACAAGATTTATTATGGTTTTACTTTCCGAAACGATTGTCCCTGCCCTGCCAGGGCACGCAGAGTGTGTAGGCTTCAAATAGACCTAAAAAGCGCATGGGAAGCAGTGGGCAAAGCTCTGCGTAGGCTTCCCCATGTCCATTCAAATGGTGCAAAGCTCCCTGCCAGAATTGAAATGTCCAACGCGCTCCTACCTGCACCGACACACCCATCCTGCATGAAAAGAATCATAGAATAGTTTGGGTTGGAAGGGATCTTGAAGATCATCCAGTTCCAACCCCCCTGCCATGGGCAGGGACACCTCCCACTGGATCAGGCTGCCCAAGGCCCATCCAACCTGGCCTTGAGGCTCTACCCTGGCCCCCAGGCAGCAGTTCCCCGTGCCTCAGCTTCTGAGATTGTTCTTCCTCTAAGGACAATGGTGATATGAATTTACTGCTTGTGGAACACGGCAGTCTGGCAGCCCCAGAGCACAACAATGCACATGGTGAACGGGGCAGGTATCTACCAACAGAGTGGAGGTGGCTGCCCCAGCCCTGGAAAGAGTCAAGGCCAGGTTGGATGGGGCTCTAAGCAACCTGATCAGGTTGAAGATGGCTCTGCTCAGCGCCAGGGGTTGGACTGAGATGACCTTCACGGTCCCTTCTAACTCAAACCATTCTATGATTCTATTCTATCTTACAGGCAATGGCAGAAGAGGCTTCTCCCGCTTTCCTCTCTAACCATGGGTCCAGCCTAGACAGATTTTTACACCTACCTGTTCACCACAATCTCTCAGCACTTTCCAACCACTCATTTCTATCAGCTTACACCCCACTGGAGAAGCATCTGCAGCGGAGTGTTTTGGTTTGGAATCTCAAATAATAGAAATACTGAATAATTATTTTCTCTAAGTACCAGAGAACAGCTCTTTGATGGCCCATTCAAATTCGATGCAAAAAAAAAACCCTATTAAAACAATCTCTGAGAACTGGAATGAGGCCACCAAAGACCCCTGGGACCTCTGGATTGTTATCCATAGATAGATCAGAGCTTTTGACAGTCTTAACATGGGATAGAAGAGAGACAGTTCAGCAGTGAAGCCCTCCTGGCTGATCTAGTTGTGCTCAGCCTTCCCTTTTTTAGCTTTTATTTATGCCTACCAACCTGGTCTGACCATGTCTAGGGCTGCATCCTCCTTGTAGCTGCAGCAACAGAAGACAGGAAAGCTATCTTATCTCTTCAGTCTAATCCCAGAGGTAAGGTATCATTAGCGGACCTTCCTTTAGCCAAGAGTAAGCACCTATATCGCCACTGCTGCTGCTTTGAACTTTGTGGTATGCTTCCAAGTACTGCAAAGAGGTAAGAAACCAGATGATCTTCAAGCTCTTACTACTGCATTTCATCTGCTATGACGTTTAACTCTCAGAGTCAGCTCCCTGATTGGTTTATATTTGGAATAGTATCTAGGAATTATTGTCTAATGTCCAGTCCTGTATATACTGTGGATGAAAATGGGCTTCCGGCTACCCAAAGCTTGTGATTTGCCTCCAAAAAGCTGGATTTCCAGTCCAAGAAAGCGTTTTTGTGAAGCCAACCAACCAGTGAAGGTTCAAGTAAACCGCATTTCCAAGAAACAGCGGATGAGGAGCAGAATCAAAAACAAAGGCACAACATCTCCTTCCAAATTCTACAGCAATATTCATAGATATTGCCTGCAGTATCAGAGAGGGAGATCTTCCAGTAGTAGAGTCTTAAAATATGGTTAAAAATCAATATCCAAATAGCTTTGATCAATCAATGCCTTAGAAACTCTCGGCAGGCATTCCCTGTTTCCACTCAAAGTCAACAGTGAGCAGGACCAGGGAAAGGTCCTTCCTGTGATGCATGGCTTTAGGGGTCAAGAAAGGACACTGCGATGTAACGGGTTCCTTTGGTGGTTGGAAGGCCTTCATGATAGTGGGTCAGGCGTCCTGGATGCATAAGGGTCCACCCCTTCCGCGGAGCTCGAATGGAGCAATTGTAGCGCAGGAAGCGGCAGCCTCCTCCCTGATGGAAACAGAATAAGAGACACATCAGCTTAGTAAAAGCACCTCAGAGAAAGGGTCTCTGCATTCTCCTGGCAGCCCTTCCAAAAATGCAACACGGTGCTTGGGGAATCTCCTATGTTCCGACACATTCAAAAGTCTCCTTCTACCTTAAGCCCAGTCATTACTTGCAATCCTTAGCCAGAAGCAGCCAGATACGGATATGGAAAGGATTTTCAGCTGCCTGGACTGCTCAAAAGGCTGCACCGCATTCTTGACACACTGGCAAATACTTACCTCATAGTCTATTCCAACTCGGTTCAAAGCAATGTTAATGGTAAAGGTGGAAGCATCATGATGGGGCACTAACGAGGGCTGCTCGTCAGGTTTGTAGCGAACTACAAAGGCCAACTCAAACTGCGTCTGCAGGAGAGAAGAACAAAGCGCACATCCGTCATCAGGCTATAGCAGTCCATGGCTACTGAGCTGCAGAGCAGGGTGGAGTATTGAAATTGCATCCCACAGCTAATAGAGAATGGCAGCAATAGGGCAGCAAAATGTTATTGGGAAATTGTGTATTTGCTGCTGCATATACTTATACTCCAGGGTCAGTTCCTCCATCCCAGGAAACAGAAGGCATATTGATAGAGGATTCCAGCAGTCTTTTCACAAAAGTTACAACTGGAGGAGGTACTGAGCAGACCATGAGTCTTGATGCTAAGCTACATACCTTGGTATAGTATCCTGGGTACAGTTTCTCTGTGATGGGTGCAATATAGTCCAGAAGAAACTTATACCATTCTCTTTCAAAGCCGATTTGGTTCATGTGTATGTCAATAGTTGGGACGTTCTCATAGCCTCCTTGTATTCTGCTGTCCTGAAACAGAAACATGAAAATACCCATAAGGATGGGAACCTTGGACTTAAGGAATGAAAAAACTCTTGTTTCTGGTAACTACAAATAAATGTTATTTATTTATCAGAATTTCCAGGATGGAAAACTTGTTTCAAGCAATAACTAATGATTATCGGAGGGCTGGAGCACCTCCCATACGAGAACAGGCTGAAAGAGTTGGGCTTCTTCAGCCTGGAGAAGAGAAGGCTCCAATGAGATCTCATAGCGACCTTCCAGTACCTGAAGGGGCTACAAGAAAGCTGTGGAGGGGCTGTTCACAAAGGCTTGTGGGGATAGGACAAGAGGCAATGAGCATAAACTGGAGAGGGGCAGATTTAGACTGGACATAAGGAAGAATTTCTTCATTATAAGAGTGGTGAGGGAGACGCTGGCCCAGGTCGCCAAGGGAGGTTGTGGCTGCCCCATCCCTGGAGGTGTTCAAGGCCAGGTTGGATAGGGCTTTAAGCACCCTAATCCGGTGGGAGGTGTTCCTGCCCATGGCAGGGGGACTGGAACTGGATGATCTTTAAGGTCCCTTCAAACCCAAACTATTTTATGATTAAAATCTAAGGTGAACAATATTAGCATGAGAAGGGCTGAACGCTGTAGCTTCAGGGGAGCCTGAAAAATTAATTCACATTTAAGAACAGGGGTAAAAAATCACAGAGAACAAAATTAGACTATTGCCTCCAGTTTCCTGGTTTAACTGTGGGATCTAATGCATTCCTACAGGAGGCACTGCTGCCATCAAATACGCATGGATACTGGTGTGACCCAGAAATCAAAAAGCTCCTACTTTTTCCTTACCGTGTTGTCACCTGTGGACCACTGGCCATAGTGTTCCATTTCTTCCACCAGATGATCACAGGCAGTGTCAGTGAATATGGGGAACCAGTAAACATCTGGGCAGGGCTGCAGAAAGCAGACAGGTGAGAATAGCAGAAACAATGACAGGGGCTTGAGGCAAGAGGAATAAGACTAAACTGACTAAAGGCTAAGTCAGTGTAAGTGGAAAGTAACTAAAATATTGAGGATAGAAATTTGTCTGCCAATTTATGTGCCCCACTTCCACTTAAGAGAGCTGGAGATGTACTTCTAGAGGAATGATTTGACTCTAGAAAGACTTGCAAAGTCAATTTTCCTCTGGCTTTGAAAGATTATGAGGTCATGCTGAATTGCTTATCCCTGAGAACAACAATAGCAATGATATTAGCATCGTCCTGATGCTGATCTCCCGTTCTGTTTGATAAGAGCAACGTTTTCTTACCATTTCTACTAGTTTCCCTTTCAGAGCTGCTGTGTAGTTTTCATGGATGTACTTTTCTCTCCAGTCCTGCAGTTAAAAGATAAGCAAACCAGTTATTTCTGGGGCACTTTGTTAAAGCGGTAATGAAGGGCCGGGCACTCGTGCAGCAGTACTTCACTGGCTTTGAAGATTCAGATGTTGTGAACCACAAGAAGACTGTCTTTACATACTGTGACTAAGCTCCTTATCCCACCTGGGAGACATCGCTATTACAAAGCCTGGACCTTCCTTATCGGTGAAGCTATTCCTCAAATCTTCACATGCCACACTGGCAGCCCTGCTGAGCATGCAGGTTATCTCACCTCAGGATTGCTGAATATTTGCCAGAGGTCGTTGTGGAGGTGAGTTGTCTGGTAATTCTCCAGGGACAGTATGTGTCCAAACTGATGCCGATTTGTCAGGTACATAAAGATTCCCTGCAGGACAGAAGCAAACAATGAATCTTTGTTTCCAGGCCTCATGTTTATGTGAGCCACTATGAAATATAAGCCTTGGACAGTCTGCAAGTGATGATGTCTCTACTCAAGCTTTTCATTTACTCATTTTTTATCCTGTGGGCCCTCGGTTTAATTTCTACACTGGATATGAAGAGGTTTGAAAGGTTACAGCCAGAGCCCATAAGTCTGTGTCTCCTGTGAGCCAGGGTTGGAACCAGAGCAGAGCAGCTACTGTGAGATTAGGTTCTTCCTTCTCACCCTGTCAACCCCATTTAAAACAGCCCAAGAACAAAAATGTTATCCACTTTTAGTAGTCCCTGGCTTTATGTGGCTGCATAGCAAGACAGAAATGTCGCGCTGTTCCAAGCCTGCGCAGTCCTGAATAATGCCAGTTCATCCTGTCTTGTGCCCCAGCAGAACTGCATGCCTTGAAACTACTTAATCTTGTCACCTTCACCCCGGCAGGCAGTTCTCCCCTGCCAGCCTCTCTCTCCTCGACTGACCTGATTTCTAACGTTGTGGCAGAAAGCCATGTCAGCATCCAGCTTGCCACTGTGGAAGAGATCTCCCTGGTCAAGCTCCGACCGCAGAGCCTTGGCTTTAACCATGTAAACGCTGCTGATGTAGGGAACGTTCCAAAGCCCACTGAAACACAAGGGTAGGAGAGCAAGACTTGAAATACCACAAAGACAGAAACCGCTGGAGTTGGTGGCATGGTCAGGCTTGCTTAAATGAGCCAACTTGGAACAAGAGGGAGAAACCATACCAATGGGAACTGTCATGCCAAGAAAAATCACTTATATTGGCCAGAGCTTTGAAGCTGCACAAATACTACTCCACTGTGAAAGCACTGAATTGCTGCTGTGTGTTTTTGCTAGGGACATAATTAATGGCTTGAATCTCTTCCCAGAGAGATCATTATTTATTTTTCCAGTTATTTAAAAAAAAGAACCAGCCAAAAGTGCATAAGCTGATTTCCAGCATTTGCCACACATATAATGGCCTAAAAATAAAAAAAAGAGGGCCCCTCAAGGATATGATGAAGGGACCAGCAACTATATTCTGTGAATCTTCCATTCAAGGATCACCTGGGTTCTTTTGAAGACTATCTGATAAAGATTAAACAGCACTTCACAGGACTTTAAGGATCACACTAACTACAGTCCACAGGTGGAAAACATGACATGAGTAAGATGAAGTGATTTCAGCAGTCAGGACTCTCAAACCCTTACTATGATCAGAAGAAAATCTGCTCAACATCTGTTATCAGCTCTGCTCAGGGAAAAACATAGAGCAGCTGACAAATGGGAGTACAGACTTCTTTTCCTTTTCTATAGACAAAGACAGTTTTGCTCTCTGGTTCTTCAACACCAGTTAGTTTGATGCTAATATGCTGCAGCCAGCTTTACATTTGAGGAACTCTATCAATAACAAGTTCTCTTTGCATACTCACACCCTCCGCCTTTGAACAATATCCACATAATCTTCTGAGCGGGCATAGTATCCATCAGGGCTCAGTGCTCCCCAGAAATTCGACCACAGCTTCTCATGACGGCTGACGAGTGGGGCAATCACCAGCCTGTGAACACAAAAGAAAAAGGAATTGCAGGACAGGATGTTACCACAGGAAGAGAAGGAAAAAAGTTCTACAACACACAGAACCACAAGCATTAGATTCTGCCTCACTTACAGAGTTACTCCTTCTATTAACTCTGTTGGAATAAAATTCTACATAAGAAAGGACAAATACGGTCACGATCTCCTATCTCACTGCATCCTGCAGCAGGTCTTTTAGAATCTGATTTGTTCTAGCAACTATAAAAAGACAAAATTAGGGATGACTTGCATCCATTGCCTAAAATCCAGGATTACAACTACAGTAACAAAAGACCACATAAGAGGTGTTTAACATTCCATCTCTGACACGGTTCTCCCGGTGCCTTACACAGCTCAGAGATACAAAGGCTCACTGTATTCTTCATGTGGAAGATGACCAGCAAAGATTGCTCAGACCAAAGAACTCACTTGTTCTGTTCGATCAGGATCCTTAGAGTTTCTTTGTTCTTCAGGACTATCTCAGCATCCAGGCTAAAGTAATAGTCACAGTCAGGATCCTTTCTGCACAAATCCCTACAACCAGAGAACAAGAAAAGTCACACAAAATCCTTGAACAGTAAAGGCAAGGGACAGAACACCACGAATTCTTTCACCTTCCAGTCTGAAGGTTGTCTACTAGTGCTCAGAAAAGTTGTTTAATGTAACAGCCCACAGGGCTAACATAGTACAAGCACATCAGATTCGGTATCCAAGAGCAGACACCGAGGCACAGCCAAAATCAACATTTTGCAAATCGTTTCCTCAGCTCAAACTGAAAAGGTTCCCATTTACGGTTGGCCTAAATCCAGACCCAAGCTCAAACTCACACCTCCTGATCACAAAAAAGAAACACACTCTGCCACTAGCTCATGGTTTTACTACTACGCTCCTCCTCTTCAGAGATATAGGTGCATGTTCTTTGTGATCTGACTGGCATACAGATTGCTTGATGAGGGCAGGAGGTACAGGGTTATCCTGACAGAGCAAAGGAACAGTGAGAACTTGGTCTCTGAAACTAGAGAAAGGGAGCTGGTACCAGGGCTGACTTTTTCCCACTATATAATGGGCATGAGGAGTTAGTTCCAGTTACTAAGAAAAATTGGACTGCCTTAGTTTGGACACAGGCTGACTCTGCTAGCCACGGCTCTTCACTTACATGCCCAAGTTACGGGCCTCAGCGTTCTCCACCTCTTCATCTGGTCCAATCACTTTGATGGCAAGATACTCTTTGCCATGCTCTTGAACAAAAGAGTCTACTTGCGTCGAGTGATGTTGCTCCTACGCCAAAGGAAAAATAGGGAAAAACAGATGAGATGGGCTCATCCCAGGCTGCTCAGCCGCCTGTTCTTGAAAATACCAAACCAGATGAGCAACAGTTCTTCCCACTTCCACATATTTAGAGCTGGATGGAGTGACTTTATAGGTGCAGATAAGTACTGGGATCACAGAGCCTGGAAGTCTAGACAAAGGTTACAAAGGTACCGTACAGGAGGAGGTGTGCATTTTCCCCACGTTTGCTAGGCCCATCACAGGCCAACTTTACTTACATGGTTGTGAATGAAGAGCTGGATTCTTTGCTTTGGGTAACGAAGGTTACGAAGTCGCAGGAAAAACTGAGAAAGGAATGGGGTGGGCTGCTCGATGAAAATACCAATCAGAATCATTGGCAATGCCTCATCCTACGTTCAGTGAGAAAAGGAGAGAAGCACTGGCTCAGCTACCACATGAGACATATAAGATCACATTGTCATTATAAAATAAGACTTGTCTTGAGAGCTTTGTATAGACATCAGCCTTGCCTTAAACCCTGTGAGGCTTCGCAGACCTTCATCACACACAGTGCAGCCAGTCTCATACGTCCATATTTGAGGAATGTAGTTTCCCAGGTAGTTCAGCTGCAGCTGCAAAAGGCAATTTGCCACGTTACACATTATGGAGCAGGGGACCCACCCCCAGTGTAAGATGACATCTCATCAGAACTTCTTTTACCTTCCTTTTGGACTGAAGAATCTAAAAAGCATGACAGCCTGACAGTCTAATTACACACTGATCTTTGAACCAGACCCACCTTGCTGCTCCGGTCCCAGACCACTTTTTGTTTCTCAAATGTATATGTACACAGAGTAAGTCAGTGTATAGAAAAACAATAACCTCATACACTTGAGCCTAAAGTGTCATTTTGCAACAAATACACACCAAATCCTTCCCTCAGGGCCCCCACTTACCTTAGTGGGTCCATTTCCATGAATCACCACGGGCAGAGTGTCATATAACAAGTTTCTTGCTCTCACTCTTGAGTTTTCAAACTTCAGGACTACCTCATCTGGAAGTGACATTGCCATCATGTTATCAGAGGAAGGCTTTTATTAATGATTAGTAGCACAATGCCTCATTTCTACTGAACAACTGTTGAAAGCTGACAGCATGGACACGGATAAGCATGCACACGAAGTAGTTTAAGGGCGGCAGACCGTATCCAGGAAGGAGAAAAAGCGTTCAGAATGATCCTGTAAGGTGACAGGAGGATGTCTGGAAAGATGGACAAAAAGTACACCTTGCTGGGCTGACAAATATGCCTTTTACTGGGAACTGGCAGAAGCCACACTGGCATTGACAAACTGTGCTGCGAGGAACAACTGCTGATGGCCAGGGAGGATTCAGGCCCTTCCCACCTACGCGTTCCACATGCCTGCTGCCTCTCTTTTTCATGCCAGACTAAAGCCCGCCCTCCTGGCAGAGGTCATCCAAGATGTCTCCTCAACACAATCACACAAAACCCTTTGGAAAACAGACTAGAGGAGATCCAGGCTCTGTAATTGTTGTACCTTGCACAGGAGACAAAAACTACACCGTCATTATCATTTTTACCTGACTGGAATAGAAACGGAACGGTGCAAGACTATAAACTGCAAACATTAGGCAGTAGAGTCAGGAGAGTAAGTGAATCGTTTTTGCCAGGAGTAGCAAAATCAATTAGTCAGCTGGTCAGGTCAGAAGCCTGGTGCGGTCAGTGAGTGCTCACGGGCAGCGTCTGGCTGCATCTCGCCTCCTGTGACATTCCAGACACAGTTCTGAAGCGGAAAGACAGGCAAGCCTCGAGCAGGGTTGTGTGTTGTTACTTGCACTGAGGTGCCTCCCGGTTTGAATCCCCAAGGCTAATGCAATCCGACATGCTTGGAGATCAAAGTGGCAAGGAGGTGTAAGATAGAAAACCCGACCTGCATTCCCCCAAATGAAGAGGGAATTGCAATGGGAACCTAGCTGGTCACGCTGGAATTGAAAAAAAATCCCAGAACTCTGGGAGAGGGTTTTTTACTGAAGCTTATTCTGCAGGGCAGGAATTGCTGAAATTTAATCCCTTCAGCCACGACTTTATTTCTAGTGTCAACATGCAGTTGCATTCCAAGGAAAAATGAGCTTCCATCTCACCTAATGCTCCATTTAGGTTTTGGAAGATCCGGCTTCTTTGGTCTAGACTGATGTTGATACTTTCCTTTAAAAGAATGAGATAAATAATCTTAATTAGAACACAAGTGGGCATCCACTCTTTACATGCGAGAGACTCTATGCTGTGTAAAGACATATTGCATTCCTATCACAGAATCACTAGGTTGGAAAAGACCTCCTGGATCATCAAGTCCAACCATTCCTATCAACCACTAAACCATGCCCCTGAGAATCTCATCCACCCGTCTTTTAAACCCCTCCAGGGATGGGGACTCCACCACCTCCCTGGGCAGCTGTTCCAGTGCCTGATGACCCTTTCTGTGAAAAAATTTTCTCTGATGTCCAGTCTGCACCTCCCCTGGTGGAGCTTGAGGCCACTCTCCCTTGTCCTGTCCCCTGTCACTTGGGAGAAGGGCACAACCTCCTCTCAGGTTGTTGTAGAGAGCGATAAGGTCTCTCCTCAGCCTCTTCTTCTCAAGCCTAAACAACCCCAGGTGCCTCTGGAAGTTCAATGTGGCCGTTCTGCTATGCCCCTCCTCACCTCACCTAGAACTGAGAATTCTATCATCTCACTTCCATACTCTCCAATACATATAATCTTCCATGCTCTCCAAGCTCTGAAGCCTAAAACACTCCCAGCTAATCCTCATTTTCACTTGAATCTGGGACTATCTGCCATTTTCTAAAACAATTTAAACACATTATATTAGGCAAACCCCTGCAAATAAAGATTTTAAGGCTGCTGTGGGAGTGCCAATAATAACGCATATCATATTAATGAAGTAGACTCGCAGAACAATCATATAAACCACCCATATAAAACACAGGAAGCCCAAGATCACAAAAACATCTGCTGTGAAGGCAGTTTCTTGCCATCTATCCACAGGGCAAGTGTTACCCCAAGTGTTGCCCCAGCTACCGGTGTCAAACGAGAACACAGTAGGGGTGCAAGGCCAGCTTGTGCAAGCTTTGTTTTTATCCCTTGCTGCACGTCACACTCTGACTGGATTTTTGTCAGACCGAAATCCAGCTCTGACTTAACACGAGTTCAGCGTCCCTCCAGGCATCTATTAAGATTGATTACTGGAAAGGACAGCAGGGTGCCAACATCCGCTGTCTGAATGTCAGTGGAATTACTCAGCCTTTGTGTGGCTCGGGGCCAGAACTGTAGATGAGAACATTAACAGATCTGCTCACGTTAAAATTCACAGGCCATATTCAGATTTGGGGAAGGAAAGAAGTGCAGCTGTTCTGATTTTTTTTACCAGCCCTGCTAAAAAAGTGCAACTCCTTCTCTAATCAGTCTGAAAGCAGTTTCCTATTGCTAATGCTTCCTCTTGACTTTACTGTTACAGTTTGACTTCTTCGTTCCCATGCATTTGTTGCGTCCCTCAGGGACAGACTGCACTGTGTAATGCAGAACTGGGCAGGGACAACAGAAGTTTAATCACCCTGTGGGCTGGATGATTTAGCCAGTGCATCACACAGTGCTGGAATGGCAACGATGCTTCCAGGGTCCATTCCAGGTTTCCATATGCTATTACGTGGCTTGCTATATAGGCTGACACAGATTTTGTTGTCGAGGATATAGAGGCATTTGCTGAAGGCAGTGAAAGCCTCTTTGTTCCAGCAGAGCTACCTGCTGTGGTGCCTACAGTCCCTCTCCTGTGGCACAACTGTCACCTTTGTCCCTCTCATCACCTCAAATCTGCTCAGGCCTCATCTGTCCCTACCATGTGCCAGGTTGAATATCTCTAAGTCAGCATAGGACTCTGCAGGGAAGATACACATCTAAAGTGTGGGTCTTACAGCCCCCGGGAAGAGGCTGGTTAGTTCTGTCACATTCAATAGCTTTAAATATCAGCACATACAGACAATGGCATGAGTTTCCAGTAAGACTTGTTTTAAGACATCTATTTTCCTATTCCCATTTTGAGAGCTTAAGGAAAAAAATTGCTAATAACAGAATAAGAATGTAGTGGCTAGAATGCAAATTTTCAGAAGGGCAACGGGTAACTAGAAATACTACTGGCCTTCTCCATGTAAGGATGCCAGAACAGTAACTAGGGGCCAATATGTACGTGATTAACTTTTTACTGTCAACAGGGGATACTGCACAGAGGATTAACAGCAAGGCTTCTGCAGCAACTCATCCTCATCCTAAAATCTAATACACTTACTCTTTTCTCTGGATCCAGGAAGATTTTTGTATAGAAGAGCTGGTCACTGTCATCATCCTTCCCTTTCCACTCCTCCACAAGCTTCTTCAGGTTTGGAGCATAACCTATGAAGCCTGTAGGAGTAAGTATGATGAGGTGTTGCAATCCACACAAACAAAAAGGGAAAATTCTCCTGTACCTACATATTCTCACTTCTTCCACACAAAGCCTCACTCTACCCTGTGCTGCTAGCGAGATTCAGCAGCGTGTAATATTCAGCACTAGAAAAGCTCAGATACCCACACCTTCAATGACAGGTGTCACTGAAAAAGGAGAGAGCAGGTTCCTATCCTCTCCTCGCAATTAATGGCTACATCCCCTCCTGCAGGTCAAAGACAGGAGCATTGCCAGTCTTTCCATTATGGCCAGTCACGCACAGAGGTTCAGTTGGGACTATCTTCTGTAAAGACACTTCCCACACTTTGTCCCTTGCTACTTCTCCCAGAGGTCTTATAATAGGAGGAAAAAGCTGAGTGAGGTTCTGAGTGGAAAGCAGGTTCTGTGCCTTACCTCCAGAACCCAGGAAGCGCTTTCCATCTCGCACCTGAGGGTACTTGGCTTCCAGCTTCCTGTCAGGATAGATGTAGTTCTCTGCTGAGAAGACCACCTTGCTCTTGGCTTGTCTGAACTTCTTCAGCAGTTCTGTGGGGCCCGAAGCAAAGAGGACATCATAGCTAGAGTAACAGACAAGAAAGGGACAGAAAGGAATAGAGTCAGAAAAACACGTCAGCGTGAAGAGTTTCTAGAGCAACTAATCTTTAGGAATCTGTTTCTTTAAGTTCTGCCTCACAGTATTACATTTTTTTGTCATATTTACAGCTAATTAAAGTGCAATCTTATTCAGAGAGTGGAAGATGTTACTTTCCACTGCAGAAGATTCCACATTGGCTTGGGGTAACTTACACCTATTCTTATTTTTTACAAAGTTTTCACTGATCAGAAAAACAAATCTTCCGAGCTGTAAAACATGCTGATCTCTTCTTTTTCCCTCACTTGGAACTGGGAAGCCCTGGTGCCCTCACCGTTTGTAACATTTTTTTACTTACTGGAAGAATTACCCTGCCATTCCTTTCTAGATTAAACAAACCCATAGGTCACGCTTTTTTACATCTTTTGCAACCCTGCCACTCTCCACTGAGCTCCCTGCAAAGCTTCAGGAGGAACCTATCCAGGACACCAATCACTGGATGCTGCACTCCAGCTGCAACCTCTTCAGTACTGGGTAGAACTGATAATTCCCAGGTGACACTTCCTGTATGAGACTTGCACTTTCTGCAAGAGGATTTGCATACTTCAAAGTCATTTTGGCGAGTGAAAAAGTGTTCATTCCAGGGAAGAATCATTCCCAACTACTCTAGACACATGTAGACACTCAGAGACACAAAAGGTGATGTCCTTGCCGTGGGAGCTAGGGACCGACATAGAGATCCCAGCCCTGCCTCTTGCTGGGCATATGAAAAGACACTAAGACTCCAAAACGCCCTCTTCGGATTTCTCTGGCAGGCTAATTCTTGGCTCTCAGGATTGTGTTGCAGCCTGCCTCACCTTAAAGAACAAATAATTCTGGTAAGAAAGGCCTGCCTTGATCCACAGAAATTGCCTGCTTGTTCTCTACAGAGAGAGAGGCAGCCAAATTCCACCCTGGCAGAAACAGGTAGAACACTATCAATTTCATGCAAGAGTTGGAATCAGATTATTCTGCTCAGACCTTTCCAGCTGCCACGGATGCAGCTCTGAGCAACTCTCAGGCAGCAGCAGAGAATTCAGCAGGGAAATATATGGAAGAGGTCTGGACGCACCTTCCAAAAAGAAATCTACTTCACAGTTAACTTCTTCTTAGTAAGAACCTGTCCAAGCAGCCAAGAGTGATTCAGCTCACGGCAAATACTTTCCAACCCATTACCTGTCTATGAAAAGGATGATCAAGTCTTCCTTATCCGCATGCTGCTTCAAAGCCGATTTCAAGAGACGGACCTTCTGCCCACCTCCTGCTGGCTTCTTGTCATCTCCACCCTGCCATTCCTCATCCAGCCCCAGCACCTAAAGAACGGCAGGCACAGGGTCCACTGAAAAGGTCACTTTGCAAGCAAGACACATAGGAAAGGCCCAGAACAACCTTCCCATCCTGATAACTCCTGGTGCAAATCATAACAAAAAAACCCAGCATCAGGACAGATGGATTACATACAGGCCAGCCTTTGAACCATTCTCTGGGATGGATAGAGTAACATGTACCGCAGTAACCCTCAGCAGCAGGGACAGGAGCATTGCCCCAGCCACAGGACATTTTAGGCAGCTGAGCAGGTGTGTCCTCTTATGAGTTTTTATTTAATCACTTTGTATCCAAGTCTTATCCATTCCACATTTCCAAATTCCCTTTGACCAACCACCACTGAGGTTGCCAGACGTCACCTGGACTTTGTAGTTAAAGAATTCAGCTGATCTTCTAAAGCGTTGGAATCCCTCAGTCTCCTTGGTGGCAACAGTAAGAACCAGCAGGTTTTCTGCGTACAGGAGAAAGAACAAGAGATACGTTCAACTTGCACTGTTTTCACAACCAGCTGTTCCACGCTTAAGGAGCTTTATCACCATACACTGAGCTAAGGGAGGGATCGATAAGTCTTAAATGGAAGTGACAGATTTGACAAAGGGAAGTCAAAATCCAACCATGAGAAGCAAAGTGACTTTCTCAGTACATTCTTTAAGTTGCTCACGTAACTAGCAACAGAACTCAGGAGTTCCAGTTTTGGCAGTCACTGCATAGTCTGTTCTACACGACACTGACAGATGTACAGGTTGATTTTAAATCGGGCAAGGGAGGTAATCCAGCTGCAGAGGTAGTATACCCCACCAAACAAAAACAGGCTTGCTTACACCTCACCCACTGCACAATGTTAAGCACTATAAGGCGTTCTCATTGCCCACAAAGCTTTGACCTCAGGAAGAAAACTGCCTTCAAATCCTACTTATTTGCTGCCTGGATTTTCTTGGCACCAACTCATCAAAGATTTGTAGAGAACAAAAAAACCTGTGGACATAGCCAATGTTTAACTGGAGGAGGACACAGGGGACAGAACACAGCATAGGTGCTCTCAAATGTCAGTGATTCAAGAACCCAAAGCTAATTTCAACCAAACAAGACTGTTCCTTTGCATCTGTATTTACACAGCAGACATTAGAACTTGGTCCTGGTTATAAAATGAGAGGTTATATACAGATACAATTTCATTGTCCCTGTAACGAGCTAGAAAAAGAAAATACAACGTAGAGTGGTTTTTTGCCTTGCTATTGCAAGCTACAATTCTCTTCTCTTACCTGGAGTATGAAGCAAATTAAACTTGAAGATAAAAAAACCAGAACAGCAACAAAATGCCCATTTGGAAGTTATTCATTCAGTGCAGTTGGCTTCCTGTTCCCCACAGAGTGGCTTTGTTGTCACTCAGCATTAACTGAGTGTAGGGAGGACCAAAATTAGGCTGAATATTACTGTTCTCTCTCCATGGCTGCTCCAATTTTCTCCTGCATTCCTGAGGTGTTTTCTGGAGTTTTTCATACATACCCCATTTGAATTCAATTCTGCCATAACTTTCATTTATATTTTCCTCCCAAACTAGATTTTCATTTCCAGTCCCTTAAAAATGACAAAGCCAACTCATGAAGTTCTCTTTCCGAAATTTCTCTATAGAACTACTACAATATGATTTTTCTGGGGGAAGCTCAGGTTTCTGCATTGTAACATCAAATGCTACGCTTCATCTTCACCCTTTGGCTCACGTAGGAATTTGTGTAGGCTCTGGCAAAAGTACCTAAATCCGAATCCTGGCCATCTGATTTTAACATCAGAAAATACCAGGAAAACCTGAAAGCACATTTTCTTGGCTTGAGTAGCCTTCTTTTGGAAGAATGATTTTTTTTTCAATGAATGTACCAGATGCATCTTCCTAGTGTACCTAGACTGATACTCCGATCTTAGAGAGGAAGATCCAGGAGCTGGAGTCTCAGATAGACCTGCCAAAGGCAGCAAAAGTGAAAAAATAAGCTTAAGACTCTAAGTTAGGAAGAAAGAGGTTGTTCCCGAGGAAACTCTTGAAGTCAGAATAACAAGAGAGAATAACAATAACCTGCATCACAATAACAAGAGAGCAAAGACTAAGAACACTCAATAGATGAGCTCTAATTTAATTGTTAGACATTCACACAGACAGATAAAGGGACTGACAATTAAAAGAAAACAAAACCTGCATTTGTGCAGTTTTTAAAGGCAGGTTTTTAAATGTATGAAGTGCATTCCTAATCCAGCTCCTCCAGCAGGCTCCAGTTCCCTGTTTCCTGAACAATCAGAGGATGCAAACAAATGAATAGAATATATATATATCTCCTCAGGGAATATGTTAAAGCCGTTCAGGTTTCCAGCCATATGATGGCACGCAGAAAACTGTGACAGCTTTATTAGATAGCTCTGAGCTCACGGTTTCTGAGAAGTTGATGATCATGCTACCAGTGACGAGGGGGGCAAACGTAGGCTTGCCAGAGAGGAATGTAAAGAAACATCAAATTCCAGTACCTGAAAGGAAAGGAGAAAGCATATGATAATGAGAAAAGAAGGAAAGAAAGAAAGAAAGGAGCTTGACTGTTATGCAATTATTTCAGCCAGAATTCTCAGGCATCTCACATGAAATAAAACACTAATTCATTTTCATGCTGCTACTCAAGAGAGCAACAATCTGTTTATGATATGACTGCCAGAAGTTTGCTAGACAAGAGAAGAGACGAGAGCTGAAGGCTCACAGAGAGGAACAGGAAGCAGAGTCATATTCCAAAGACAGAAAAGGTTTCACTGTGTAGCGTGAACTCACTGGAGCACGGAAAAGCCAACAGACAGAACTGTCCTCCCCAGCAGAACTCCAAGCTACAGAGTCCCTTCTCATGGCTGGTCTGTGGGGGTAGGACTCAAAGACATTAAGCTCAGTTTCTGGTCAGAGAAATCGCTGCAGTAGCGAGAGTTTTCCATCCCAAGAGACATTCCTCAGTCCAGAAGCCTGTGCCGAGCTGCGCTGCCTCCACTCCTTCTCCTTTAACCCTTTTTTCTCTTTCTTAAAGAAATTGTAGCTTATAGGTATTTCCAAAGACAGAGGAGCAAATCCTTTTTGTCTCAGCATCACATGCAGGCATTTTGAAACCTCCAAAGGCGGCCTTATACTTCCCTATTTTCCATGTTACAGTTACTTTTCATACATAGAAGTGGTAGCCTTTTCGGTTAAGCTGGGCCTCCAGGGTCCAAAGACTCCTTGGGCCACGCTGACAATTTGAAATCATGGAAATACATTGAATAATGGAGCAGCTGCAAAATATGAACACAGTGTGGTTAACTAAACAAGCACAGGACTGGGAACCAGGGGAGCTGGACTGTACTGCCAGCTCTCCTATGCAACATCGTGGAGCCACCCTTGCTATCCTTCTTTTTCCCCATCGGTAGACTGATAATAGAGGACGTTTTCCACTTTTGTGACGTTTTTTGAGCCCCACAGATGAAAATGACTTTGTAGGAACAAAGCACCGGAACAGGTAATCTGATCAACATCACAGTGAAATGACGGGATAGGTTTCAGAGTTTTTACAAAGAGTAAAAATCAATGACAGGCTCAGTAACAAAAAAAAATAAATTAGTTATTTACTTCTGTCTGAGTCTACAGGGAAAACACAGCTGCATCGTAGGACAAGGAAATAATTTATCCCTAGGCTATGCTTTGGGAAATCCTACTGTGCCGCTTCCTGTTAAGATGGTGTCCAAGAAAATACCATTAATAGAGATCAAATAGAAAAAGTCAGTGAGCAACTTAATAGCGGATAATATAATGTCTGTATTAAGTTTACATTTATAAAAGTTTATTTTTAAAGATTCAAATAGCTACAAAAAACTACGCTGAGAGCTTCTGCAGAGATCAAAAAGAATGTATAACAGAGCAGATAGATATCTCTATCCTCATACTACTCTGAGGAAGCTGAAGCACAGAAAAAGTATGGCATTTTGGGTTTGAGCCATGCCAGAAGTGCAGTTAATTCCAAATCCCTTTTCCTAACCAGCACAGCCCGTTCTCTCTCCCCAGCCCCAAACTTTATATCTCTACCGCATCCTAAAACCTTACTAAAAACATGGAAGATTTAGGCTGTGGGAGAAAGACAGGATAGCACAGAGATTCATCTCTTTCTTACATTTGTCTAATAGTTACCCTGAATCCTGAAATGATTTTGCTTTAGTTATGCCACTGTAGCTAAAGAATTCCCCTTCCAACACTCCCATGGACACACATTAACTGTATAATTAAGTAATATAGCAAAGGTAATTAGAGAATAACATATTGTGAAGGCAAATATTCGAGGTAACCAGATGAAATCTTGTAATTGCCACTTCTCTAATTGAGACAGAGATAATTATCCAAACTTCTTGGCAGAGTGACAGTGTGTGAACCTCTCTGTCAGCCTGGCTGACATTCTGTAGCTGCTCTAATCCTCTGCTGCCCCACCAACTACTCCTCAGAGCCTCCACCCGCTCCTGATGTGAGGACAGACTGATGTGATTCCAGCAGCACACATCTGGGATCAATTCAGCTCTCTGTCACTGAACTCCGCAGCTGTGCAAGTTTAAAAGGGCTGACCCAGGTGGGATGGAGCTTGAGGGATGGCGAATGCCAAGGGGCAAGAAGGGATGGGATGGGGTGAGAAGGGGTGGAGAATGGGAGGGGATGGGATGGGGAAGGGGCGAGAAGGGATGGGATGGGGCGAGATGGGATGGGATGGGATGAGATGGGGCGAGAAGGGGTGGTGAATGGGAAGGGATAGGATGGGGAAGGGGCGAGAAGGGATGGGATGGGGCGAGATGGGATGGGATGAGATGGGGCGAGAAGGGGTGGTGAATGGGAAGGGATGGGATGGGACGGGGAAGGGGTGGGAAGGGATGGGATGGGGCAAGAAGGGATGAGGACGGGGCGAGAAGGGGTGGTGAATGGGAAGGGATGAGAAGGGATGGGATGGGATGGGAAAGAGGCGAGAAGGGGTGGGATGGGGCGAGAAGAGGTGGGATGGAATGGGACAGAATAGGATAGGGTGAGAAGGGATGGGATGGGGCGAGAAGGGGTGGGGATGGGGCGAGAAGGGGTGGGGATGGGGCAAGAAGGGGTGGGATGGGATGGGATGGGATGGGGTGAGAAGTGGTGGGGATGGGGCGGGAAGGGATGGGGAAGGGGCAAGAAGGGGTGGGATGGGGCGAGAAGAGGTGCTGAATGGGAAGGGAAGGGATGGGATGGGGAAGGGACGGGGAAGGGGAGGGGGTCCAGGCTCATGTCGCACTCCTGGGAGCTGTGTGTGGTGCCCGAGGAGCCCAGCGCATTCCCTGTTCCCAGCCCGGCCAGGAGCTGCCCTTACCTTCGGGCTGGGAGGCAGCGCCCAGCAGCGCCAGCAGCGCCCAGGGCAGCAGCCCCGCCGCACGCACCATGGAGGCGGCTTCCCCGCCGGCTCCGCACAGCTCCGCAGCGCCCCGAGCCTCTGCCACGCACCAGCCCCGCCCGGCGGGGACGGGCGGAGGAAGAGGGAGGCGGCGACTCCTCCTCCTCCCGAGCAGCTCCGGCCCCGCAGGCGGAGAGAGGGGCTGGGAGGGCAGGGGGGGTGCGGGCGCTGCTGGGGCAGCGTGCAAAAGTAACATGGGAACGGGTTGTGCACATCCCGGGGAGCCCTTCCTGAACTTTGTCATCCCCTGGCATAATGATGGGGTGGCAGCAGGAGCAGGGAAGGGATCTTCCACCGTGCTCGCTGCTGGTGGGGTCGCACCTCGAATCCTGGGGTCAGTTTGGGGCCCCTCAGTCCAAGAAAGACATCCCAGGGGATGCTGAGGGACCTGTGGCTGGTTAGCCTGGAGAAAAGGAGGCTGAGGGGAGACCTCTCTGCTCTCTACAGCTCCTGAAAGGGAGTTGAGAGGTGGGTGCTGGGCTCTTCTCCCAAGTGACAAGGGATAGGACAAGAGGGGGCGGCTTCAAGTTCCACCGGGAGAGGTTTAGATGGGATATTAGAAAAAACTTCTTTACCGAAAGAGTGGGAAAGCACTGGCAGAGGCTGCCCAGGGCAGTGGGGGAGTCACCGCCCCTAGAGAGGTTCAAAAACAGAGCGGCTGTGACACTTCGAGACAGGCTTCAGTCAGCACGGTGGGGCTGGGCTGACAGTTGGACTGGGTGAGCTTAGATGTCTCTTCCAAACTAAATGATTCTATGATCTGTTTCCTCAGGGAACAAACTGTGCTGCAGTGTCTTCTGCACCGTTTCTCTCTGCCCATACATGTCTTTAGCTCCTACATTTATCTTTGCCCTTGGGCTGGGTTTTCTTGCTCCAGCCCTGATGACTTATCCATGAATCTTTTCCTCATTTAGTCTGCCCAACTTTGAGAAGAGGTGAAATAAACCTCTCATACAATTACATTTAAAAAAAAATTGGGTTTAAGGGTCATTTTTACACTGCAGTGAACACAAGACTTAGATGCAAGGAAACCCTTTTGAGCCTGCAGAACACCAGATGAGGAGCCACCGCTGACATATATGAAGCCTTCAGCAACGCATTATTTCTACTGAAGCAAACACCTAGAAGTGACAGTGCCATTTCCTTAGGCACTGCCTATAATTAAACCCAACTTTGCCTGTATTTCAGAAACTGATATTCAGAGATTACTTATTTTCTCTGTGTGTGACCAATGTTTACTTGTCTGCAAAGAACTCACCGAATGACCTATGGTTGCATCATGTATACAGAGGCTGTATAAATGTTATCACAGCATCACAGATTTGTTTAGGATGGAAAAGACTTTTAAGATCATCAAGTCCAACCATAAACCTAACACTGCCAAGTTCACCACTAAACCAAGTCCCTAAGCACCGTATCTCCATGTCTTTTAAAACCCTATACTCTTCTGTAAGACATGAATTAGTTGGGAAGCACCGTTGTGTATAAATACTGAGAGAGGCACTGCATCCTCAGCCACCCCAAGCTTGCTCCGTGGAGCACACGTTGCATCAGGAAAGTGTCAGGGAGAAAGTAGCAGTTCTGAGCAGTTTAGTAGAGGTGTAAGACATGGAAGATGCATGCTGAGCGATCCTTGGGGCATGTGCAGAGATAAAAAAGAAACGTGATCCCTCAACATGGTATGTGTCGCTTAACTGGACTGGGGCTGTGAAACACAGCTGGAAACATAAAGGGTATCATGACAGCATTGGGATAATGCAGAAGTCTTCCCCATTCGGACTTCAGTTTTAATGAAAAAATTGGCTGTGTAAAGTTCTGAGGCCCAGGTCTGCTGTTTTCTGTCAGTAAAGCACCTCTTTACGTGAACAGAAATCACAGATATTACAGGATTCAGATTTTCAAAATAAAAACAAGTAGGCATGATCTTAGAGGAGAAAAAATTAAGCACAAGTTAAAAGGGTCACCCTGTAGCTAACTAGTATTCTCCATCCTCCCCAAGTACTACCTTTATTGTTTGTTCACTGAGAATATTCCTGAGTGTGTTCAAAGCACTTTTGTTTCTGCTCCCTCTCCCTAAAGCAGGAATTCCCTAATAATTACCAGGCAAACAGAACAGTCCTCAGGCTCAAACAATGTACTGCAGGCAACAGTCCAAGGAAACGCTAGCTCTCCCCAAGATGGTGATTTCAGGAAACTTCCTTCTTCCAGTTTCACTAATTAAAAAAAAAAAAAAAAAAGAAAAACAGATTAGGAAAACAGACTTTCACTTGAGATTTCTTCAGTATTTTACAGGCCAGGATCAACCCCCCGATAACTGTTTTGAAGTCAGGAGGCAAAGGTGTTCAGCCCTTCAAACCTCAGTCTCAGGTCTGTGACTCACGCTAGGGTTTCAAAAATGGCAAGTTTCTCATTTTAATGAAGTTAAATCTCTCCGTTCTCAAATGAAAGGGGTTTTGCACAGCAGAAATCATGAATGCGTCATTGTTTATACCGCCATACTCAGACTATCCCTGTTTGCCAGCTGTTTGCGTTCTGCAGCTATGCCAACACACCATGCGCTTTTTCTCCCCCTCCAGTTTCTATGTTTGTACTGCTTTGTGCGGCACGGCTGGAATCGGCTGCCTGTCTTTTTAAACAGAAGCAGCTGCCAATGCAGATGTTCCAATGAGTACGTGCAACACGTGCTCCAAGCAAAGCAGCAACTTCCTAAAAACTGAAAGGATCAGAACTAGGGTTTTGAAGCAGCCTCAAAGCGCACCAGAGACAACACTGGCCCCCATGCAGCCAGGAACGGGGGGCTCACCCACCGCTAGGACAGATTCCCGTGTTCCACATGACACAGACCATTAATGTTAAGAAAGCGCCTGGGCTGCTTCCTTCACTGAGCAGGTTCCCTGGCTCTGCCTGGTCAGCAATTTCACAGTTTATTTTAACTGGACGCAGTTCTGTAGGGTTTGCTACTGTCTTTGGAGAGCTGGAATACAAAGCTTTCTGTGGTCACATCATCACTTTGGTTCCTCTCTTTACTACGTGGTGCAATAAAATTTGATCGAGTAGACCTTGCTTTCCCAAGCGAGGCTCTGCTGAGGTAACAGTGGCAAACTGGACTGATGGAGAATTCTGGACATTTCCTCTATTGGGGCAGTCACAAACACCTCAGTGGGGCAGGAGGAGGCAGGAGGTTCAGGGAGGGACCCAGGGATGTCCCTCTATTCCTCTCTTGCCCCTCTATTCCTCTCTTGTGAGACCTCATCTAGAGTATTGTGTCCAGTTCTGGAATCCTCAACGTAAGGAGGATCTGGAGCTGTTGGAACGGGTCCAGAGGAGGCTACAAAGATGATCTGGAGCACCTTCCATACAAGGACAGGCTGAGAGAGTTGGGCTTGTTCAGCCTGGAGAAGAGAAGACTCTGAGGAGACCTCAGAGCGACCTTAGAATCATAGAATCATAGAATAGTTTGGGTTGGAAGGGACCTTAAAGATCATCCAGTTCCAACCCCCTGCCATGGGCAGGGACACCTCCCACTGGCTCAGGCTGCCCAAGGCCCATCCAACCTGGCCTGGAACCCCTCCAGGGATGGGGCAGCCACAGCTTCCCTGGGCAACCTGGGCCAGGGCCTCACCACTCTCATGGTGAAGAAATTCTTCCTTATGTCCAGTCTAAATCTGCCCCTCTCCAGTTTATACCCGTTCCCCCTCATCCTATCACTACAAGCCTTTGTGAACAGTCCCTCCCCAGCTTTCTTGTAGCCCCTTTTTCTTTCACTTTATCTGGGCTGCCAGTTGCATCACCTTCCTAGTGGACCTTTTATTACCTGTAAGGTGTTTTGGAGAAGTATTCTCCCTGACATCTGTCCTCTCACCATTTATCACAGACTAGCCTGATGTTGTCCCCCTTCACATCTAGTTTAAAGCTAGTGTGAAGTGCCTGAAAGGGGCTACAAGAAAGCTGGGAAGGGACTGTTTCCAAAGGGAACGGTGTGGCCAGCAGGTCCAGGGAGGTTGTTCTGCCCCTGGACTCGGCACTGGTGAGGCTGCACCTCAAATCCTGGGTGCAGTTCTGGGCCCCTCGCTACAAGAAGGTTGTTGAGGCTCTGGAGTGTGTCCAGAGAAGAGCAACAAAGCTGGTGAAGGGGACGGAGAACAAGTCTTATGAGGAGCGGCTGAGGGACCTGGGGGTGTTTAGCCTGGAGAAGAGGAGGCTGAGAGAAGATCTTATCGCTCTCTACAACTACCTGAAAGGAGGTTGTGGAGAGGAGGGAGCTGGGCTCTGCTCCCAAGTGACAGGGGACAGGACAAGGGGGAATGGCCTGAAGCTGTGCCAGGGGAGGGTAAGACTGGATATCAGAGAAAAATTTTTCACAGAAAGAGTCATCGGGCACTGGAACAGCTGCCCAGGGAGGTGGGGGATTCACCATCCCTGGAGGTATTTAAAAGATGGGTAGACGAGGTGCTCAGGGACATGGTTTAGTGGTTGATAGGAATGGTTGGACTCGATGATCCAAGAGATCTTTTCCAGCTGGGTGATTCTGCGAGGGGCAATGGGTATAAAGTGGAGAGAGGCAGATTTAGACTGGACATAATGAGGAATTTTTTCACCATGAGGGTGGGGAGGCCCTGGCCCAGGCTGCCCAGAGCAGTGGTGGCTGCCCCATCCCTGAAGGGGTTCCAGGCCAGGTTGGATGGGGCTTTGAGCCCTCTGATCCAGTGGGAGGTGTCCCTGCCCATGGCAGGGGGGTTGGAACTGGATGCGCTTTGAAGTCCCTTACACCCAAACAACTGTATGATTCTCTGGTTCTATGACCCGTAGTCGGGGTTGCCGAGGGCTCAGAAGCATTAAAGGGGGGGCGGGGAGCCGAACTGTGGGCGTACGCACCTCCCCGCGCCTGTCGCAAAACGTCGCAAAACAAGCGCGCCGTAAAGCGCTCGCCGCGGCGTTGCGGGCGATGGCGGCGCCGTGAGAGCCGCGAGCGAGGCCTTGGCGCGCGGCCCCCAATGTGGCTGCAGCAGCGGCTGAAGGGGCTGCCGGGGCTGCTGTCGAGCAGCTGGGCGCGGCGGCTGCTGCTCCTGCCCGCGCTGCTGCTGGGCGCCTACTGGTGGCTGGGCGCGGCGCGGCGGGGTGCGGCGCGGGGCGCGGAGCCGCGCGGGGCCGCAGCTCTGTGCGCGCAGGCGGGCGCGGGCGCGTGGAGGGCGCAGGCCGAGCGCGGCGATGCCTTCGCGCTGCCCGAGGGGCTGGAGCTGGCGGGGAACGGCTTCGTGCTGCTGGACGCGGCCGCGGGGAAGCTGTGGGTGCGGGGAGGAGGAGGAGCGGCGCTGCCCACCGAGTATCCGGCTTTGGTGAGGCTGAAGGTGCTGGGAGGGAGAGGGGAGGCGAGGGCGGTGGCGGCGGCGCTGCGGGACGGGGCGGTGAAGAGGGTGAGGTGCGTTCAAACCGGGCCCGGGGCGAGCGCCGCGGATTGCGTGACGGTGAGGGAGGAGGTGGTGGCCCACCGGAGCCGGCCCCATCTCTACCTGCAGCGCATCCGCATCACCAACCCCACGGAACGCGTGGCCGCTTTCGAGGTGTCGGGGCCCGGGACCGCGCCCACGTTGGGTGGCAGGTTCACCACCAGCCTGGAGAAGGTGGAGGAGAGGCAGTTCCTGCTCTCTTCTGGCCGCCTGTTACTGGCCGGCAGCTCCAAGGTGGTGTTGATGGTGGTGGCGGCCAAGAAGCTGGTGAGCCGGGTGCAGGTGGCACCCAAATCCCAATTCGACGAAACCCTGCTCTCTGTGGTGTACACCTCGGAGCCCATCGAGGTCTCCAGGCTAGAGGAGACCTTCAGCAAGCTGAGAGAGTCAGCCAAAAAGGAGATGCTGGAGGTGATGCAGATGGCGGTGGAAGATCTTCTCCAGGAACACCGACAGACCTGGTCAGACCTGTTCATTTCAGGTAAGGGAAGTAATGCTTCACTTCCAGAGGGGTGCTGAGGAGGGCAGCTGAAAACAAAGCGGCCTGGCTGCAGTAAGAGGCTCTGCTTTTCCTGACGGATTTCTCTCAGGAGTCACAAGGCATGTTGTGGGAAAATAAAACAGTGTTCCTGGTTTGGAACCCAGCAGACTTCACTGAAGTGCAGTATTCCTTACTTTAGGTGAAATACATTTACATTAAAGACAATGATAGAAGAACATTTCTAATCAAAACTCTGGATGCAATGGCTTGCCTGCCTGTTACAAAGAATGCCTGTTTGTTGAATAATGACACACGTGTTTGATCTTTTTTTCTTGGTTAATGTCATACTCATGTGTGATTCTCTGAGTTGTGGTTGTTCTCTTTTATTACAGGGATTGAAATGAGAAAGATCACAGATTCGCACACACCATCCAGTGAGACTGTTAACATGACCCTCTACTACGTGCTGTCGAGCATGCCGGCTCCTCTGCTGGATCCGCTCATTAGTCGTGAGGACAGAGAAAAAATGGAAGCCAGCCTGAACTATGCTGACCACTGCTTCAGTGGCCACGCGACCATGCATGCAGAGAACCTGTGGCCAGCAAAGCTGACCAGTGTCGCCCACGTCTTGCAGCTCTCAGACCTGTGGAAGCTAACTCTCCAGAAACGGGGATGCAAGGGTCTTGTGGCAGCTGGAGTCCATGGACTTATGCAGGGAATGGTGCTTAGTTTTGGGGGTCTGCAGTTCACAGAAAACCACCTTCAGTTTCAGGCTGACCCTGATGTACTTCATAACAGCTATTCCTTACGTGGGATCCATTACAATAAGGACTTGATTAATCTAGCGGTTCTGCTGGATGCTGAAGGAAAGCCCTTCTTGCATGTGTCTGTGAAATTCCAAGACAAGCCTGTTAAACTATATGCTTGTGAGGCAGGCTGTATGAACGAGCCTGTGGAGCTGACCTCAGAGGCACGAGGCCATACGTTCCCCGTCATGGTGACTCAACCCATCACACCACTGCTTTATATTTCGACAGATTTGGTTCATTTGCAGGACCTGAGACACACACTCCATCTAAAAGCTATTCTGGCCCATGAGGAACACATGGCCAAGCAATACCCAGGCTTACCCTTCCTCTTCTGGTTCAGTGTGGCCTCCTTGATCACGTTGTTTCACTTGTTTCTGTTCAAACTCATCTACAATGAATATTGCGGGCCAGGAGCGAAGCCGCTCTTCAGGAGTAAGGTATAAGGTGGCTGCTTCTGGCTGCTGTCTACTGTGTGTTGTCCACCTGATTTTCTGTCAGCTGTGCCTAGGAAGGTTCTGTCTTGGACTGTGAGGATTTTCAGTCTCTTGCAACAAGTGATCTGTGACCCCTTCTTGCGAGATGTAGGATTAGGGCAGGGATTGGAGCAGTAGGGCTCACAAACCTTAGGAAAGATAAATCCATTGTCTGTCCTTCTTAAGTATTTGTAAGGCTGCAGGTTGAGGCAGATGGAGCCTCTGTCTTTTTTCCACACATTGGTGTAGGACGTTGCTTGTTTTGAAGCCTGCAGTTGGAGCTGTGTAACAAGATCATGTCTTCTGAAATGCTTGTGAGAACGCTGCTGTACTTGTCTTTACTGCTGCGTGGGAGACGCGCATGCTTGTCTGCCTGGTGTGAGCGTGTGATGTGTCGTACAAGAACACACAAATGCAAACTGGTGTTTCTAGGCCAAGGTGATGACTTGTTGGGACTCCTGGTGAATGTTCACAGACCTGTAGACACTGCACTTCTCCATCAAACCATGTTTACCACCATCATTTTGGGAATGTGCCCAGTCAGGGTTTGTCCCATTCAGACAAAATACAACGTAGCTGTGTTTAAAAAAAAGTACTGAGTGCTTTTTACTGTGAGTTGGAGGTTCTGACTTCAAGCTTTACTGCATCTTGCTTTAGAAAACTTAGTCTCTGGTAAAAACTGAGCACAGAATAGGCAGTAGGTGGTGATTCGTGCTCTCAGTACTTGTACTTTCTGGTTGTGTGTGGATACAGAGCAGAAATGAAAGATGAGACTGGATTTGCTGTGTGTCCTAGCTGTATTGTTCAGAGGCGTCCATCCCTCCCTGGGGTTGAACAGAGTTAACTGGGGCTTGTTTAAAAAAAAAAAGAAAAAAAAGAAGAAATAAAAAGTGACATAGTTAAATAGAGCTGCCAACAGAAAAGTTTAGTGTTAGATTGCTCTGTTTTTCCAAATTATAGAAGCAAATTCAATTCTGGAAGGTTAAAGCTGGGCAGAGGTACTGGACTAAACTTGACAGTGAATATGTAAGGGGTGAATTCAGCACTTTTCTTCTCAGCTCTCTGGCTTTGTCATGTTGAGCGCTGGTCGTCAGGCCTGATCCTAGGCAGGTCCCAATGCCTGTTGTCCCCTGAGAGAATGAGAGGCGAAGGTGCTTGTGGCTGGGCAAACTAATCTAGGAGGAGGTAGACTAGATCTGTAGATCAAAGACAACTGCAGCTACAAGCCTATGAGCATGATCCAAACCTTAGTGCAAAAGGAGGAAGGAACAAGGAAGTAATGTCATTTATTGTGTATACAGCTGCACCCTGACATGCATACTGAAACATGTCCTTGAAATGATAAAATTGTGTCCTTTTTGCACTGCTGTCTCTCTGGTTGCCTTTGTCAGCTCTGAGACTTGCATTCTGCCTTTCACAGAACAACTTGTTAACCATTTCTGCAAGTAACTGTCCCTGACTCTATGCTCTGAAATGCCGAGAAGATTCACAGCTGCGCACCAGGGCTGATGTAACACCTTTTCCTTCTTGACACTGCAAAAAGCCTTGCACTGCAAAAAGCCTTGCAGTGCGCAGCAAACATCTGTTGCCTCATCTTAATTGGACCTTCTTAAAACGAAGGTGCTGCAGAACTTGATTCCAGAAGCTGGGATGAAGTGGAAGCCAGCTGAAGCTCAGAATCTCTGTAGCAGTAAGGAAGACTAATGGTGTTGAAGTAACACCCTGTTTTATTGATTGAATGGGAACATCTCAGTGTCCAAGTGAACTTAGTCCTGCTTTCAGCCTCCATTTGCACAAGACATCTGACAATTTCGCAGCTGAGAACAAGGACCTTTTGAAAGCAACAATCCTTTTGTGCCTTGTTAAGAGAGGAGTCTGAGACTTGGAAGGTGTGGTTGTAAGAGTTTATCCCAGACACTTGTGTAACAGATGTTTCTTTTTCCTTGTAAGCTGTTGAGTTCCCTAAGAGTAATCCATTTGGTGAAAATACTTGGAAGATCCACCAAGCCCTTTGATATTTTGATTTGTTTTTTAATCCTACAGGAAGATAAAGAATGATGATTCCCTTCAGGGAGTTAACTTAAGTAGAAAACTGTAGTGTAATTTCCTTTCTGGTACATAATTCTTAATTTATTGCTTTGGGGGGCGGGGGAGGATGTTAATTTTGCCTCCACTTAAGTAACAAGTCAGTCAATCGAACTGTGGATATATAAGTGACGGTAATAGGTTTTTTGGCCTTTATGATTGTAGAGTGCAAAACCAATTTAATGAAATTGTTTTCTGGATTTACACTTGGAAATGCTGATCTGCAGGTTTCCTGTTCTGAGCATAATGAGACTGCACATTGATTTGTTTTGGCTGTGGGGGGAGACATCCCACTTTCTAGTGATTTAAAGGTTGTTTGGTTTTAAAATACCAAAGGTGTTGTTTCTAAATAAATATCTTTCAGTCTAATCTGATGACCAAATGGTGGTTGTGTCATTTGTTTGTGATCTGCGTTCTCTCCTCCCTGTGCTTCCCACCCAGTTAAAACAAGCAGAACTTTATGTCACCTGTGTGGCAAGTACAGACTACAGAAGTGCTTGCATTAAAAGCAAATACAGTGTGGCAAATAATACCTAAATGAGTCTAAGCTGGAAACAGACAATTTGGAAGGCACAATACGAGACTGAAACATACAGAGTGGTGCTGATACCATTTCCCTGGCTTTGCTTAACCTTGTCCTATCTTGAGGCACGCAGGCCAAAGTTTAGTTTTAAGAATGCACAGAAATGAACCCAGGGAGCAGTCAAAGCAGCAGATTTAATGGCCATCCACCAAGTAATGAATTTGGCACATTTGGTGCTCCCAGTGAGAAGCTGGGGCTGGATTTAACTTCCCATTTTTAAATAGGTTATTGTCTAGTTTCGAAAAACCTCCCTCAGAAAAGCGGGTTTCAGTGTCTGTTACTTAACTGCAAAGATTTACTAAGTGGTCCAGCACTACTCTGTGAGGGAATGGGGTACGTTATAAAATGTACACTAAGTACATTGTGCATTAAAAGAGATACCAGCTATTACGCTTTAACAGAACATACCAGAAATTCCTGCTCTGTCTTACTGAAGGTCCATGGGCTGCTTAGTTTCTGTTAAACATCTGGCATAAAGATGATAAGAGCTTCTAGGGAGCTGTTTCCAAGCCACCAAGCTGGAGGCTGAGCCTTTTGATGTTCACTGGCAGAACTGCCAACAGTGTGATGCCCAGTGAGTCCAAGAAAGATACTTCAGCCCGTTTAGACTAGACCTGGAAAAAATGGATAAGCAATCGTTAACATATGGCAGGAGTGGAACAACAACAAAAAGCTTTGAGAGTGTTTCATCATGAAAATATGATGATTCCTATGAGTCTTCCCCCACAGGATAAAAGAACCGTTTCAAAATTCCTTTACAAAGAAGAAAAAGAAAGAATATGGTTTCTCTGTTTACAGTGTGAAGATAGCAGAAGGTTATTTGTGAATTGATTGCAGAAATGCTTAGAAATCTAAAAAAAAAAGTCCGTGTTTACTAGCACACTCATGAAACAGGGAAACTGAAACAGTAAGTGAACATCCAAAATTTATACTTATTTTTAGTTGGTATTCAATGAAAATGATACTGGCATGGAAATTAAACTGAAAAGCACAGTATGTTGTTCAGGTTGTAAATTCAGACATTAAGAAGAGCCAGTTAATTCATGAAAAACATTTAGAATCTCAATTCTGCACTCAGTTAATTCTGACTTATGCTTTGTCAGATAATAAATACAAGATGCCAGAACAGACTTTGGTTGATTCCATTTGAAATTCAGAACACAGCTTTCTCAAGTGCTATTGTTTCAGTAGGATAATACATTCCTGAAAAGAGGACAAAATAGCAAAGCATTATGTATTTCTGCTTTCCACATGTGTGCTCCAGGCATCTTTCCTTCAAATCAGTACCTACTGCTGCATGGAAGCTTTGAAAATCAGGGATTTTGCTGCTTGTTAATGCTGACATCAGATTCATTTCAGCTTTTCTAAAATCTCTAGCTTGGTCTGTATGCACAACGCAACTCTGGTTACGAAACCACCATTATGGCATTTCTTTCCATTCTAGTAAGTTTGCTCCCTATGTGTCACTTGGCTTACGGGAGAGACATTTGTCTGGTGAAGGGTAGACAGATGGAAACATAACAGAGGATGGAAAATTCCCATCCTAGAAGAAAACAAGAAAGAGACACAGTAGTAAGTGTTGATACAAAGTCATTGATCTCAAACCTCCACTAATGAATTAGGGGTGCTTTCTTTTGTGGCAGCAGTGCTGTAGTGATCTAAATGCCTGCTCTGCGTGGTTTGTCCCAGTGGTGAAATGGTTTACCTTTTTGCATCCATAAGCTTTACACTGCATCATAGCACAGGTCAGCGTGCTGATTTGGGGTGTAAAAATGCTCATTTGCAATGTACAGGGATGTGCCGCTGATCTAATAATTGCAGGTACATAAGAAAGAAATGAAGTGTGGCTCACCATGCTACACCAGTGTTTCTCCGTCATCGTGGACAGCTGGTTCTTTGTATCGCTTGAAACATCTTCCACTTCAAAGCGATTACAGTTTGTTTTATTGAAGAAGTATGGCAGGCTCAAACATGTGCAACTTGATCTAGAAAAGAGGATACAGGTTTTCAGTCAGTACAAAGTGGCAGCTGCCTTCAGTCACAAACCAAACCAAAATAGAAATAGAATCTCAAGCAGTCACGGAATCACATGATAAGATTGGAAGAGGGCCTCTAAAATCACCTGATCCAACCCCACTGACTCACTGAAGTCTCTCTCTGGATGTATTAGAATGTTAATGCTGACAAACCATCCGGTGTTAGAATAAGTCATTCTCCAGTAGGTGTCCCTGCCCATGGCAGGGGGGTTGGAACTGGATGATCTTTAAGGTCTTTTCCAACCCAAACTGTTCTATGATTTAACATTTCCCTTCTGAAAACACCTTTGTGATGAACTTCCAAGGCGATGGGAAAGCGAACAGCTGCTACAGGTGACACCCAACTCAGCTGGAATTATTTTTAACCAAATTTTTTATATAGCCTGGATCCAAGGTCCATCAAAACTGGTAATTTTTAGGCACTTGTGCATACAAAAATTATCCCATCATTTTATGAGTTTCCCATTGGTATCAGAATAGCACATCATTTTAAGTCACGTGTCCCAGAGATAAACAATAACATATATAATGGTTTGCAAAGTGGAGCCTGCAGTACACAGCTACCGACATCATGCTTGGAGTCCTCTTTGCTGGGCTGACTCTGGCAGCTGCAGGTATGTACCAGAAATTTCCAGAAAGCTGCCAGCAGGAATTGGACAGTTCTACAGTCCATTGATTTCCCCTTTGCCTTGAGGGTGGAGGAATCTTTCCTGTTGATGTATTGGCCTCCTTGCTCCCTTGCACCTCTTTTGAACAGGTGGTGGCCCACTGAACTGCCAGGGTGCAGATGGCAGGTGGGAAGTGCACGGTGTCGTCAGCTTTGGCTTTACAAACTTTAATCTAAAAAGTGACCGAAAAGCAACAATCTTATTTCAGTTCTTGAAATCCTGCTTCTTGGATGCAACACATCCTACTCACAAATCTCTGGGTCTCATGATCTGATTTTTAACTTCCTTTATGTTTTTATAGGTTATGGCAACCAACTGATCCAAGAACTGGATGATAGATGCCAAAATGGAAAACAGTTTGAACTAAGTCAGAATCGCATCACCTTTGATCGCAAAGAGCTGGAAAATGATGCTTTTAACAACAGAAGTATCATACCTAACCATACTGCAACATGAAAGGGAAATGTGTCCCTGTCACTTCTGTCTGTGTGTTGTACCAGAGCCTGTATTTAGGAATAACACTGGAGACTTTTTCCAGGCTTTCCCTTGCTCTGGGCCGGAGGTTCCTACCCTCACCTGGGGAAGATATGAGCGTGCTGTGAAGACGTCGGGCAGGAGGAAGAGTTGGAGAGCCACAGGAACAGCTCTGGGGGAAAGGGGTGGGAAATCCAGGCAGGGCTGCAGGCAGCCTGCAAGACTCACCAGAGCGAGCGGTGGCCATGCCCAGCGGGAAGGCAGCGCGGGTGCAAGCAGGTCCAAGCGGGTGAGTTTGGAGCCACAAAATGCTTTTACAGAGAGGTTTTTAATGCCCTGTGATCTTGGGACTTAGCAAGGGAAGGGTAGCATCTAGCATTAGTGTCCGCAGCACCCATGCAGACCTGTTCCCTTCCCCATTGCTCATTTTTAAGTCATTCAGTGCCAGGTGAAGTCCTCCGTACTGTCACTGTCGGCTGACACACACACAACGAGGATTTTGTTGCAAAGCACAAGCAGAACTGATTATTTTAGTAACCTCATACTAAATTAAAGCCTTTATTTATATTTTTTTAATTGTAATAAAAGGTAGGCAGCATAAAATCAAGGTGGATTTTGGCTGTGTTTTTATTCTCCCTCCTGGCACATATTTTGGTGGATTCAAAAGTAAAATGATTGCTTAAAAACAGAGGACAAGCAACTCTAAATTAAGCAGTAGGTACTGTAAGGAAAAGATTGGAAGTTTATGTGGGAACAGAAACGTGTCTGGGTTCAGAGATAATTCTTTCTAGGCTTGCGGTTCCTTTCAGTCAGACATCTTGCAGTTGTTGACTTTGGATTAAAAATAAATAAATATATATATTATTAAACATCAATTGTATTAGAGAAATAAGAGAAAACATGGCTGGTTATCATCTTTGGGGACTACTATTGCTTTTCTTCTGCTTCACAACCATTGACTGTTGTTCTGCTGCAAAGAGCCCAGCGGGAACTTGTTTTACCCAATACCAACCTCTGCTGAGCAACAGCTTTACTGGGGTTTTATAGCCTATTAAAAATAAAGTTTCACCTGTCTGAAAGAGCAGAGTTATTCAGGAGTCTCCAGCTTCAGCATAACAGCCTGAGTTGTTTTCCTGAGCATCCTTAATGTAAGGTTGTAAATGACTGATCAATAGTTCTGGAAATGAAAATCATTGCAGGTTACATTGCTGTATGGAACATCGATGTCGATTGTGAGCTCATTTGAACATATCGACACTCATTATCCATCATCTGGAAATTCCTATTAAGAATAAACTCTAAAATTTCTAAAAGAAGCCCACAGCTCCAGTTTGTGACCGTGGAAATCGGTAACCCACCTTTCACGGGCTTCCTTAGGATGTGGATAGAAGCACCACAGAGAATAAAACCTACAGCAAATGGTGTTATCAGTCTTAATGCTCACAGAAAAACTGCGTGATCTCATTTAGGTGCTTTTGCAGCTCTGAGTGTCCTGGAAATGGTCTCTTTATGACAACTTTTAAAATAAAACATCAGGTGGCACAAAATACAATAAGATCTGTCTTTCAACAACACTTTCAACAACAAATGCATGAGCCTTGTACTTTGTTTCAGAATGCATGTGAAACATCACTACTTGCTCCAGTTATGTTTTCAGGAGCTGCAAGAAAGACTCAGGGACCGGAGACCTCCACTCTTTTAAAATTATTATTATTAAATTGTTATTTTTTTCTCTTTTTTTCTGTTTTAGATGTTCTCCCCCCTCCAATGCTGGTGGTAGAAAAACAGTTCAAAGGATTCTGACAGCATGCACGGTCTCTCTCTGCAGCCTCCTTGTAGCCATTTCTTTTGATTTGAACAACAGCTTAGAAGTGTGGAGAAACACAGCGAAAGCCCTTCAGGAACTTGCATCCTGCGAAAACCTTTGGGCTGTTCGCCTCATCTCTCTCCTACAGGAAGAAAGGCACAGCTGGCTGTTCCCAGCAGCAGACAAGAGGAATGGATCATTTCATGCTCAGCTACTGGGGAATTTAAACTCCCTCTGTAAGGCAGGTGAAGCAGAACTGTATTGTGAGAATTGCCAGTGTAAGAGGGAGAAAATCTCCATTTGTAGAGTTTACATCGCCGACATAAGACAAAAAATCAATAGCACAGGGGATGCTGAAGCCAGCCAGGTGCTCTCTAGAGTGGTCTCTGAACTGCTGGAGCATTTTGGTAGTCTCCGTGAAGACCTCAAAGCTATGAGATACAATCCTGACTGGGCAGACATAGTAGCTTTTAAACTCATCCTTCAAATAAGAGAAGTCGTGCTAAAAGTTCACTTAATGCCAGCATCTACAAGCTTTCAAACAACATTACATCAGCTTCTTGCCATTCTGAACTATGCTATGTTCTCCTCAGAAAGCGTACAGAAGTGTTGGATGGATAATGTCAATCTATCACTTCATTTCACCCACAATGAAGGAATCTCTTTTCTCACTCCATTCCTGGGCTCAAACGAATTTGTGCCCACTGAAGCCTTGGCAAATGGACTGCATTATGCACAGAGCTGCCTTCTGCAGAAGGGACAGGAAAGGCTCATCAAGAGATCTAAAGAAATCCTGTCCATAGTGACCCTTAAGATCAGCCTGTTTGTGATAGCCTGCCTCATTTACCCCATAGTCCTGATGTCCTTCAAGCAAATGACAGATTGGATACACAATTATGCCAGGAACCTCAAGGAAAAAACAGACGACTTGAAAAGGGAGAGGCAGCTAGCTGAGGACCTCTTACACCAGATGTTGCCAAAATCTGTGGCCAACCAGCTAAGGAAATGCCAGAAAGTTGAGGCAGAAAATTATGATCAGGTTAGCAAATGGAAAGGATGCTGTTCACCTAAATAAGTGCCTACCTTGCCACCATTTCTGAGGAACTTGGTTTTGCACCCATAGTTGAGTGGAGGTAGAAATCCAAATAGTCATGATGGGTTTTGGAAAGAGCTGTGCAATGTGCCACGGAGCACTTAGGCTGCTGGGGAAGGAAGAAGAGAAGAAATTCCTAGGAGCGTAGCCTGTGTTGGCAGGTTGTCTTCTTTGGGCTTAAGAGCCCTCTCGTGAGAGCCAGCCAGCGTCAGATCAGGAGTACACAGGAACAAGAGCTGAGTTTCCTCCTTGTAAAATGGGACGAATCAAAGAACATCGTAGAACAAATCCTGTCTGTACTTGTCAGTATGATTCCATAAGCATAACTGAAAGGAGAGCATAGGACTCGGAGAGGGATGATAGCGATGGATGATCTTGTAGCCTCAAGTGTGTAACTGTAACAAAGCCTGTTGACATAAACCCAAGCAGCTCTGCCTGTGCGCTGCTGTCAGTGCTGAATTTCACAGCTGTGCTCTGTAGCCCACGGCCCAAATCCTCAGGCTACAGTAATTGCAATTCTATTCACCCTTCCCTGCCTGGACGCTCCGTTACTTTCAGCTGTGAAACACAATAATAAATGTTTGCATTTAATTTGTAGGCATCATTATGGACACAACAACCTGTAATTGCACAATTAATTGTATTTCACAATACTCAGGACATCAAAAGTAGCTGAACCAAGGCAGGGAGTGAAAAGGTGGCTCTTTGGATAATTGGCATTACCAATGGTGAATAAAAGAACAATTTTAGTTTAAGCACTGACAAAGTTCAGGCAGCACAGAGAACAAACACTTAGTCCTTTGCCAACAGCTACAACATACATTTCCCTTCCTCAATTCAATTTTTACAGTTTCTGTTGTTCTTTCTTTTAAAAATGTGATTCTTTCAAAAGTGAATTTCCCTGTAAGTTACTTGATCATAACAAAGATAAACATCATTTGAAGAGAAACCAATTCCAGTTAGTATTTCCCAATCCAACAAGGGCAGAGACAGCAGCTGAGTTTTCACATCAGTTTGTTCAGGTACCCAGTTCTGATCTCTACTATAGTTTAAATGACTTTAAAAGAAAAACTAGGCACTGCTTGAAGTCTGTTAATCACTGCTCGTGAGATTCAAACCATTTGACTTTCAGTCTCTCACCAAGCACAAGTTATTCAGAGAACCAGAGATGATAAACTTTGGAGGCAAACATTAATTTCATCCATCAAAGTAACAGAGAACAATTCAGAGCCAGAGCTTGTTAGTTTAGACTGTATTTGTTCAGTTCTGCAGCACTGTTTTTAGGTGCAGCCTGTGCCTCAGGCTGTCTTGCTCGGTTTCACAACTCCCCAAACTCTTGGGAGGCTCTGCCTGGAGACCTTACCTTCACACTTCCTTTCTCCCTCCGACAGGTGACTATCTTTTTCTCAGACATCGTGGGGTTCACAAGCATTGCTGCCTCCTGTACTCCCTTGCAAGTTGTTGAGATGCTCAACAATCTGTACGTCTGCTTCGACAGCAGGATTGAGTCTTATGATGTTTACAAGGTGAGTACAAACCTGACAGCAAGGATGTTGCTGAATTCTTTCTAGTGAATATCAAATTCAGCTGGCCCAAAAGCCATGAAATCCAAGACGCGCCACCACACAGGGACTACACCACAGCTTGCCAAGCGGTGGACAGCTGAGATATATTTTACGCTGGTCTCCTTTTGAAAGAATGGTATGGTGCCTGCCACTTAGTGACATGTGCTCCTTCCCATCAGGTGGAAACCATTGGTGATGCCTATATGGTAGTGAGTGGCCTGCCGGAAAGGAATGGCACCAAACACGCTGATGAGATCGCCAAAATGTCTCTGGATCTGGTGGCAGCAGTTCGTCAGGTTGTGATTCCTCATATGCCAACGGGCAGACTGCAGCTGCGGGCTGGGATACACACAGGTAAGTGGGCTGGGGTGAAGGCACGAGAAGAAGAGAATAAGACAGTCTAATTGTGTGAGGAGAAAAGAATTCTGCATCTCTATACAAGCCATTGATGCTCCACAGGACCCTGGGATGAGTATTTCTCCTGGTTCCAGAAGAAATAGTGGGGTAAAGTGACCGTTGCTTGCATCAGTGCCGAAAGGGCTGTAAAACAATTTAGTTCTGGCAAACTGCGTCTTCCCCTGATATCAGCACCAATTAGCTACGGCTAATCAAATCATGACTTTGCTCCTTAAGTAAACCCAGTGCAGCCAGGCCCAGGATGCACTAAGTATTCCCAACTGCCGTTGAGGATCCAGCGTGACTCACAAAAGTGTCTGCATTTGGCATCTCCCTGCACTTTTCCCACTTGTCTCTCTCCCTTGTATTTTCTCAGGACCCTGCGTAGCTGGAGTTGTCGGGTACAAAATGCCTCGCTATTGCCTTTTTGGGGACACGGTAAACACAGCCTCTCGCATGGAGTCCACCAGCTTGCGTAAGTGACTCGGGCACAATCTGTGCAATTCTTACTCTCCAGTCAGGCTCACTCCTGCACTCGACACCTCTTAGGTACCACAGTGAAAGGAAAACTCCAAATACCGTCCCCACACACACACACTGGGAAAAGCCAAGTGTGAAATTAGGTTTGCATGGGAGAAGGAGCATTCTCTGCAGCACATCCCAGGCTAGAGAACTAATTACCATGGGTCTACAGAACCAGGACATGCATGATCTGCAGTCCCCGCTACCCCTGTACATTCACCGGTTATCAAACAAGCAAGAGAAGCTCTCTGCATCCACATAGGAAATTGAGTCGCATCCCTTATGCCATTTCTGGAAAGCAAATGGAAACAAGTGGAGAAAGAGGGTGACAAAGGCCAAGCAGCAGAAGGCAAACTGAGTTTGATTATCAGATTTACCACAAAGGCATTAGGTAGGAACACCATGACTACACACAAGAGGGCAGCGCATATGGGCTTGGTCCAGCCTTTGCTACCAACACCACCTATTTTTGCTGCTGTACAGGGCTCGTGTGCAGATGCACACCACTGCAGTCATGTCAGGATGTCAGTTCACTTGCTGAGCCACTGCATCATTTTAGCCAACATCTGCATACGGTGTCAGAGCCCTCAACCAACATTTAAGACATCTTTTTTTGTGTTTCTTCCTCAACCTGCCATTTTCCAAAGAGGAGGTGGAAACATTGGGCTGTTAAATGCACGTCCTCGGGGAATAGGGGAATCATACATTTATAAAGCTCTGTTCTGAACTCTAGCGCAGAAGATCCACATCAGCTCTGCTACGTACGATGCCCTTCTCACAGATGATGCATATGAAATCGAACTGAGAGGAGAGATCGAAGTCAAGGTAATAGCTTTTCTGTAACTTTGCAACAGAAAGGAGATAAGATAGATTTGGCCATTGTTCTTCTGTGAATTGCACGTACGTTTTTAGCCATGGCCCCAAAGTTGTTTTGTTAATTCATTGGAAGTGGCTATACATTACACCCCCTAATCAACACAAAAACATGAATAAGGGTGAAAATATCAGGATTCAATTACAAAGACATGGGTGTCAGGCTGACTTTAAACCCTTAGTAATACTGTCAGGGACAAGCAAGGCCTTTTTCTGAACTGAAGGAATTATTAGCACCCAAACTGCGTATAAGTTTCAAGTCTTTATCCAAACAGCAGCCACTTAGGAGAGAAGGAGAGATAACAAATGTAGTAAACCTGTCCACAGGGATTTTCTGCTCTTTTTCATATCCCATGAAAATAGCCCTTTCCTGCTCTCCTCTTTTCTTGAACAGGGCAAAGGGAAAATGAAAACTTACTGGCTTCTTGGTAACAAGAATTACAGTGTCCAAAATGACAGCCTGGTGTGTCACTGGAATCCAGCAATCTCCAAGAAAAAGAAGATGGAAAGTAGCCAGGGATCTGTCCAACAAGTAAGGAGGTGAAGGTTTAGCGGGTGAGACGTCCTAGACAATGAGCCATTCACTAAGGGCTAAGACTTTGCATCTTTGGCCTGCAAGTAGTGGGCTCTGCTGGGTAAAATCCAAGCTCTAATACGTGTTCCTCTGTCCATAGCATAGTGCAGGCACTGCGGGAGCAGCACTGGCTGAGCAGAGCCCTGTGGTACCCCAGGATGAGCTCAGCCCAGACAGTCCCACTCATGGGAGTTCCAGACCAGCCTGGAGCTCTGAGAGTGCCACCCATCGCACGAGCCAGACACAGAGGAATGGTTTACATCCAAGGTCCCACCAGAGCCTCCAGGAGAACCTCACCTCATTTGGCTTGCCTGCTCTGAAGGAAGGAACCAGAGACGCCCGTTCAGAACACAGGGCACAGCTTGAAGACCATGGTATTAAAGCAATGTGGAAAAATGAGTTTCTCCCAGGTTTTGTAGATGAGATGTGACAGGATAAGAAATTATTGGACTGCCCCAGGCACAACCACTTCTTGTAAATAACATCCTCTTCTTGTTCTTAGCCATAATCCATGTTTTTAACTAGTATTTTTATTTGAGAACCTGAAACACCAATAGAAATTTAGAAAACTGTCTCTAATCAAGGAGAAGCTACAAAACTGCAAGTGCAGTTCCATCAGGTGCTTGAGTGGTAGATAAAAGATGTACAGCAACGTGACACCTTCCACTCCAGTACAGCTATTCTAGATTTATATTTGTAGGTGACACAGAATCCAGCTATCGAAATCCAGACATAGCGATGACACTGTCAGAACCTGAGCCAGCCTACATCAATCTACTCTGTACATCTCCCCAGCAAATTGCTGCTCGCAAGGCATGTATAACTGTAGATAGCAGGAGGGGGAGTAGCGAGACCCAGATGGAGAAGAGAAGACATTAATAACTTTTTGATCATAGTTTCAGAGGTACAAATGAAGTGGGAACAATATTAAATTGCTTCTATTAAGTCGCTGCAGTACTTTGTCTTTCCAGCTCTTCTCCACTACAAAGGAACCTCCTCTCCATTTGTGTGTTTTTCCTCCTTATCCAATCACTAAGTGGATTGATGGTGAGACAAAGATGCAGTCTAGTTGTACAGAAGACATTAGGAGGACAAGCTATTTCTTCCATCAAATTGTAATTTGCTTTTCTTTCCTTGTTGGTGGAAAAGACGCCCCTGCAGTGATAAGCAGAGCATAATAAGCTCTGTTCCTCTTCTACGTATGACTCAGAGGAATCAAAGCAAACCAAATTACTTCCTGGCATTGAAGATTAGTAATTCTACACAGGGTTCAATTCATTTGTAAGTGGGTTGCTCATATCATTAAACCTATCCTGCTGGCTCCCTTCTTTGAGCAATTCCAGAGTGAGGGAACCATTCTGATGGGAACAGAAGCACAAGCGTAGGGATGAGGGTTTGGTCTGTCTCCTCTCCTAACTGACAGTTTCATGTAGAACATCACTACTGTGTAAGAGAGAGATCATAGAAGATTAAAGTTCTTTTTAAGGGAATGGCGCTTAATGGTTGCTAAAGGCAACAAAAATAAAGGTATGTATTTAAGAGGAAGACAGGCTTGGAAAGCTGCGATTGGTCTTTGGCTGGGTTTTTTTTTGTCAAAATAAAAGCAGCTTTGTGAGCTTCGAAGAAGCCGGTCAGAATGCCTCTTTGTCATTCACTTGATTAAAAAGAAAAATTGAAAAACCTCATTTTTGAGGTTGCCTCCTTATAGAATGAAGGCCAAAACCTGCTCGTTTCAATCTGCTCAGGGAAAATCACTGTAGGAGTATGGCTCTACGTAGAGCAAACGTCACCCGAGGTGAAGAAGTCAACTTGTCCTCAATGGGTTGGGGATCTACAGGAGCTATTGAGTCTTGCACCTAAGTCAAAACTGGAGGCTGAAATAGTCATGATAAATGTAATATGCATGTTTCTATACAAAAAAAATGAACCACAAAACTAACTCTATCACTGCTGTCTTATGAATAAAAATCAGGTGTTGTTCTAAAAAGATATTAATCAGTACAAGCAAGAATTATTTCAAGGAAATTCAGTGATTTAACTCATGCAGGATTTTGTTTCAATAATAACTATGGTCACTCCAATCTCACAACTTATAAAAACCCAACAAGATATTTCGCCCATCTCAAGGACAACTTCCCTTCTCATGTTCTCAGATCTCAGAGCTTTTCTACATGGACTATTTACAAGGGTGCAAATAGTACTTCACTTCTGTTAAAAGGTGTTTGCAAACATATGGTTAGGATTCTCCCTTTATGGTGGCTGGCAAGCTGCTCCACTACTTTCACAGCAAAGAAAATAAATGTAAATCATATTATAGCAGGCTGCATCACAGAAACCCATGAGGAATACAAACTACTTTTGAGAAATAACTCCCTAAAATCAGCCTCCCGAATCCAAGGGGATGGTGGTGTCTTAGGCTTTTCAATGCCTGATGATGGTATTGCTGGAGATGTGTGGAAGCTGCAGAGGCGCACTTACATGGCATTAAACAAACGCACGATCACATGCACTCAAACACACATATATCAATCTAAGCCGATGCCCAGAACAGATACTGAAAGGCTGGAATCCTTTCATCCACCTCCTGTCAGAACTCAGCAAATGGGATCAAATGTGGTAAAAAAAAAAGGGGGAACAGAGATAAATGTTGTTGAAGAGCCATGACTTTCAAGTCAGCCAAGGAAAATGCCTCAGGTGCACATATCCCAGCACGAAAGGAACAGCACTGGGGAGAGGGAGAGGGACAGCTGGGTACCACAGGGCAGCTCAGAGCCACAGGAGCCCAGCACAGTCTCTAATTGTTATGAAAATCCTGGGTCAGGATCAGAGGCAAATTATTTGCATGGAAAATTGAGTCTGTTCTAATCTTCACCTCTTCAGAGGCTTCGGTGTGGATTTTTAATTTAGAAAATAGTAGAAAATGGCCCTGTGTTCTTGATGATAGATGGCAATTAGCGTTTATTAACGAAGCCTGCTTTGGTTCAGCTCTGAACAATCTCTCTCCAGAGAGGAGGGAGGAAGCGAAGAGCTGCTTTCTATGCATACGGCTGATGCTTTGATATGGTGGTGTGGTTTCCAAAGATTTTTGGGTTGCCTGTGCCTAATGTACAACAAGGCTCGAAATGGATGAAGGCTGAGGCTGTACCAGGTCAGCCTACCCAGCTCTGAGACTGAATTTTGGTTAGATGAAACAGTTTGTGGACCAAAAGCCTGGGGTCAGATCAGACTAAATGTCTCGAGTTTACTCTATAATGGAGTAGCAGACTTCAGCCTAGTCAAAGGCACAGAGATACACCTTCCACTAGACAAATCCTGCAGGGATAAACACAGCTTTCTTTTTGGGTTTGACATTCAAAGCCAGTTTCTCCATAGCCCTTCTTGAGTATCACTCAAAGCTTATACCTCATTTCCATAAAGACCATACGGATTATTTTAGCCATCCTGCACCAGTCATACTGCTGAGTTACATGGGGTGCAGAGTCTGGATAACAGGCTGTCCTGGTCCTCTCAGCAGATCTAGAAACAAGAATTTCTCCTTGCCCAGTCAGCCAGCCTGTTCACATCCCAGTTCTACACCAACCAGCTTTTTCCTAGACTGAACGCCAGGTGTCCTTACAGACCAGCCAGAGAAACGGTGCTGTCACAGTCCTTTAGGCATCCTCTTGGGCTGCCAAGAGCAGACTGAACTCCAGTACCATGCACACTTTGTCACAAGCAGTGAAAGGAGAAGGGAATGTCGCTGACTTGCCACAGTCTTTTCTTCTTGGGATGGAGAAGAGAAGCTACAGGGGTGAAACAAGTCTTTTATGACCAGCCATGAAACGGGAACATGCCCCTGAAACAGAGAGCAGGTAAAAAGTGAGGCAGATTAATAAGATTAAAGAGCACTTATCCTGAGTACTTGTCAGCTTCTAGCTGGTCCTGATTCCTAAACCCACTCTGGCAGTGATTATTCCTTACTCTCATATATTTCAGGACAGTTGAACCTAATCTAGGCTGAGCACTGGACTCTGCTAACAACTTATTCAATGCTCTCCAGTAAGTTACCCAACCCATGGGCTCTGCACAGCTTTTTTGGGATGTCAAGTTTGTTATTAAAGACATGCCAAAATGAGAGGGGGGCAGGAAGCCGGAAACAAAAGTAGCTCATGGAAATGAATCAGTTTGACAAAGCTCTTGCCAGTGACATTTCAGAGATACTAGATACTGCTAGAGAAAGAGAGCAAAAACTGTCCCCCCGCTGTGCAGTAGGTGGGGTAATTCAGGTGCTCACACAGAATGGAGAAGTCCTATCCCTCAAGTCCCTTCTATCCCTCCATTATCGTGCTGGCGTACTCCCAGCTCCCATCAGGATGCTCGGTGCATGGAGCCCTACTGCCACTTCTGTTCTCATCCATTAAAGCCCAGCTGGAGCCAGGTGCCAGGGGTTTGGCCTTTAGCCTATTTGGTAATGCCAGCCACTTTGCATTCACCTTATATGAGCCAAGAGCATTTTTAGCCCTCAGCTGAATGATGGCAAGCTGGGCAGCTCCCCTGGCTAATGGTCTCCCCCTGCAGAGGTTAAGCCATGTACCCAGTGACCCTGGCAAACCCCAGGGAACAGCCTCGCGGGCCATTGTTTCATGTCTCACATGCCTGCTTTCAGTACTGCTCAGAAAACGCCCCATGGACAAGTCAGCCCGGAATCCAGTTGGATCCCCAAGGGCTTTTTGCCTTTTCCTATTTATCCTTCAGGACATGGTGCACTGGAGACTACAGGGAGTCCATTAGCCGATCAACTGACCTGCAGGTACAAGGCTGCTTAATTAGCAGGGCTAAGGGAATATAAGGGGTGTGTGTGTCACTCCCAACAGCGTGACATAAAGACAACAGCTGCCCACAAACACTTTTTTCTTCCCTATTTACAGAGTTCTTCAAAGATGTGGCTTTTCACTCCGCTAATTAAAAACAGCAGTTCGGGCTTGCATTGATCCTTCAGTACAGGAGCTCACATATTCAATCAAGCTCATGGAAATGGCAAAAGGCAGGAGCATAAAAGGCCAGTGATTTTGTGGGTTTTGTGGTCCTTATCCTCATCTCACAGTAATTCCTAGTTCTTCTGTAGGTGCTTTTTACTTGTTTTCAGAGCAGGTCACATGCCCTTCAAGGACAGCACAGGCAGACAGGAACAGACTTTGCTGTGGGATCAGAACCACAATTTGTTGACTCCTAGGCCACCGCTCACCTAGTTAGGCCCCCAAAAGAAAGGATGGCGATTAGAGCAATTGTCCTACCTGAACCACAGAGGACACTAAGTCCGTTCACTGTACATCTAAATGTCCTATCTGGTTGCAGCCAGTCCAGAAAACAACAAGTTCTTTCTACTGTGAAGTCCTTGAAATACAGAACAACTCATCCAGATTGGACCAGATCCATACAACTATGTCATGTGCCATCACCTGAGTTTCTGCCTCTCTGGAACATTCCTGTCCTCACTCAGCTCAGTACAGGTCTAGGCGACAGCAGTTTCTCCATTGCATTGCTCAGTGTTCCTTAGTGCCCAAGTTTAGGCTAGCAGAGGCCTTTGCTCTGGACCCTATGGACTAGTGATTTTGGTTTTAAATTCTCAAGAACACACACAAGGCAGGAGAGAGTCAGAGTCTATTTCAGGAAGGTGCTTGGGGCTGTCAGGCTAAAATTAGACCATTTGTTCCTAAAAAGACCGTGTAGAATGACAAGGATTTGGCAAGAGGCTCTTCAGTTGAGAATGTGACACAGGAAGCGCCTACATGGCTGTTGGCAGTGATGTCACCTGGCTGCCCAGCAGTGCCGCGCCGTGGGGTCCTGGGAAGCTCTGAGAGAGAGCACTGGAACTTGTTCAAGCCACTCTGTATCTGCAGGCGGCTGAGTGCAGAGCAGGGCGCGAGGCAGAAGTGTCGACAGGCTCCACCGCTTAACGCCCCCAGATAAGGGAATCTGTAGCCATGACACAGAACTGTTATTCTTGCACTATTTGTGATGGGCTCTTCAGCGAAGTATTAGGGCTCTCTTCCTGTCATGCCCCCCCTTCTCTTGCTGCTCCGGGAATTCCTGCTGTCTGAGCTTTCTACCTTCCACACATGGCTCACCAACACTTGTGCTTAGCAGCCTCAAGCTGGCAGGATCATCAGGGAACAAATCAGTGGGCACTGGGCCGAGAAGCTCAGCCTGGAGGGACAGGACATTTTGTTGTCTCAATGAAGGTACTTGCTTTGAAGCTAACTTAACGGGTACCAAATCAGGCTCTCAGACCTGGACAAGTAGGGATCTGTTTTGAGGTTTAAAGTACAGTAGTATAACGATTAGAGATGTGTAAAAAATAGCTCTGGAAAGCCACATGGTGTTACAGTTAGGAGTCACGGAAGTTTTAAACGCAGCCTCTCTCCTCCAGTGGAAGCTTTCTGGTCATCAGGCATTTACTGAGTATCTGCAAAACTCTCATTTCTTCTTGTCTCTACAATTGCAGAGCTGCACAGACAACAAGCTGATTTCATAACACTCACCTGAGATGGGAGTATCATGCACGCTTTGTGCAGGGGGAAACACAGAGACAAACCATTGCTTAGACTGCAGATAGGATCATGAAAGTGATGCACATTGCCACTTTGCAAAGCAATACTTTAATCACTGGCTGATCCGATGTCCCATACAATTACAGAATAAAAGACACCAAAGCACCTAAGCCTCTGCTAAATCCTCCTGCTCTCAACACTTGACACAAGGAAACAAGGAGAGAGAGCTACATAGAGGGAGAAATGTGCTCTGGCAATTTGGGGAGCAGATTATTTACAAAATTAGCAGCAAGACAACATCAGACCTATCTGAGTCAGGTCTGTTTGGGGTTTAGTGAAGGCCTCCTGTGCTGCAGACAAAATGAGACTGAGATGACCCAGCCTGAAGGCTTGTCTGGGCTCTGGCGTCAGTGATAAGCCCCACAGCTTGGACCAAATCAAGCCCTTGGCTTTGTAACCTACTGAGAAAGACCTCAAAGATCATTTACCTTATAAACTGCTCCCTCCCCCTTTTTTTCTTTTGCTTTAAACTGACTAATCCCCCTCTAGTTTACATCACTTCAAAAACTGAAACTCTTCAGTTTTTGAGCCAATACTTGTAATCATTTCTTTTTGCAAAAAAATTTTATATTTTCTAGAAAACAGAGTTTGCTGGTTTTCTCCTATCGCCACCTTCCTTCTCTTCCATCTCCCCAAACAGCCATAGCCATCAATATACATGTGTGTTCTTCCCCACTGGTGGTTTTGATGTGTCTGGAGGGAATTATTTTTCTAGCTGTGGTTCGAGATTGGGACCCAGGATTCATTTTAAGCCTCCTAGAGCTGAAGGTCAGATTCAGAACAGTCTGTTCAGTCCCATATCCCCTTTACTTCTTTTTGTCTAAGGGCAGCTCTGATTTATTAGCATGTCATCCAGTGGCTTTACAGCCTACTTCACCTCTGCCTCACAAGCCATCTCTCTGCACTGAAATGTCATGAGGTGCTAAAGTGTGAAAGAAGCCCTGGTTCTATTGCACTTGTCAGGTGCATCTGACCTCTCTAGGCTGAAGAATGTTGCTCTATCATATTCCTCCTCTCCTCCATTCATTCTTCTCATGGCCAATATTTTAGGCCTTCTTGGTCATTTCCTGATCTGCTCTGGCCTGAGATATGATGTCATGGCTCACAATGGTCTTCACACTTCAACACCAGGCAAAAAATGTGCTGTTATCCTCAGGGAGGTGACATGGTAAAAGAAATCCTCTTGGTTCAACAATGCAGAAGCTATGTGAAAAATGTCCAGTGAGCAAGGTAAGCTAAAAGCATTCTCTGCCTCTAAAATCCTGTGGCACCTATCGGCTGTGCAAAGAAGAGCCATACCAGCATGTTGGTTTTAACTAAACACAGTAGAGAATTTACAGCAGAGACAGCTGTTCACAAGACAAGATTTTTCAAAGATGGGTTTTCAGTGCTCAGATGAAGACCCTTTGGAGGGTTCTTCCACATTTCAGAAAGCAGTGAAGCACTATTTCTTGTGAAAAGGACTAGTAATGTGTCCAACTTGGATCATGTGGCTGTATTCTTACCCTGCCTGTCCCTTACTGCTTCCTATTGCATAGCTTTCCCATCCAGCTTTGAAAGCAGAGCAGATAGAGACCAGTCTTGGGGAAGAGAGTGAGTGGATACACAGGAGAAACTGCTCCAATATCAAGAAGTTCAGATAGACACGGATCAAACTTACTCTTGGACTCCCTACTCACTGCAATGGAGCACAGCAATGCAAATAGGGTGTTAAAGTTCAGGTTTAAAGGTGGCATCCACAGCCGCCTTGTAACAGGCGACAGAGCCAAACCACCAAAAGGACAGCGCGTCCAACATTTCCTACAGTCTGCCCAGGATGCGCAGACACACTGGACAACCCCTCCACACACAGCTGCTGCTCAGGCCTGACCACTCCACTGAGTGCAAACCGTGTGTAAAAATGTTGTTTGCTGTTTGTGCACAGCGACACACTCCCTACATCAATCAAGATGTATCATTTATGAGAGTAAAGATTTTAGCCCCATTTAGACTGAAAATCTGTCAAGGTCTGGACTGAAACACCTAGAGGGAGAGAGAACTGAAGCTATGTCCATAGCTGATGAACAGCAATCAGTCTCATGGATTCTCACCCTGGCTGACAATCACATTAACTTAAGTAGTAACCTTAACTCTCCAATCAATTAGCGAACAGATGACTTCTTCAACTTGGAGACAAAATCCCGTTCATTTCCCTGTCTATATAAGCCTATTGGAAGTATGAGTACACCACAACACGCCTTTACAAGGAGCACTCTTATGAGCTGAAGCTGATACTATAGATGCAGGAGGAAACCTTTGAAGTCTGTATTGTCCTCATCCTGAAGCTAGGTTTAAACTGGTTTTGCAGTGATCAAACTCTCTTGGTTACAGGAATGCTTCTTCTACCCATTGGCACAACCCCAAGGGTTACAGCTTTCTAGTGGCATTCAGTTATGTAACACAACTGTCTTACATCCCTATAAATTGATTAAATGAAATCCTGTGATTCCAGAATAACTCTGTCCAGGCCATAGCTACCAAACATTTGACCCTAAATTAACAGAGAGGGAAGGACTGTAAGTAACTTGGAGTGAAATAATTGCTTTCCTTGGCGGATTTAATAGCCTTCCCCAATATCTGTTAATTCAGACAACACATTTGGTGTTTGCATTGACACGAGGAAGCAGCTCTGCTACTGTACACCCCTTAACTCACACTGTAAGCCCTGACATATAGCTACTACACCCATTTCTGCTTTGTCCAGGCAGCAACAGCCAGACGGTGAATCCCAAGGGGAAGTGGCCGAGTCCAAATTTTGGGGTGACAATCCTTGGTGACAAATCTATTCCAACCCACAGTAGTTCCTTTGTCCACCTGAATGTCACCACAAGGGCACAGGGAGCAATGCAGCCCCTGGAGACTCTGTAGACGATGACACAGGGCCCGATACCCCTGTGCTGAGGCTTTGTAGCAAATGACTAGTGGGAAAGCAGGACCACGGGGTGTCTAATGTGACAGGAAAGGTGTGAACGTGGTGCTGACAGTGGAGTTTATCTCAAGCATGAACACAGGCTCCAGCCCTGTAGCCTGAGCACCTTATCCTAGCTTTAGAAGTGTTAGTTTTTGAAATGCTACTCGCCCATCTCGCTGTGCTGACAAGCAACAACTAAAATATCCTGCCCCTCTGGCCCACAGCTATGCCATCCTCCACCAGAAAAGGATGTAGCTATTTCCAGAAGCTTGGCGAACACATCGAGTATTTTCTGGGAAAACAAAGAAGGGTTGTCAAATCCAGAACACTGGGTGATAAGATTCACCATAGCTACACTGAATTACTAAGAAAGAGCAGTGTAGCTAAGCTCTGGATGAGCCTGCATTCCTCCCACTGTGGCTCACCCACCCGAGACAGGAAGGAGCTCTCTTCCTGCTCACATATAGCCTAATGTGCATCCACTATGGACTTCCAGGATGGTCCCCTTGTCACAACCAACTGCTTTCAATACTCTGGCATGAAGGATTTGCCTTCTAATCCTAGTAAGCAAGCGTGGGGACGTGCAAATATCCAGTTGTGCCTGAACTGGTGAGAGGCATCAATGAAGACGACTGTAAACGTGAGCAGAAGGAAGAAAAACACACGCACAAATTCCCTGCCAAACAAAAACTGGAATAGTTTCCCTCCCTCTTCTAAAAAAGCAGGTACCCACCTACACAACTCTCTAGTCAAGGGAAGTCCACAGGTCTGAGATGAGTCAAAACTAACAGGCAGTTGAGACCCTGCTCTGGGAATACAAAATTGAGGTTATGCACAGCGCCACTCTCACAGGCTAAAGAAAACGTGCAGCATTTAGTGGAGGACAGGCTTTATGTAATGGCTACATTTTTAGTTAGACAAGTTATTCTTAGGCTCCTCACCAGTCTGTTAGGGGAGAGAGAGGGGAAGTAAACAGCTACAGCACCTTCTCGGAGAGGTGCCATTTCATTCCTGTAGCTGTTTGGCCATTTCTAGAAATGGCTTCTCCTTCTGCGGGCGCTACACTGATGAATGGCATGTGGCAATAAATAGCACAATGGGATAGGGTGACCTCTTGCCCCTTTGTTTGGCTTCTTGTCTAACAAACCTTCTGGATCAATGGGCACTGTTGACACCGCTCCGAGCTATTCCAGGATGCACTAGCTTGCAGAGAACAAACTGGCAAATGTTACTCCAGACAAAATGCTTCAGAAATGTCTTCCCCGCTCCTGCCTCTTCATATATAAACTTATAATGGATTTTGCAGAATGGAAGAGTCCAGATCCAGTGGTGGATCTACACTCAGCCAGCCACCAGAACATCTGACGCTCTGCTGTACGCACAAACTTTTAAATACCATGCACATGTATTCATGTATCACACACACAGCACATGGCTTTCTAAGCCATAACCACTCACGCATTTTTTACATGGCTACAAGAGTCTAAAGCCTGCAAAAGAGCCTCTCAGCCCCTTCTGGTACCATGCGTACTGTGTTCCTGACCCAAAGACTGAAGCGGTCATTTTATCAAAACCTCTCCCAGGGTCTGATCTGTTTTCTTTCTCTTAACCAGAACTCGTTCCCACCGAACTTGGAGGCATATTGTCTGTTCACCAGAAGAGGTCACCACACACCTCATCAACGATGAAGTGAAGAGGCGAGGTGGAATCTCACAGGAATGACCTCCTAGGTCTGCTGGAAGAATCTTTCTCAGTTCAAAACAATTTGAGATATGTGTTCTTCATGCTGCCTGGGAAGGGTTCCCTTTCATCCTTCTGTCAGAGGTTATGAATTGCAGATCAATGTAGCAGTTTTTCTGCTTTCAGTTGCTAATTAGCTGCGTGCTTCACCATACAAACCGTTCCATGAACTGAAGCCCGACCTAGCTCTCACTGGAAGTCCAATCTTTCTATAGGCAGAAAATAACACGTAGATCAATTAGAGCTCAGCCCAAATACCAAAGCTATCCAATACAACGCAGTGAGTGTAAGACTTTAATTCCTAACAGTTTAGTGCAATACTGACTGCCACAGGACTAAAAAGAGTCAGATGGTTTAAAATCATGCCCAGTTAATCCATGTTTTCAGTTGCGGTGTGAATACATCCAACTTGCCTGGGTAGATATTGCCACCTTTTCAAAACAACTGGGCAGCAAGATACTGTTCCTCTTGCTAGAGATGAAGCTTTGCCCAAAAGAGTTTCAAGTGAGGATTTATGGAACACGAGTACTTCTTTAAGCCTCTGCCTCTCACCAGGCATTGACCAGAAGTCTTGTGCCATTGCTCCAAACACCTCAGCTTGTTTTCTCTTTCTCTCAGGATCCATTTCACTAGAGTCTCGGAAAATCCTGAATTTTGTTTCAGCTGATCCTACGGTGTTTGCCTAGTCTTCATTCCCCACTACTTCTCACATCTGTCTAATACAAAATTCTTCCCATCATCCTACCATGATTAATCTGAGAATCTTCTCCAGTACCATGGCCTGTAGAGGCTGTCTGTGTTTTTCATACCAGCTCTTGGCCAGTTTTCACATTTCGCCTGCTTTAGACTGCTCCATGACTATTATTTGCATCTATAACTTGATCCATTCCCTCTCCACTCTTTCCTTTGGGAGCTGACGATACCATGTGCTGAAGTGCGCTGAACCAAAAGGCAGTAGGACTTTGTGTGCTTAAGGTATCTTGGGGAAAACAGTTTGCCTCTAGGTGTCAAAAGAACTTACAGCAAAAGGGTTATAAAGATCAGCAAAATTGGCACAGAGCAAAGTCAGGGATATTTAGCATCAAACCACACAGCATGACAACTGAACCTAAAAATGCCCTCATGCATGAAGAAAAAGCTCCTTTGGGAGATGAATCACTGACAGGGGGGCTAGGAACACCCATTAATTAATCAGTGGATGTTACATTTCTCTCCCTAATGCCATCCAAGCACCAGCACTAACAGATAATGAGAGAAGTCAGACTGATCTTTGCTGCTACAGGCCAGATACAGAAGTCCCACGAGGCTTCTTTGTTTCTACACCTGCTGCAGCAGAGATCAGAATAGGGCTCAGCTCCTCCCCTGGCAAGCAGCAGCGAGGCACAGGGAACACCACAACAGCCATTTGACCAGCGCTGAGCACAATATCCAGCTATCCCCTCCCTCACTGCTGCTGCTTTCCCACTGAGCTACATTAGTTTCATCGAAATGTGATAAATGTGCCTGACAAACCTAACATTAAAATTTTGCCATCAAAATCCAATGCTCCAGAACCACCTACAACCTGCTACTCAATGCCAGCTGGCTGCCCTCTTTGTCCTCAGCCAGCCTAAGCCCCAAAGGGCTACAGAGAAAAACATCCCCTCTTCACGCCGATCAAAGAGATCAGTGAGCATTAGTGAGAGGAGAGCAGAACAGCTCAGGCAAAGGCAAAATGTGTTCTTGGGAGCTCAGACCACTGAATCTATCCTCTTACTGGGCTTCAGAGTCCCACAGAAAGTGCTGTTGCACAAGAAGAGGAGAGGAAACGTGTGCAGTGGGCCACTGTGGGACGACCAGCCCACAAGGAAAGTCCCTTACAAGTCAGCTGAGGGTGAAGTTCTAGTTGACTCCCCATGGATGGACTATCGCAGACACCAGGAGATGAGAGTTCCTCCCAGTACACAGTCCCAGTCATCCCTGAGGTAGGGACCAAGTTCTCCTCTGGACTGTGCTGCCACAACCCGCCCTGTGCCCACTCCTGCACAGAGGCTTGGTGTCAGCACATAACCTAAGACAAAGTCAATGAAGATCACCAGCCAAGCCCAGGTGCATGATGATGCTGTGCACTGAAGCCGGCCTCAGCTCAGCTGTGAGACCACTTGGGAGAGGGCAAGGGAGAGGGGCAATCAGGCAAATGCTTGGATGCCACAGCTAAATGTTAATGTCTCATAATGAGGGGCTCCCGGTGCCAGCTTCCATCAAGGACTTGGCGATCCCACTTTGACGAAAGCACTACAAACACGTCACTGTCCTTTGCGACAGCTGCAGAGAGCCAGGCAATGCTGGCCTGAGCAATCCGGAAGGAGGGAAAGGCTGAAAGGGGTCACTGAGCTTGGAAATGGGAGGATAATGAATTACTGCAGCAGTGCTCTAATGGCATCTATCTAAGCGTGCCACACGCTATCAACTCCAGAGCTCAGCTTCCTCACAGCAGCCTGTGGAAATGAGGCAGATACATCCCCCAAGGAACAGCACACCCTCATCCTACTCTTCAAATAAGAGTATCGTTGCCTGTACAGGAGAAATATCTCAGTAAGCAAAGAAACAATTTACTGCTGGAGATGAGTTACGCTTACCAATATTCTTGCTACTTCCTTCCACCCCTACACAGAGGATTTGCCACACAAATGAACACCTAAATCATTTCAGTAATAGGCAGGAAGCCATTTCCTGTCTCCCAAATATTTTCTACTGTCCTCAGGGGTTCCCGCCTTCCTACAGGCTCAAGTTTGCTGTTGAAGTCTCGATTTTAACTGCAACATCCCAACAGCAATTTTTGAAATTGCTGTGAATGATCAGACCTTGAGTTTCAACGCGACACTGAGCCCTGAGGAGATCCAGAATGGAGAGCACAGACTTCTGGTCGATGGCTTTGTTTCTAACTATTTCTTCCCACTGTACTAAGTGTGATTTGAACCCAGCTGGTGACTCGATGGACTGAAGCTGTTCTCATTGTCCAGGTTATGCAGCACTATGAAATGCACTCATGCGGACAGTTTTGGGAGAGGGAACATCCTTTTGTTCTCCTTATGGCCAGCATCCAGTGGCCCAGCATCAGGATGAGAGGTAGTGACGTGTTGCAACAAGGAAAATTCCAACCAGATATTAGGAAATCATTTTTTCTTTAATATTTTCAAAACTCATCCAGACACTGAGCAGCTTCATCCAAGTTGGCTCTGCTTTTAGCAAAAGATTGTACCATGGGCCTCCAGAAGTCCTTTCCAACCTTAATTATTCTGGTTTTACCAACGAAGTCATAGATAAGGACTCTGCAGGTGTATCTATTTCCAACAGTTACCAGAAAGAAAACTCAGAAGTCCCCCAAAAGAAGTTCAAAGATCTCGAGGTCAAGATTTATTATCCACATATTTGCAGAGCTGCGACAAGCCAATCAAACCAACAAAACAGCACTAGGCTTTTTCAGAGGAGAAAGGATGAGCCTGAAAATGTCCTGACCTTCTCTTACTGTGATGTTACACTCCAAAGTGCAGACTTCGAACATCTAAAATTATGATTTCATTTTCTATTAAGATTCAGATCAAATGTGGTTTTAATCCACATCAACAACAAAGAAATCTCAACAGCGTAAGAATATCCAACCTCCCATTCTCTCACAGAGGGATATTTAAGTAAGCTGTCTCCCTAGAACATCCATTTCTAGAGACACCTAACAATTGTGACTTAAATTGATCTGCAGACGAAAAAATGCTGTAAATGTTAAACCTGCTGGCACATCACAGAATTCTTTTTCCCAAGCTTTCAGTACCAAGCAGGCCCTTAACCTCAAAGATCAGATGAAAAGTGCCAGATGGTCCCTCGTTTCCATTTCCTCCACAGAGATTCAGCTTAATGGCCTTTAACTGTCTGCACCACGTGTGGCGCAGAAAAGTGCAGTGAAAGATCAAGATGTATTATTGCATACCCAAAAATATTTCCATTTTTCAATGGAGCCAAATTTCAAGCCCCTACGAAACAAGTAACTTAGCAGATTTTATTGCTGCTCTTCCCCAATGCCCACAAAACAGAAAAAGGGTCATCTCTAGGTATGAAACCAACTCATTAAAGCAGACGGAGAATTTGGATAATCAGTTATCTGTATACATGTTTATCAGGGCGCTCACACATCTCCCATGTGCTTTTACACTAGAGGGAGGTCTGGCAATGAATTAAACACCTTCAAGACCCTGGCTGAGAACTGATTCAGTTTCTTCTGCTCCACATACACTTACAGAATTCATTCGGCTTGAAGTTGATGCTTCAATTATTTCAAACAGAGAGAGAGTACATCAAACACACATTCTCATCCCACAGCATTATAACGTCCGTGTAACTGTACGTGGGATAAGAAAGATATTGGGGCTGTGCTTCGTTTCAGACTTATTTCAGATTCAACACAAGTTGTGTATGATAAAATGAGAAAGAACACAGAGGAAATGTTTTAACCTCGATCCAGGAGAGAAGAGGCATTTCTTCCTCAACTTAAGCCACTTAGAACCTTTTTGTGCATGTCAGCCGGCTTTCAGCCACACTCCTTGCCACTCAGGCCAGTAACTAATGAAACGTGTCACATTCTTAGGATTTGGATTTCCCTTCTTCTCCAAATCACCCTCTTTTGTCTCATAGGTTACTAATGCCATGTTATAATGTTAAGTAACAATACTTTGCTCTTACACAGCGTGTTTTACGAGGCCCCCAACCTCCTAATTTGGAACTTCACAGTAACAAAGCAGCCAGGTGGACATGCAGTGGATGTAATTTGCTTCCTGTCTCTTTTAATATTTCTCTCACAATTATTTTTCTCTGGATGGAAATGTTTAGTAGTCAACCCAAGGAACACCGAGCTAAGCAAACTGACGCGTGTAAGTGGCACCAAGACTGCAGGGACCTTCAGATTCACAGCAACGCAATGATGCTGCATTTCCTAAGTGAAAAATGCTGCTTTTATTCACCATTAGAAAAGAGAACTACTTCCTCCCTCCTCCTCCTGGGAGAATGAAAACAGATCAGAACCTCAAACCAATCCTTGCACTGGCAGGAACTCAAAAGGTAGACTTGGGAGGGGTTGGAGGAAGATATAAAGGCTGGTAGCTGGAGACACAGAGCGACACTGAACTGGAGAGACAAGAGGGGAGGAGGAATCAGAGATAAAAAAACATGAAGATGAACCTGAAACTTCTTTTTTGCCCTGGATTCCTTCTGCTGCTTATTGTCAGTCAAAACCAGGCAAGGCCCAGGCCCATTTCCAGCTTACAGGTAAGTGACTGGCTGCTCAATAGAACTGAAAGGATCTGATGCTTCTTTAGGACTGAGACACTCCAGATTAGCTCCATTTCTTTCAAACCCGGCTAAAGCAGGAGGACACACGGAGAGATCATGACAGCAAGAACACACAGTTATTAAATGGAGGGGAACTAAACTAATCGATTAATGGATTTAAATTTCTGATAGCATGAGGCAACTGAAAGGAAAAAGCTTTTTCCTGTGGGGTCAATTTAGTGATTGCAGATATAGGGTCATCCTGTGACTGGGTGAAGCAATAAACTTTCACTGTCAAAGGAATTTTTCTGGGAGGTCTCCTGTCTAGAGCCTGAGAGCAGTCACCTGCATGCTCCTCCCTGAAGCCCCTGGTTTAAGCTGGAAAAGGAATTAATGGGTTATACCTGCATGATCTCCTCCTCAGCTCAGTAGTGCAATAACGCAGTCCCTGCTTCTAGGTCCCAGAGGCAGAACGTGAGAAAAAGAGAGTATACGTGTGTGTGTGTGTGTTTGTGTGAGCAGGAATTCCAGGTCATTAGAAAAACACATTTCAGTTACCTAATGATCTAGTATTCCCAAATATGAAGTAACTTCCCAAGCCGTAAAGAAATATATAACCCTTCTAATTTCAGCATGACTCCTGTCATTGCATTGCTCCTCTTATTAGTCCAAGATATCAACCCTTTTTTCTTGTTCCTTATTCACTCTTAACCAAGCCTCTTTCATCATCTTTCACAATTTATCCCATACCCCAGGTCCCAGCTGCGGGAAAGGCTTATCCGGCACTTTGTCAGCTCAGAACTATAGAATACAGTAACAGCATATAGTTTTAGAGCATTTTGAGAGAGCCTACAGTGTTAGGTCAGAGCAGCTTGGTGAGCCAGGAGAAAATAAAGATAACAATCATCAGCTTCAGAAATCATTTCAGTTCTTTCATCTTTTGATAAATGACCAAATTAGGTTTCTCCAAATTTAGCATTGAGTTTGGCTTATACAGAAATAATGACAGAGTTCCCAGAGCACCTCTTTTTTCTCCTTTCCTCCCTCTCCACCACCTTTTCCATTTTTCAGGCTCTGTCCAGACTGTTAGATGAGGACCTGGAGCGTCCCCTTGTCTCTGAAGAGAGGGACCGTGAGCAAGATGGCATGATCCCAATAGGTGCTTTTGATCAGCAAGATGTGGAATTGCAGTGGACCCAAAACACCAGGGGCCAGCCTGACAGCATGTCTGTGGGCGATAGTGCTGTCCAGATGTTCTTCAATGATCTCCTTAGTTTACCCAGCAGACAACAAGGCAGAAGCAAAAAGGGCCTCTCTAGGGGCTGTTTTGGTGTCAGGCTGGACAGAATTGGGTCACTGAGTGGACTGGGATGCTAACTGCTTACCATGGTAAGAGAAAGCCAGAGGCAGATGGTCTATGTGTTCGTGTACAACTTCTATAAGTATGCAGAAGAGCATATTTAATTCAGCTTTAAGGAAATGGTGCTTTAAAATAACTTTTACCTCCATTGCAAACACAGTTTACTAATTTTACCCTTCTCAGAATTCACTGTCATCAGCTGTACACTTAAAACCTGTGAATGCAACATCTCTGCTTTACCTGCTTTCACCCCTTTCTCCAAGTCATCTGTATGCATTTCACCTTGTCACAGAAGCCAGATCAGAGAGGTTTTCACCAGCTCCCCGGGGATGCTTGTGTCCAAAGAAACTCTGAGCACAACAGTGGAGCTGAATCTGGCCCTAGAACAGTAAGAAATCAGCTCATTTCCATGCATGAAATCCTGTCCACTTCTCTTTCTTTTACTCAGTCCTCTGCTTTCTTGACAGGACTGACTTTGAGGTTTCAAAGGACCTGTTGCATTTCAGCGAGATGTTCAGCCCTTCTTCACATTGGTTCCACCAATCCATCTACTACCTGATGTACTGAGCAAATTGCACCCCACCCCTCCCCTGAATCACAATAGAATCCCCCATTGCTGTGCTGCCGATTTGTATCAGAGTAACAATTTGTCAACATCTATCTGAGATTTAATTACAGAAAACATTTGTACCGTTTGTGTACTGAATGTATAAATAAACAAGCCTCATTATGCCACAGATAATGAACTGTTTTCCATAATTTTGTGAACTTGCTTCAAGCTCTTACTGCGATTCTTTCATGAATCATTCCTGAAACAGTTCCCCAGTTTGCAGTTAAACATGATCTGTTAGAATTCAGGAGCTGCTTTCTGGGAGAAAGATATTACTATCCAAATGCAACAGGAACAAGACTGACATAGCCATTCACAAAAGTCATCAGAAAAAGAGATGCAAAGCTGCATCTGTATCTGAACACCACAATTTAAACTAACAGGGTGGCTGCCTCGTCTGACATCAGTAGAGAGCTGTTGCTTTGCATTTGGCTCTGCCATTGATAGACGAAAACAATTGTTTCTCATTAGTATATCTCATCTTGTCCAAAGAAACACGCTACCTTTTGAAGAAAGTTCAAGGGCACCTACACTTCCATAGGCAGATCCAAATAGTGCAAAGCATTTTTCCAACTGTAAAGTCAAGATTATACAAAAAGATGTACCTGACCAGTTCTGTTTTTCAAACAGATCAAGTATTTACTGATTCTTATGAACAAATCAGAGAACAGCTACTTGGCAAACCACCTGAGCCAAAGGAATTCTGTATGAAGGCTGGTTTGCCAAGATCACGACTGCTATCCCAATGCTGATGATTGTGGAACTCTGCAAGCAGCTCCAGGGAAATTGGGAGGCTGCTCACACAAGTGTCTACACTGACAGTCACAAGCCAAGACACAGCTGTTCACTTCCAGCCTTCCACTTGGAGTGGACAGATGGGCTACACAGTTGTACTCCTCCCATTTTCTTGCCCACGAGAGAGATGCTCCTGGAAGAAAATATTCTAGCAATAAACGTATTCCTAGCAGGACCCCTGAATGTAAATTGCAATGTGGAGCACAGACATCTATGCAAAGCAAGTTCACAAGCAACCCTCTAGCTGCACACGCCCTGGATCTCTGGCAGGGTAGCTCTTGTTGGGAAAGCCTGTTCACAGAGACGTTAGAGAGCCAGATTCTGGGCCTGCCCTAATTGCTTATACTCTGCCATTTGGTTCTGCTCCTTCTAACCACAATTCCCATAGAATGAAGGAGATTCTGGACTCAGAGGGCTATTCAGAGCCAAACCACAGAAAGCTCTGCTCTTCTCTCATGCTTTTTTCAATATACAGCTTCTACTCTGAAGCCACAGACTTGGTCTAGGAAGGGCATCAGTACAATGAGCTCATAAACAAATACTTCAACATGCTGGAGTTGACTAACAGAGACCAGAAAGCAGAGAATGATTTGTTAATGGAGACCCTCTCCCCTTGTACAGTCTACCAACAGCTCCTCTCTCTATTTTCTTGCAATCATTTACCCTTTCAATATCTCTTGCACATTGGGGAATTACCATTAACTCTACTTGTCTACAGCTATTCCATCCTCCAGAATCTTTCTCTCCTCAGCCCAGTAGTTACTAGGCTACAAACACAAATCCTGAGCAAAAAATTCAACAACGTATCCTGAAGATTTCTGCAGTTCACAACCTCTATTAGATATTATTCCGTTTGCTACTTACTCTAAGTTAACTTTGATAACAAAGCAACAGCAACAGTGAAAATGCCCTAAGCAGACACTCACTGGCAAGGAATTACACAGGCACCCCTGAATACAAGTTCTCCAACAATCAAATAGTCCATGTAATGAATTCATTATTCTCTGAGTTGCCTCTCCTAAGCTAAAAAACAAGAAAATGAAGCATTTCACCAGTCAGATGAAGGATTCAAGTAGGGAATGCAGGATGAAACAATAAATCAATTTTCAGCCTGATACACGTATCAATAAACAGGCTATACATCTTTTCAACCTAATGCCGCAGTCTAATCAGTGTGAACAGCTTTTCTGAGCGGAGCCCCACAGATGGCATAGTATTTCATAGGCAAATTCTCCTGGAGGTCTGGAGTTTTGCTGAGCTATACAGGTAACACTGTCCCTTGCTATAGCATCCATCATAAAAGAATTCTGCCCTGCACAAACACAAGCAAAGAGATCTCTGACTCATTATTTTAACTTAACACACCTTCATATAGCCAGAAAGAAATTTCCACTCCTTTTCCCCAACACACAACTTACTTACACCAAGAAGAAGTAGAAATGCTTGTGGAAACTTGGCAGGAAGCATCTAGCTTTCTTAGACAGAGCCCTTCTTCGGGTATGCTAGCCCAGGTGCAACCTATATGGTGAGAAGGTTAATCCATACAGCCCTGGATATCGTGGTGTCAGACAATGAAGAGCTGGAGACGCTGGGTGCTAATGGAAAGGTTACATCCTCCTTCCTAATAACCCTAGGTCTGATAGCTTCCTCCTGGCTCTCAGTAACATTAGGAGCGGGCATATTCTCGTAGGTGTGAAAGCTTCCTGATGTTGAAACGTTAACACTGACTACACTGAAAATCCAATGGAGGATAAGTGGTATTGGAGTTTATTTCCTGCACAACCTCAGCCTGTTTCCAAACTCAGCTACACTTACATAAACTGTGGGTCATTGACGTTACTTGCAGATAAAATAACAGAGGTCAGATGAGGTTGAAGACTGACATCCGAGCACCTGTGAAGAGAATCCTACAGAAGATGAATAAGAAACAGATAAGACCTCTAATTCCACAGAGGCCGAGCTCATAATGTGCCATCCCATCACCTGGCATTTGGTGTGAACATTTTAAAAAATGCCACTTGTCGGAAAGCGAGAACAATTTATTTCACATAAAAGGCTCCATAATTAGATCCCTAGGACTGAAGCCAGGTGTGTTTGTACTTTAGGCAATTTGCTGAGTTCCATTAGCATTTAAATAATCAAAGCTAACCTTTGAAGTTTGCATGCCAGTCAGATGGGGGAAGCTCATCTCTAGCTGTGTCACTAAGCAGCGGTGCCTGAATTTACAGACTAGGATTGCAGACGTCGTTGAGGAGAAAAGCCTGCAATAAAATTACTCCTATACAGAAAGATACATACAGATATCCTTGTCAAGTGTTTCTGCTTTTAGGGTACTGTTTATAAGTGATGTTAGGCAGCAATCAAGACCTGGTTTTATCCAAGACTCAAGTCTGCCTAATTTATTATTAGAGGGCTTGTTTCTCTCAGTCATCACACAGATTCTATACGCTCTCACTGCTTTGTCCCTTTCCACTCCCATCCATTTCTGCTACATACAAAATCCAGGATAACACACACCCTCACCTTAGCTACCTGCCTTTATTCTGGACCAGCATAACACTCCCATCTGGTGCGACCTTCCTCCATGCACATACAGTGCTTTTAAAACCCCCACCTCATTTCTCCACCAGATTCTTCATTGCTGTGATGCTTTAAATCAAACCACTTGCCAACTGTTAAGGCTACTGGATGCAGAGATGGTTGTTCCACACCAGCTGATGTTGCTGATTTGCTTCCAATCTAAGATAAATCATGTCAGCTGCAGAAGTACAAGAAAAGCAGGGAAGGAGATGTCAAAACATAAAGTTGTTGCTTGTTCATACAGCACCTGGCAGCAGTAAGTTGGTTCAAAACCCTCTGAACTCAGAGGAAAGGCTTTCTTTGCTTTGCTGAGCTTTAGGACAGTCTCTTATGAAATAAAGGCCTAAACAGAAATCATTGCATATCAAGAATCAGAGAGATTTATGATCATGCTGGCTAAGCAAACAAGGAGGGCAGAAGGCAGAGACTTAGTGCAATTGCTTTAGCATTACCCAGGTGGTGACTGGAAGGATCCTGCTGCTTTGCCCACTGGATATCATGGGTTCTGCCTTTCATTCTGTAAGGATCTAACAGCGTTAGCTTGATTTGCACCCCAGGACCAGTGGAAATTGTACTCATTTATAGTTGAAATGTCTCGTACCCAGGAGAGACACCAAAAGTTTTACTGAAAGTTAATAAGAAACTGCTATAAAGCTCTGAGGCAAAACAAGAGGAAGTTTCATATGAACAGGCTGCCTGTTACAGTTGCCAAATTGGTAATTCAGAGACTTACACCCAGGGAGTATAAATCCAAAGATCTACGACATTGCTGTCTTTGGGTAAGGCCTCTGGAATTTCTGGAAAGAACATCTTTTCCATAGGAATTTCTCAATTCAACGCAAGCTGTGGGGGACAGAACACACTATAATTTATGGGGAAGATGGTGGAATATGAGGATAGTATAGTGGCTGATTCATTGCTGTGGCCAGAGAGTAAGTAATGTTTATAGCAAAGTGGTCAGCTACACCATTGCTGAAGGCAGACTCGGGCCACTGAAAGGTTAGAGCCTCTTAGCTACAGGGAGAAGGGTTTGCCAACACTGTCAGTGGAAGGGAAGAACCATCATGTGGACTTAAAAGGAAGGAAAATCTCCTAAATCCAAATCTCAGGACATGGTCTGTTCACATAGCATAAAAATATGTATACAGAGAAGAAAAAACTGCTGGGGGCTGTTGCAGACAGAAGAAAATTTCCGATTCCCCCCCACTTCTCTCCCCTATGGAGAAGGACCTCTAGGATCATAAGTCCAACCATCAATGAAGAAGTAATGATCCATCTTCCATCCCCTTGGAGGTGAAATCAACCCCTTGCTTGAGTCAGCTCACAGCTCCTGTGTGCCTGCAGATGTCAGGCAGAGCAAATAGACAGAAAGTGCAAAGCCCTTTCACAGCATCAACTCCTACCTAACAGTGATGGAGAGTGGAGGGGGAGGAAATCGCTGGGAAAATGAGTGCTACCAGGAGGGCAGGAAATGACTCAGGGCAGTTCTCTCTCTCTAGAGGAGCTGCTGCACTCAGGGGACCCCCCTCTCCTGGAGGGTCACCTGTGGGGCCAGTTGTAACCAGTTCCCTCCTTGAAGCCGAGAGGCAGACTGCGGCATTCCAGCTCCTGCGGGGATCTGGTGAGAGGCAGCTGAGCTCCCTCTGGGCAGAGAGTGGGGATATAAGGAGAGGCATCAATAGGCAAAGCAGCGACACGGTGCCAAGCTGGGTTGGATAGGAACAGGACAGGAATAGGATAGGATGCAAGTCACAGGTCTCTGCTGCGGGGCCTTGCTGCTGCTGCTTGTCCTGCCATGGGCAGGAGCGCAGCCAGCTGGTGGCGAGCACAGCGCGGAGCTGCGGTCCCTGCAGGTACTAGGGCTGGGGTGGGTGGGGGCTCCTGGGGTGGTTACTTGTACCCATTGTATTCCCTGTGCCCCTGCTACAGCCACTGCTCCTTCCTTCTCCTTCCCTTCTCCAGGACCTACTGGAGGCACTGGAGCAGCTCCGGGAGGAGGAAGAAGAACCAGGCCTGGAGGACGCGGTGGTGGCTGGGGATGAGGATGACGGCTCTGAGTGGGAGCTCACTGGGGCAGAGGGTGGCCCGGGGGCTACCCCACTCCCAGCCCCCAGCCCTCCCCAACTGGCAGAGGGGCAGAGCCGGTGGAGGAGCCTCCTCTCCTCCTACAGACGGAGGCACTTCTCTGGCTGCTTCGGAATGAGGATGGAGAGGATCGGCACACAGACGGGGCTGGGATGCAACCAGTACAAAAACCGTAGGTGCCATGTTGGAGCCTGTAGGGCAGGAGAGCAGGGGAGGCCAGGGCAGCTGCGGAGAGTGGCCACTGGGCCTGGCTGACAGCAGGTCCCTGCCCTTCTTTCCCAGGTTTCTGGAGAAGAGGGAGAAGCTGAAGCCGGGACCGCTACCCAGCAGCTCTCTGCCCTCCTCTCCCAGGTTTCTGGAGAAGAGGGAGAAGCTGAAGCCCAGACCAGCTCCCAAGTGCTTCCTGCCTTCAAGCCAGTGTTCAGCAGCCAGCCAGCCAGGCTCCTCTCGGGGCCTCCGTAGGGCTGGGGTATGCAATAAACTTTTGTACAAAGCCTCCACTGCCTTTTGTGAGTGTTTTCTTTTACCACAGTGTAGCCTACAGTCAGAGGATACAGAAATCCCTCTGGAGCACTCCTCTCCCTCTGCCAGAGGGTTGCAGGAGCAGAAAGGATGGTGGTTGCATCCTTCCAGGACAATGATCAGTCCAGTGATGCTCCGTGCTGAACTGCCAGTCACCGATACCAGCTCTGGGACCGTGGCAGCGAGCTGGGATGCCTTTCCCAATGGGTTCACCGCTGTGAATCCTCTTGGAGCTGGGCAATAGTGGGCCCAGGGCTGGCAGGGAGGAATGGCCCCGTCCTTTTAACAGCCCTCGGGCAGCGGCGTTCAGGACCCGGGACAGACGCCAACACCCCATAACACCCCGTAACGCCCATAACACCCCGTAACGCCCACCTGCTCCCCCCTGGCTCCTCCAGCCCTGCTGGGCTCACCGCTTCTCTCCAGAATCACAAAATGACCCGAGTTGGAAGGGACCCCCAGGGCTCATCGAGTCCAGCTCTTGTCCCTGCAAAAGACAACTCCAGCATTCACATCATGGGTCTGAGGGCATTGGCTAAATGCTCCTGGAATATTGTCAGGGTGCCTTGACTGCTTCCATTTCCCTTCTGTTTCCCACGTTGATGGCCTCACCCCTTCATTTCCATCTTAATCTAACAGAATTGCGAGGCATGGAGAGCGCCCTCGTCACAGGGTTTAGTCACTGGGAGATGAAAGGCATCCAAATGCAACCTCTTCCTCAAAACAGGACTACAAAGGCTCTTTACAATCAGCACGCTCTCTAGCACTCCTCAACTGCCAAATAGTGATGGAATGGACATCACCGGAAGGATGTGCAGCGGGAAGGGGCATGGGGTAGGACAGATCTATCTGCAGAAGGAATGTGCACACCAGCCTCCAGGCTAACAGCTCTTAGCCTCACAGGGCTGCAAAACAAGATCTCCCCATCCTGCTGGGGAAGGTGCAATATCACCTTCAGCTGAGCTCTGTCCGTGTACCACCCTCCTCCTCGCAGGGACCCACATGTGGAGCTGCCAAAAGCACCCTCCATGTCCTCCCTCTCTGCTCTGAGTATCTGGTGCTGCTTTCTGATGGAGCCTCGTGTCCCTGCTCCTATCCCATACCCTGGGATGCTGGGGAAACGTGCTAATTTCCCAACCCAAGACCCAGGCACAGAACCAGCTGCCATGTTAAGACTCCCAGCAGAGTTCTGCTGGGCAAGTGGCAATGACTGGTTCTTGATTGTCCATTGCTGGGCTATAAAGCCTAAAGTTCATACTAATCCTGCCAGGTGAGGACACTGAGACAAGGAAATAAACAAGTGAAGCTTTACAGCTGCAACAACGAGCTGAGTTCTGACATTTTACACTGCATTTGTTTGGACAGGACTGTGGGATGGGTAGTAGTGAGCAGAATTTGGGTCTGAAAATACAATAGTTACCATGACGGTCAACCACATTACCCCATCTACATACTTCCATACCTAGTACATGGAACAGTGCACAGAAATCTCCTTGTCTTAAAAAAGAGTTGACAAGGCTGAAGTTAGGACCCTGCATCCCATTTATCTGCTGTGGAATACAGAAGATGGAAAAGGAAGAAATCAGTAAAAGAGGGGAGTATCTCTGGGTCCAGGTTGTTGAATGCAATCCTGGAATATTTGATTGTTTCACAGGGACAGGTCACTCAAAGCTACATATGTCACACCTGAGATTGATATTGTGTTCCTCGGTTTCTTCCCACTGGGTTTGTGCCCCGGGGGTGGCTTTACAGATGTGCTGAGCTCTCGGGCAAAACTCAGATCAGGCGACAGAAGGTTTTGCACAGACGGTACAAGAGAACACTTAGTGAGGAGGGTGGTGAAAGGAGAGAAACAAAAAAATATAAGAGTAACGGTTCCTAGTTATCTTAAATTGGACACAGTATTAATTAATATTTCTGGTTTATCTTTTCACACTTTCTCAGTTTACAAAATGAAGTCATGCCCTGGCACAAACATGTATGCACCAAAGAGCAGTGGTAAGAAAATATTTGTTACTGATTAGTGAATTATACAGACACCGCAGCATGGAGTGTTCATTAAAAAAAAACAATCGGGATCTTGGTTCTTTCATAAGTACAATTTGAGCAGCACGAAATGAAGAATGTGTTGGGACACAATAATACAAAACCCGAGTACCTCCGCGCACTGAAAAAAAGCAGGCAGTGGGGAAAAATAGGGAGTACTCCGATAATAAAGGACTTCAGAATACATGCAGCACTGGGCTGACTTCAGGCTGTATTAGGAAAAAGCAGCATTTGAGCTTGACTTCACAACCTTGAGAATGCCCTTTCTAGTATAATTTTGGTAGCTGATCATGTGGATCATGTGTGCACATGTTGGTACACAAACACCATGTAAAGACATCTAAGACATGAGAAAGATTTTATTGTTCTGTCATTATTTAGAAACTGTACCCAGGGATTCTTTCAAGAGCTATATTAATATTAAAAGTCAACAAATTATTACTAAGCTGACATAGTCAACTAGCTCATATATTCATTTTTGTTTCGATTTAGAATAACAATAAATGTTAGGAAAATGCAGGATAAGCAATATGCTTCATGAGTTACGAGCTTCGAACTCTCCTGTTCTGTGAAAAATATTATCTTTTAGTTGCATTCTATGCACAAAGTCAACGCTGCAAGAAGAGTTGGCAGCAAATCTGCATTTTCATAATTTCTCATTTAAACACAGGAAGTTTTTAGCCAATCTTGAAAACATCAGCTCTCAAAGAAAACAAATACTTTTTGTTCTTCATATATTAAACTAAACATTTCATTTTAATCCCTCCCAAAACACACATACATGCAAATTCATTCATTCTTCCTCAGGACCAGATTCTGACACCTTTGCTGAGTAACACCGAAAGCCGTCTCTCTAAAGCTCTTACTGAGCAAGTTGCTTTCTTGTACGGGAGTACAAGATTATTCCTGAATCTGACCATCTCTTCTTTAAATTTTATTAATGCAGGGTCAAGCCTTACCATTGATGTTTAAAGAAATCCCACTGATTGAAACGTTTAGTTGTTAATAAAGACTAGTGGTATTCAATGGTGCCGCAGTCAGTTGTTGTGGGGGGCAGAGGTACTTGGAGTCCCTGCGGAGTCTGTCTAGAAGTTATCGTCTGTACTGAGGTGCAGGTTGGGGGCACCTCTGTTATTGGCAAAGGGCAAATACAAAGTCTCAACAGCAAGAGGAAAAGAGAAGCGGCCCAAACGTGGGATTTTCAGCACACTCCACGGTATGCGGTGGCTGTGCATACTCCATATATAGAAGGAAAGGGTGCACAATACTCTAGGCATCCTAAAAGTAGATTTATCTTCAGTCTTCACTCTCCACCATACGCTCATATAAAAGTCTGATGTTTTCCCTGTAAAAGGTATTTTCCCTACAGAAAGCTTCTAATTCCATGGAGTTGGAGAAGTTTCAGGGTTGTTTCCCATCTCCATAAATCTGACTTCTTGAAAGAAAATCGCTAAGAATTTCCAACTGGACTATGTAATCACAGCGCCTGGTATCAAGAGGAGGGGGGTGACATGAAATCACTGACTTGTGACATACATTCCTCAGCAACAGCAGCTGCTGCCTAATGACAGCTAATAAAGGGAATCTTCCCTTGACAGAGCTGCATGCCTGCAATAGGACTGGAATGTGCCCCAGATAAATCCAGTGATAACCTAGGAAGCAGAGATCACACCCAAAGAGTATAAAAGACAAGCTTCGGAAGACAGAGGATAGGACAAGGAAGAGAGAGACCTGAAGAGACATCTCTGAAGCAACAGCTTGAGCTTCCCTATTCCAAACGAACCCAGCGCCATGGACACTAAAGGCTCATTTTCCTGTGGCTTCCTCTTGCTGCTGCTCATCCAGCTCCAGCCCAGCAGAGCCAACCCTATCTACAGCCTCAGCCCTGCCAAAGAACTGGCCAGCATGGAGGTGAGGACTCTCTCCTTTTGCAAGGTTAAACTTTTGGGGTGCTTAGTAGAATGTGAAGTGGTGATTTTGCCTTTCTGTTGCACGATCAGACAGCTGCATCAGCGAGCACATAACGGGGGATAAAGTCTTAGTTCTTGACAGGGGTTCAGAGAAGCTCTGGAGAGCAATATTGACCCGTGCTGCGTTCACTTGAGCTCCTGGGTGGCAGTGGGAAACAAAGTCGAGATGCGGTGGGATGTCTGCTTTGGGTTTTCGGTTCTTTTTCCACCTTCCTGGGAGCAAAGTCCCACAGAGGGAACAAATCACAGGAGCTCTACAGGAACAAATAGAAAATTTTCATGCAGGCTCGTGTTTATCCCACCTAACAGCAGGAACAGTGAAGCAGGACAGCCGCATGGCTCTAGCTTGGTGGATTTAAGAGAACTGGCTGCATGTGGATGGGAGATTAGGTGCTCCGCTTCACCTCCTCAAGTCAAACATTTAGAAAAGTTGCTAGAGGAATAGCATGGTCATTTAGGGTGACTCAGGCAGAAAGCTTCTAGAGCTATGAAATTACCACGAGCATACCTTAATGAACGATACTTAGAGAACAACCACTGGTGCAGCACAATTAAGACTCAGTCTTGTGAGATGAAGTGTGAGAGTTCAAATATTTCCTTGGACTGGTACCAGTGACCAGCTTCTCGCAGCATCAGAGCCTGAGAACAAACTCCTGAGGATGATAAGAACAGTGTCAGCCAAAACTAAAACTGCCCCACGCCTCTAAGCTGTTTCCAGCGGCTTGCTGAGCAGCTTCCAAATACATTCACTGTCAAGCAAGCCGTAAGGCTCACTTGTCTCCACTCTACTTCTAGAGACGGACAATAGATCCTTCTAATTGGTTGAGCTGCCCTTGAGGAGTTTGTGTGATCCCTATTACAAAAAGCTTTAAATATTATAGAGAATGGTACCCAGGAAGAAGTCATTTAGCGTAGATTTAGCATACAGTTAATTTCAGGGAGATGCAGGTTGCTTCCAGGAGCAGCAATCCTGCAACTCCTGGAGCAGCGTTCAGTGAAAACACCACAAGCTTCTCCAAGCGATGTTCACCGAAATAGCCAGGGGCACAAGCAAGCAGAGAGTCTTAGTTAAAAAAAGAGATGAGAAAGCCAATTGCTGACAAGCAGCATTGCAGGCACTTTCTGAGAACATGGGAGTGACTATGGATTTGAGGTATTTTGAGATTGTGTACCATCAGTGGGTTGAGTAGGATCTCCCTGTGCAACTCAGACCTTGCTTTTTTCCTCCGCCAAGAGCTCTTCTAACCTTGCCAGTAATGCACACCTCTGCAGCAAGCAGCTTCTATCAGCTCTCAGCTAGAGCTACCCACAGGTGGGATTAATGTGAGCAGGGATTTACTGCAGAGGCACAGCTTGCGTACCATCAGCAACCCTGGGATCCAACCTTACAGTCCCCCTGGGGGTGTCTTTAGGACCACTGATAAATGCAGAATTGGATGAGTGGAAGAGCTAGCAAATGACCACAAATACAGGAGTCTCATGAAACTAATCCTTCTCTTGTAGGCTTTGCTGGAGAAACTGGAGGATAAGTTTGCAATGATTGAAGCTCTGGAGTCCAATACTGACCTGCAAGAGCCCAAAACCCCAGAGGAGATCCCGTCAGAACCCATAGATGACGGCGACGACCAGAAGGCTGAATCCCGGCTAGCACCCAGCCCCTCTCTGTCCTACAGGGACCCCTTCCTCAAGAGACTGAGGGGGCTGCAGATGCCCAGGATGATGAGAGATTCTGGCTGCTTCGGGAGGAGAATTGATAGAATCGGCTCTCTGAGCGGAATGGGTTGCAACGGTGAGTCCCGCTTAAGCCATTTCACTGAATAGAACCAACTGCATCTGTGCCATGAGACAAGGGAGGAGCAGGTTCTCATTTAAGCCATTAATAAGATACGGTTTGAGAAGGAATTCATTTTAGTCACATATTAAAGCTAGTATTGGTTTTTCAAAACTCTGTCTATTGATTTGGTAGGTGAAAGCACTGCTGATAGTGATGGCATAGACCGAGAAACAGATTCTAGTAACATTTATTTCACATTTGGCTTGCAGGTTCCAGGAGGAATTAGGACAACCTCCCTACACGATACTCTGAAGAATGCTTAACAGCACCCGTTCCTCCCAAGACGAAAGCCGGATGCTTTCTAAACTCTTCAACAGAAAGTTATTCCTATTTTTATTTATTTATTTATTTATTTATTTGATGTTTTTTAAAGAACATTTCTTACTCTAGCACCAAGAAACCATCTCTAAATAAAACTAACACATTAGACATCTATGCTGGACCTCTCTCCTGTCTGTTGCATTAAAATTTCTTGTATTTTCCTAAAGTCAGAAGCCTATGTTTTATTGGTACTCTGGTACCCACAAGGCTGGATCTTTCTTACACAAGATGGAGCATGTATGAACTTCGCAAAAATGAAAACGAGTTTTGCACTAGAGTTTTTCCCTCTACAGTAAGAAATTATAACAGATTCGCATGAAAAAAAGCTCAGCACTGAAAGACCAATGCGAGTCCTCCTATAGACAGGGTTACAGTAACAAGAGAGTCCTTTTGCTGGTATAGATTGTTCAGTCAAGGGAACTGCCGTGTCACTGTCACAAATCCCTCACATAAGCAAAATATACATGAAAAGAAATAAGAAAAATGAGAACGCTCCACAAGTTTCAAGATAACCAGAGGGAGGAAAGGGAATTCATTGTATATGCTTTCTAGCACTGACCAAATAAAGGCTATGAGCATCAACAGAAAGATGCATCATTAACTGTGTCTTGTCTCACTCTGCATGGGGCTGAGGTGCTGGTCCCCAGTGTTTCTTGACGGACCCTCAACGGGCTTGAATCTTGTCACGGTACTTCTCATGCGAGGGCAGGTGGGATCACTTCAATTACAAAGCAGCTTGTACAAAACACATCATTTTCTGGGAATGGCTGCTCACAAAGTTGTTCTAATTGGAACACTGCAAGTCTGATAAAGGTTTAATTCAAGACTTTGTAGCTAGATTTCACAGCTATGGGCTGAATTTGGCTCAAATCACATTCTCTCCCTGCCAAACAGGGTTCTATTGCCATGACCACATTCTGTTGGCACCCCAAGGACAAAACAGCTTGGATTCCCAAGCCAACCATGGGAATGGCATTGAGCCCAGGCTCACGCAACTGTCCTGTGATTGCACATACCACTAGAAATTGCATTACTTTGAGCGTCTAATTTTGGGTCTTGTTCCGAACATCCATTACTCAAGCACCACGTAAAGCTCATTCGGGTTCTAATAACACAGCAGCACCAGGACGGACTCGACTGCAGAAGTCGATTTCTGACTTTGCTCATGCATATGCACAGAGGGAGAGGAATGATACTCAGGCTATGGGGAGGCAGAGGTGCCAGAGCCACGGCAGTTGCTGACAACAGCTCTCAGGAACCACAGCTACAGTGAAACTGTGAGTCGGAGTGCTGAATGGCACAGCGCTCCTGCACACGCCCGTTTACAGCCAAGGCTGCTGTACCACTTCAACAGAGCTCATGTCACACATCCCACTTCTGACAAGCTGCTCTCCCAGCACTCCCTGTACTGCTGACATGGCCTCTGAGAAGCATCTGCACGCTCCCTGCCACATGGGGCCTTGTGATTCTTTGCTAGGGAAGAGCAGAAGCCTGCTCTGTGGGAATCATTTTACTCCACTCCAATGGGAAACAGCACCTAGTGTGACACAAATCACATGTTGGAGCTTCTCCTTCCAGCAGCACCAGTCAAAAACAAAATATAATGCAACAGCATCCAAACAGGTTTCCCTAGCAGAACTGATTCCCAGGTCAAGACTCACAACATCTACCGTGAGACACCTCTGCAGTGAAAAGCTACAGGGACTTAGCATTCACTCAGAGGCTTCACAAATTGAGGTGATGTGAAATCACCCTTTGGGAAGCCATTGTGGGGACACAGGGACTTGGTCTTCTCAAACAGGCTTTCCAAACACACCCCTGAAGTGTCCAGCTTCCTGCTGCAGCAAGGTGGGAACACACAGGTGGATCCCTCCACACTAGCAGTGGGCAACAGCCTGACCTCCCATGGGCTGCTTTAAAGGAAAGTAAAACCAATCCACAAACTCTAACAATATCAGCCCTTCCTGGAGCTGAATTTTACCCAGTCAAGCAAAACTTGCATAGACACATCAAGGCTGTGTAAATTGTTCCTCCCTTTGTGCCCCCCAAGGCACAAAGTACTAATGAGTTCAGTGGAATGTGCCAAAAATGGCAAGAAGAGTTGGTGCTTCCTGACCCAAAGCCAGGTGGGTCCAGCATTAACAGCAAGCTAGTTCCCGGTGGAACAAGTCTGTATTGGCTTGCAGACAGCATGTTAATAGACCCTGCGGTCTGGGAGAACCTAATTGAGAGCAGGCAGTCTAGGAAAAAAGCACCTCTGTGGCTGGATTTTTACTGCTACTCCCATAAACACACTGAGCTGTAAAACTCCCCCAGGGAAACCTCACAGACGAGTCAGAATAGGACTGTGCACAGAAACAAGCACTTGGAACAAGAGAAACTTAACACTGATCAGTTCTACAGGTAAAGAGCATCCACCCCAAGGACAAGCAAAGTGACCACTGTTTCTGTGAGAGCTGGGTCAGAAAGAGCAGGGAATAGTCCTGGGAACAGCCAGTCCCAAACAAACACATCGACAAAAGCAGCCCACTGCTTATGGAGGAGGCAAGGTCATCTGAAAGCTAAGTGTCTCTCCAGAACTGTATTGATGATTGCTTCCTAGAGAGGGTAAAAAACCACAGTGGTCAAGAGGGTGCATATAGAAAACATAAAAGGCTCCACTAGGAACTTGCTTTAAGTGAGGCCAGGAATTTCATTCTGTAGATGCAAAAATGAAGGATCCTGAAGCGAGCTAGCAACTGAATTCATTTATCCTCCGTTTCACAGAACAGCCACATACACTGTGACCCAGAAGTATCAATGGCAGATGCCACAGCTCTGCTCTTCACTGAAGGTCAGGAGATTGACCTGTGCAGCAGAGGAAGAAAAGAGGCAAAAGCAGTTACCACAGCACAGGATGCATTACATGTTCATGCCCCACCTCACTTTACAGCCACTTGGGCTTGTGATCAAAGATTCACAGGACAGTCTTGTCCCATATACACACCAGGTGCTAAGTTGACAGCCTTTTAGTTCTGCTGCTGCTGTCACTGCAGTGGATTGGCACAGTTGCACTTGCTATGCATGGGAGGATGCGGGTATTCCCTTTTAACCAGGCCCTGCTCTCTTCCAGCAGTAGCCATTCTGCTCAGACCTACAGCTAAACATGAGGCAGCTTCCTTCAGGTTTGTAATGGATCTGCCTCTAGTGCTTGTAAATTTTGGAAACTAATACTTCCTAGAAATTTCTGGAGGAGAATATGGGACTGGATTAGAGGAGAAACAAGCAATACCAGGCTCTTGTCAGGGTGTGATCTACAGATTAACATATTCCTACCATGTCTTCCCATCTACCCAAGATATATCTCAAGCCTTCTAGAGAAACTTCCGCTAGTGGAAGGTAAGGTTCGTGACATGTCAATAATAGTGCCGAGTTTTGCTTTAGGAACTGTGCAGTGAGTCAGTCTCAAGACAGAGAATCAGTCAGCTTGTAATTGTAAAATATTTGGAAACAGTCTAACCACAGGATGCCTTTGGGACAAAGCTGTCACTGCAAAGCAAGAGCTGATGTCAAAACCAGCTAACGCGGATTAAGTTTTGAGCAACAATTCAGCAGTGAGCCTAGGGCAGGGTCCTGAAATCCTGCCCTCCTCCACCCTGTCAAGCATCACAGGGCTTTATAAAGCTCAATAAGCCACCATAACACAGCACCTAGGATGCATCCAAGCACTACTGTGCACATTGTGCAAAGGAAGAAATATCCCAGTGAGAACACAGAAGGGCCAGGCTAACACCCTCTACCTCGCTCTAATAGCATTTGCCACTTCCTGCAACACCAGCTTTCATACTCAGTTCCTAATAGCTCCTGGCAGTGACCCTGACTGGCAGTGCATAATTTAGCAGCCTTCTTTCCTTTGAACTTTGAAATACAGTAATTACAGGAGTGTGCTTCATGCACAGTGTAAGGCATGAGCCTCATTTGAAAACATCGTCTGGTTGGTCTGGCGTTTTGTCTGCAAATCAAGTTTGAGGGTTTCTTCCCCCTCAGACACCGCACTATCCCTTTCCAGCCTCCCATTAGGTGAAATGTTTCACTGCAATCCCAGTCTGCTGGCAAGAATCCCACAAGGAGCTGTCACCGCTGCTTTGTTTCCCTAAGAAATCCTATGTGAAGTACAGGACACACATCCTCTGCTGCTGGAGAGAGGAGTAGAGCTGTGCCAATTTGCAATAACAACCTGGCTGTGCACAGCTTGCTTGATTTACTCACACTGAAGCTTGGCCCCCAAAGGCCTTTGCTGACAGACACCTGCTTGAAGAGCTGTCCCAGCCCTCCTAAGCAGCAGCTCTTTACAGAAGAATGCTGGCATCGTGCCTGAAGACAGGGGCTACCAGCAGCATGGTCATATGGCTCAGAATTTAGCAGAAATCTTGTTGACAACTCTGCAGTGCTGAGAACAGCCTCTTATGGAGTTTCTTGCATGCTTACCCAGAGGTACACTCCCTTTGGAGAGTTGGCACCTGGTTGTCCAACCCTTGTCTGAATTTTCGCACCGAAGAAGGAGGAGTTCAGAGGCATTGCTGAGAGAAAGGAAAGGGGAGCTTTTCTGGTGCTTTTCTCACACCTTTGAAGTGTGAAACGTCTTGAAACAAATCAAGAATGTTTCTTGCAGCAGATGTCCCTGTGCTGTCATTCTCCACTGGAGCTGAACTGTTGCCAGTCCAGTGACAGCTGCTATGGGCAAATAACTTCAAAAGGGAATCTTCTGCTGGCTCCAATCTCCAATCCATTACCAGAGCAAGTGACAGAATGCAGTGGGCTTTGTTCTTTGAGTCTTATTCTTGCCATCACTGCAAGTACATAGAGATGATATCTCGAGGTCAGAGTGTCACAGTGAGAGGAAGAAAGCAGTAGAGTGAAACAAAAAGGCAGGGAGAAACTTTAAGGCCACAAGATGGGCTTTTGTACCTCACTGCTGGCAACCAGAAACAGCTGCTGCCTTTGCTCCTTTCACTGATCACTTGTAATAGTTTGAGGCCAGCCTTCCCATTATCCTGTCTGAGCAGAACAAAAGGAATTAGTATCACTGGTGTCCCTAGTTTAAAGAAACCTGAACACATCAGTTCCCCTCTCAACAGTACAACTCACCTTTTATAAACAGGAAACAGAAGGTAGTGAGAAGGTAGCTAGGGGCTGGCCTGCTATGCTGGGAACCGGGAAGAAGCAAAAGAAAGATAAAATCAGTCAGGAAAGTCAACCATCCCACAGAGAGATACTCTAGCATAAGCATCAAGGAGATGCTGGGGGAGTCAGCAAGCATCTCAGGGTTGTCTTTTCTATTGGAGTCATGAGTTCATGAGTCATGAGCACAGTATTGTTTTCTAAGTTCATCTACTCAAACTGGTATATACGGGTCCAGTTTCCTGCTCCTAGATGCTTAAGAATCACCAAAATGCGTGTTAAACCATACACGGCCCATACAGCGCCTCGTGGTTTTTTATTTCTGCAGTTTTGAAACAGCCTGGAGAAAGAGACATCCTGCTTGCTTTTAAACAGTGATCTCAACGTCTAAACCCCACAGACTGATAGCTCCCGCCTCTCAGACAGCAGCAGAACTCACTACCATCTAATTCTAGCTACGAACAAACGTTCTCACACACTGCAGTTGAAAAGTCACAGCAGATGCTGAGGGGGATGAGCGTATCCCTCTGCTGCAGAAAAGCACTTCAGCACCCTGGACAAGAAGAGCAGCTTCGTTCTCTCCTCGCACTCACAAGCGCAACCAAAGCTGAAGGCCGTCCTCCTCCATCGCTTCCTGTGTGCGCTGCATCTTGCTGCACAGCCATATGTGTGTGCACGTGTGCCAAAGCAGGCAGCTTGTATCCTGCCAGCAAATCAAAAAAAAAACCTCACTGAACAACACTAATTTCTCCTGCTAGACACAGGATTTACAGATATGGGATCATGACACATGGCTAGATTTAAAGAGTCTATAAACCTTGGTCAAAAGGGATTTTAATCGAAGCATGAAGTTGGTTGCTTTAAGCATAAATGTATTACACAGTTTTTGTAGTAACAACTTCTATAATCGTCACTTATGTTTTTGATCCCTCCTTCAGTATGGGAGAAAGCATAGAAATTTGAGCGCTTTTACTCTCTGCAATAGGAACGACCTTGCATTTAATCTAAAGTGTCCCTAAAGCTGACAAAAGCTCTAACCAACTGTCTAGTACCTGCATCCATCTAGACAGCTGCTTCAGTAGGTTTGGCTGCAACATCGTCACATCAAATTGTGAAGCTGTGTCTGTAATGGACACACATACCTCTCCTGCCCCTGTTTTCTAGGGGTGGGAGGTGAGAATGTAGACAGAAGATGGATACTCCATTTCTTCCTTTACTGCTACACTAAAGTGGCAGTTGATGCGCGTGGTTTAGGAAAGAAAAGCTTCTCCCATTCCCTCCCGCAGTACTGCATTTGTGACCAAAGGCAGGAGCAGAGCTAAGACAAGGTTCCTCCCACTCTTTTCTCCTGATGATCTTTCTACCCTGATTCCTTGCTAGAAGTAAAGCTTAATTAAAGACCTCCATGGCGCTTCTTATTTAGCTCCCAAACAGATTTTATGCCAGCCCTTCCCGACAGATGCTTTTATCTATTTCAGGTTCTGTCATTACACACAAACCAAGTGACAGACTGAGGGCAGGGGCCAGACGAGCTGCTGGCTGATTTCATTTTAGAGTGCACCAGAAAGCTACTGTGTGTCCAACACGAAACAGATCCCTGATTCAGAAAAGCAGCACAAATGTGGAAAGGCTTCACATTTGTAAGCACAAATGTGGAGCTTCTGGGTCAGATGTTTCTACAGTGCTCAAAGACTGTGCTTGCTTACACTCTTGGCCGTAAGCATGTGATCAAAAATTGTTACAAGTCTTTTTCTGCAGGGTAGACAGCAGGATAAAGCAGGAAAGATAGCCACAAACTAAATAAAAGCTAAAGATGAGGTTAAGATTTTTCACACCCTACAAAAGCCACCGGTAAAACAAGAGGTACAACACTGCACTTGAAATGTCTTTCATTCACCTACTGGGAGGTAGGTGGAAGCAAGAGTTCTCAGGTAAGAAAAGCAGCAGTTGCCTCTAACAGTACGTGCACAATCCAGCTCCTTATCATACAGTTGATAATTCCTTGTTCTTAACCACTGTTTTAACAGAACATGGGGACTACAGTGGTTGCAACCAAAAAGATTACACTAATCCCTATCTTCGCCCAGGCTCAAAGCACTTTCTGCACAAACTGTTCGATCCAGACAGCTCATATATAGCAACTGTTCATCCACCTCAAATCATGTTCTTGGATATTGCCATGTTCTACCAGTTTTATTATAATAAAGGGCAAAAATAAGACAATACTAGAAACATCAAAAGGCCTGGAAAGTGCTGAAGGAGACACACAAACATTTTACTCTCAGACATGTTACGGTTACATGAATACTTCCCAAGTGCCATAGTTCAAATAAAAATATATTCATACAAATTTAAAAAAAATACAGTTTATATACACTGTGGAATTAGCTTACATCGTTTAATAACAAAAACAGTGCAAACAAAACCAAATGGAAAGGTAAGTTGCTACCATCGGAACGGCTCACAGTAAGTTAACAATTCAAAACTGCATAATAACACTGCACAGAACCCATGAGACAGGGGAGAATGCCCCATACTACCCCTAACTTCTGCCACAGATACTAATCCAGTTCTTGGTTACTATTGCCTTAGTGTTGCTGAGTAAAAGGTTACAGCCACCTATGTGAGAAATAAGTTTCTTGGTAAATCACTAAGCAACCAGAGGGAGAGGAGAAGCAGTTAGTGTTTTGTAAGAAAGGAACTAAGTAGCCAAAGTGTGAGAACAAGACTTTGCATCAGTCCTTAGCTGATGGGAAATGCTGCATCTCCAAAGTCAAATGAATTTGTAATTCTCTTTCTGTAGGCTACATAACAGTAACTGCACAGAGATTTCCCTTTGAAGCAGCTCATGGGGTCACCCCACCGTCTTCATTTGAAACTTCTTTACTGAAGGACTGAAAGGGGTGTGTTTCCCAGCTAAAAGGTTTGCATAAGACAGATGCATAGGCAGAGCAGACAGTGCTGATAGCAGGCTGAAGGCAAGTGACCCTTTCATGAGGAAGTGCAGCTGGTGCTCAGAAAAACCCTAACAAGATTTTTCAGCCTGTCTTGTCTGGATTGCCTAACCCCAGGCCCCAGCAGTGATGACAAGACATCCTGCAGCAAAATATACAGCTGCAGGTTGTGTACCGACATAAAACAGAGCATGACCAGCTCAAGGCAAACAACATAAGGAGCCCTATTCACGTGCAGGAAGAGAAGGAACCTTCCACACATGATCATTCAACAAGAGCAAGAGGAAAAGGATTCGTCATTGAGAGACGCAGGGCATTCTTGACAGGTGCTATGACAGTATGGGATTGCTAATTCCATAGTAGGGATCCAAAATCCCACCCAAACAGGATTACTGTGATTTATAACTGCCCACAAGCACATATCCACTTGAAAGGAAGGTTAACAGTTCCATATTTCAGACCTACAGTCCAGCTTCAGTGAGTGCAAAAGGGTGCTGGAAGTCTGTTGGGATAGCTCAGTGCAAGACCAGAGCCCAGGGAACAAAGGCATTTAGAAATCATCTGCAGAGACTATCTAAAGAGAACAAACATCTTTACCTACAGGACAACTTGAGCACTAGCCAATGCCCACTTACATGCTCTAAGAAATGTGCCAAATCTGTGCCAGCTAAGGCACAGGTTGAAGGCACAACATGGATACTGGCTGTAGGAAACCACCTTTGCTTTACTCTTGGAAGTTTAAGAGCTTGCACGATTTATTTAAAATGGAGCTAGGATATTTGGAAGCCAGCAAAACTATTGTAGTGGAGGAGACGAGCTCCACAGTAAGAAAGGGGAAAGGAATAAACATATTCCCTGCCCCTTAGATTGGTCACTTTCTGAGCAGCCCTGGAGAGTGGCCATAGTTAACAAAGGGTCCTGGGACACACGCGGACCCTTTGTTCCTTTGCAACTACTGGCATTGCACATACCACAGCCCACTCTTTGCTTTGTGGAAACAGTATAAATCCATTCTTAAATAACAACGACCTGTCCTTTCTCTCTTAATAAGGCAGCAGGTGGGAAAGAACAATAAGAGAAAAAAAGGGTCCAGATGTCAATGGAGAGGAGTTAAAAGTGAAAAAAAAAAGTGCTTAGAAACAACTTTACTAAAACTAGCCTTCCCAGCTGAGCCACGTCACGCACTGTACAACAAAGTGCAATTCTATCCTAGAACTTGCCTCAGGAACCACTTGTAAGACCAAGTTTTCTCTCATCTGCTGGACAAACGTCAAGAGCCTCCCATGACTCAGCTGTCTATTGCAAGGACAGCGAGAGAATACATCTGCCCACGAACTGCTCAGACTGCAAAGATCTCCATGAACATCTAAGTATTTCCAGTAACTTAAAGAGCCCTACTTTGAGATCATGGCTGCTGCCCTGGGCACAAAAGCTCCTCCTAACCCTACCTGCAGTAGGTTTCAGCAGCCAGCAGCTCGCAGAGCCCAGGAATAACTAGCTTTGACACAGCCAGTCAAGGAGATTTAGTGTTTTTGACACAAACAAGTAAAGGACAGAGCTTCTTCAGGCTTAGTCAGGAAACTTTTCAGCATAGGCGAGTTCCTGAATTCAGAACATACAATAACATCCGATTTCCTTCTGCCACAACTCTCACCCTGCTAGCTCCTTATGGCAGACAACAGGTTAATCGGAGAGGCTGTGCAGAAACTTCTCTGGGATACATTCCCTGGGTTACTTGGCCCAGTCTCTTGGCTGAGAGACTGCTCTGTGCTTTATCAAGCCAATCAGCTCTCCAGCCCCTGGAGGCAGAGTGCTGGCTTCCCACTGAGGGTTATCTGTATGCAAAACTCAGGAGGGCAGGTGCCTGCTGGAACAATACAGGTGCTGGCCAGGATGGTACCTGCTAAAGCAGTCAACTGGCTGCAACTGGCTTCTAAGTGCTGGTTTTACCCTTAGAGATATCCGGCTGTTGCAGTTGCAAACATTAGTCCAAGCTTTTTTAGAGTGCACAGCCCCACTACCACCCAGCAGCAGATCCTGCCTGTTGGTCACCAGCACCAGGAATCCCTTCTGTATGGCAGCCTGAAGTTCCTCCAGCTCCTCTCATGACACAGAGATCGTTCAACCAAGCCCAGAGACAGGACATCAGTTCTACTCGCCTCCAGAAAGCAGCACTTCACCATGCTCAGAGGACATGGCGTTCCCTCATCTCTAATTCTAGCTGGAAAGGTGTTTCAGGCTCTCCACAGTTGGGTCAGCACAAGGACAAAGTGCCTACAAACACCAAGAAATCAGGGTAGTGACAAAGTGGAGTGCCACGAAGTGTCTTTTCAAAGAGTCTTTTACAGGGAGATAATAGCAACAGCTAGCAGGGAAAAAGAGATCTCCCTTCCCTGAGATGCTCTGAAAATGTATTAAATATTTATTATAATCCCAAGCAGTAACAAACTGAACTATTTTGAACTCCTCATTTGCTGAGCTGCTATCAAAAGTCAGCTGCTGTCAAAAACTTCACAGCAGGGATGCTTCCCCAAGAAAGGAGAGAAATCAGGAACAAATGAAGCCAGAGCAGAAAAACAGGGGCAACTGGGAGCACCCACAAAGAGAGAGAGGTGCATTTCCAAAGAGCTGGGCTTTTAATACTGCTTTTGAGAAAAGCCATCTTCCAGATCAGCTATTTGATAACCACAAACTTCAGCACCTCCTCTCAGGCTTGAAAGCCACCCTCTTCTCACACAAATAAGGCAACAGTTGCAGGAAAAAGAAGGGAAGAGGCAGAGGGAGCCATACAGAAGGACCAGGAAAATATGCTGCAGTTCTCTGCACAGGACATGGTGAAGCTAGATGGTTCTTTTTTTCAACCCTTAAAAAAACCGAAACCAAAATAGAACATATAGTGTCAGGACATCTGATGGAAAGAGATAACTCGAGCACAGGAAAAGGAAAAACCTGGATCAAGAGTGATCAAACCAAGTGCCTGAGACCAATCAACACCTCTGGGCTCAGGCAGCTCCTCTAATTCTCTGGCTAGCAAGATGTTTTCCAGCTCCCCAGGCTTGATATGCGTGTGAGAAGCCAAACGGCAAGTCTTGGGCCTTGAGGGGTCCAAGCAGAATGCGAGCGCGTGTGCAGGCCTGGAAGAGGGAGGTAGCCACACCGACAGTGGGGCAGGGTGGGCAGGGGCATCAAATGGTCTGATAGTGTTGTCTCAGTCTTGCCTGTAGAAATTCGTGGGTCAGGTTGTGCCGAGTGATTATCCCAACAATCTTAAAGAGGAAGAAAAGAGGAAAAAAGATACAAGTCAGTATCACAGATGTGCCACTAAGAGATGTACATAGTAGAGCTGTTCTTTCCAACCCCTCAAAAAGAGGGAACCTGCAAGCAGTTCTTGACCAACGCTGAGTTAGAGTGGGTTCAAGTTCAAATCTCACCAAAATACACCTCTCCCTCTCCCAGCACTTATCTACAGGCACTACAGCACTTATTTAGGCTGTAACTACACCTAAATGGACAGCTTAACTGCTGCTATCAAGTCTCAGAACAGCAGTAGTTACCCCCACTAGGAAGGGAAATCGTGTCCATGCTAGGCAGCATACATATGTACCTAAATTTTTGCAAAATCAAAACTGTAATTGGAAATAACGAAGCTGAGCCATTTCTGGTATGCCACATGACACAACTGCAGATAGCCTGTACCAGATAAATTCTAGGAAGCTCTAAAGACCAGAACAGAGAAGTGGTAAAGACTAGCTAAGTGGTGGCTGCACACTGGCCATCACTAGCTGGCAGGTCACAAAAAGGACCGTCTCCCAGCCTGCTGGGCAAACAGTCAAACCACATGTTTCAGCTGGTAAAATACGCTCAATGATTTTACACGTTAAAAGAGTTTAGAACTAGGCTGTTCTTTTGTACATCATGCTCTCTCAAAAGCATCTTGCACTAAACATGGAATGAACCAGCATCTCTTGTTCTCAACCAACAGGCTCTGCAGAGTAGGAACCCCAAGAGGCAGAAAAAGCACTGGTGTCTCACAGGGACAGATCAGTGCAGGCTTAAGGGAAACAGCTTCTTGTTACATTTAAGGAAGTTACTGACACCTACTGACTACTCCTGAGCATTGGATACAGCAAAGAGACAAGTACAGTCAATCATGCACAAACCATTCAAAGACCCCTTTTATTTTGCAGCTGCTATGAGTACGAACAGAATGAAAGTTCCCCTCTAGCTGAAAAACTTGCCCCAGCACACAAGAAATTCAGGTCTTCGCCTTGAATAAAGCTGTCAAAGAGAAAGCCAAATGTGTGGCTTTCACATAAGTTCAAGGCCTCTCAATAGGAACAAGGCAGTAAGAGTTCCCACATGCTGTCAACTTCAGACAGGAATTTCCTGCATCTCCTGCCCTTTGCAGGGAAAATGTGAAGCAGGCTTGGACACAAACAATGGTATGAAGTCACAGTAATCAATAATGCTTCAGGGCCTTAAGAAAATCACATTTGGATCTCTTTAGGCATTTCTGTTTGATGTTAAAAGAGATCTTAATTATCCCAAAGGCAGACAGCATTGCAAAAAACACAGTGGCTTCCTTGTTCTGCTGAGACAAAATGGAGATAAGGGCTCACCTCTCCAACTGCGTTCACAACTGGTAAATGTCGAAGTCCCATTGTCCTAAACAGGTTGAAGACTTGTGACACATGAGTATTTGGAGAGACAGCAAAGGGTGACGGGTTCATGTACGGAGTGACATCCTAAGGAAGAAAAACAATTGTATTATTTACACCAGGTATTCTCACCATCTCTGGGAATCCCTAACAAGCAATTCCTACAAGTCCTCCAATGCACCGATCTCTGCACAGGGGACAGGACAGTGCGCATCTTCTATTTCTCCACAAACATGAAAACTAGTTCAGGAACATGAATTTGTCACAGTTGTTTGAACACCGTTACTCATGATCTTAAGAGCCCAATGCTGCAGAAAGCCTCTGAGAAGGATAAATGCAGGCCCAAGAAAATAAGAATGTATATTAAACGAACACTTTGGCCCACACAGCAGCCTTTCCATCACAAAGACCATGACAGGCCTGCCACTGACTGAGCTGCCAGCATACAGAGCTCCAAACAGGTATCAGCAGTTTGCCTGTCCACCTCTCTCAGGAGGAGTCTCATCTAGAAGGAAGTTCTCCCAGATGGGTAACATCTTATTGTTAAAGTAAAGCACCTCATAGCAGTTACCTCATAGCAGGTATGAGGATTGATTTCCACATGCAGACAAGTCCACCTGAATGCATGAGGGGCACAGGATGCTGGTTACTGCAACCAAGGGTGGACCTAAGTGTGCTCTCAGCTTTTTTTTAATGGCTTCGGACAGTCCTAAACATGTATCAGGGAACACGACCACACTGCAGTGCATTTCTTACCACTATCATGCGAGGGTTCAGCAAAGTAAGATCCAAGTCATGGATATCTGGATAGCGGGGGTAATCCTCCAACATCTCTGCATGGGACAGACGAGGCTGACTTGCACTCTGCAATTAAAACAAATCCCACTGAACCGATGGATCACCATCTCAGAGAGTAGATGGCCTGCAAGCAGCACAGCAAACAAAGACTCCCAATTGCTCACCCAGATCTCCTTTTCCCACCATGCCCACACACACAACCTCTGCAGAGGAACTCATAGCAGTTCATCTCAGAACGCAGCAGCGCAAACACAAACCTACATATGTTTTAGCCAACACAGCAACATCTGCTCTCCAGCCTCTGACAGATCTACTCCCAACGCTGGAGGGCAGCAACAAGTCAGCCTTGTGAAAGATGGGCCTCAAACAGACAGTATACACTGCTGGTTGCTCTATTTGTATTTAATATTTGCCCTCCATACTTCTGCAGGATTGCACCTTTATGCAATAGAGGGTCTGTTGGTTTATTTTTTTAAACACTAATTGTCCTCTTTTCCTAGGGGTGCTTAAAGAGAAAAGCAATTCTCTTTATTCTAGAGCTGCCAGGGACAATTCACACTATTTGGCTGCAGCTTTTAAAAGAGACACATTCCTTAAAGTATAAAAATAGGTAAATTCTTTTTGGCAGCCTATAAATATTGTTCCCATCCTTCTCAGACAAGAGGACAGGAATGTCTTTGCTACAATTCCTGATTAGGAAGACTCACCGACTGGCTCTCGGAGTAACAAACACCCCTGACAAGGAGCGTGACCAGCTGTGAGCGCAAGATCAAGCCATGGAAGGTCAAAGGTCTGAAGCGTTCCTCCATGGTCCACTCTTCGCTAGGAGACTGGTCAGGGTACAGGTTGGGGTAGGGAGTGTATCTGTGACAGATCCAACACTACATGTTATAAGTTGTGTGAACTTAAGGGGAGACACATATCCCACTTCCAAAACAACAACAGCTATTTCAGCTCTTTGCAGCCTTCCCCTGGACGTTTCAGGGACCATCGCCAGAGAAAAGCAAGTCTTTGCTCCACCAAACAAAATAGCAGACAGGGATCAAGAGCTGTTACCACAGGCAGACCGTGAAAAAAGCAGCAGAATGGAGACAAGTTTCCTAACCCTCAATTTTAAATCACTTGCTACTAAAGCAATTCTACGTGCCAAATTATTCAGATTCTAATAAAAGCATCTGGCAAAACATCAGGGTCAGGACTCCATGCAGAGTCACAATGACTAGGATGGAAGCTAGTTCACTAGACTTGGATTGTGCTTGGAAGCAACTGCAATACCAGCTTGGTGACTCAGGCAGTACCAATATTATGGCACCAGGACATCAGCTCCTCTCTTAGGAGAGCTTTGCTTCACAGGGCCCCCAGGTTTTTTGCAGACACAAGGGTATCGATTTTTACAAATAAGATATTTCTACAGGTATTCCATCCTCTCCAAGAAATATTTCTGGATAGGTGTTTGAAGGAAATTTAAATGTCATGGTCAGATACCATGAAGCTCTTAGTCTAGGAACTCGGCCACAAGTGTAAGACTCAACACTGGCTGATGAGACCTGACAAGTCACCTCTAAAACACGGAAGCTAGTTTCCTCTGACACAGAATAACAGGAACAGTACAAAACCTCACAACACATCTCAGCACCCTGTTTCCATATGTTTGGGCCTATCAGGATCTCACCTTCTCTCTAGCATCTGCTGCAGCAGATCCTCCTTCTCTGCTGGCTCCTCCGTTGTTATGTGCTCGTCACACATGTTACGCAATTCACTTGAAGGGTAGGATTTCATGGATTGACTACGCTTGCGCTGCTCTCCAGCTCGGGTGAGGATGCTAGACTTCTGGATAAAATAAACAAGCAGGCCAACAATTACCCAAGAGCTACTATGAACTATTTGATCATTGCTGTATGTCAACACATAAGGGGTTCCTTAATGCTGGTGCAGTACTTTTAAGAACACCCAATAGGACCACACTTTTCTCAGGCAGAGAACCTGGAATTCAGGAAGTAGGGCAACCTTTTTCACTAGAGCACAAGTATGCCAGAAGCATATTGATTATTCATTCTGACCTTAAATTAAGTTTCCCAAGATACTAAAGCATCTGCCCCACCATCCCTCCTACAAAGGAAAAGCATTTAGCACCCAGTACTGATCTCAATGGTAGCTTCAGTACTTCAGTGTCAAATCTACACTTTTTCTATGTCTATCCTAAACAGGTTACTTAGTCTCTTAACTTTTGCCTCTAAGAATGCAGTCCACTCTTCTGCCTTTACCAGAATGGCACAAAAATTCCCCTGAAAATTTCGTATTGCAGTAGGTGCTTATATCTCACCTGAATTCTGCAAAAACCTAGATAACAAAAGAAAGGGCCTTCCACCAAAAAAAACAAAGCTCTTTACCCTTCAACATAGCAACTTCTTACCTTGAATTTGATGTTGTTACTGATCAGCTGATTCCCCTTCATGAACTCCCTCTCATTGCCCCGGTTCTCAGTCACTACAGGGAAGGCATGATGGACAGTTGTGCGCAGGATGCTAACAAGGGACTGGATCCTGGTGTGCGGGTAGACGTATGTCAAGTTGGGTTCCATGATGTCGCTGGCTCGAAGTCTGAGGAAACAGGAAAGATTAATGCATGTCCCACAACAGCAGCAGAAGGTTGGTGACAGACTAACAATGTAACAAATCAGTCTGAAAATGAGATCCTGAAGGAGTCTGCTGCAGTTCAGTTCTGCCAGCTTCTTGTACCTGTGTGCTCACCTTCACTGCTTTAATAGCCATGCTGGCACAGATGACTTTTTTTTTAATATAACATTGCATCAATCCTCTCAGAACAGTCAGGTTCACTGGAGACAAAGCATCACTCCCCTGCATTACAGTATTCCTTTCTGAGCAAGAACCCTACCACAAACTCTAATCCACTGGCAAGAAGAATAGCCTTACTTATCCATTTCCACCTCTGTTTCCCACTCTAGAAGAGGGACTCCTCTCAAGTTCACATGGATGTCGTAGATGCCTTTATTGAAGAAGTCTCCTGTCCATTTGGCTACCTGCAGAGCAAACAGAAGGTCTACTGAGTCATTGCTCCAATTACAAGACTTCCCAGCTTATCAAAACCCTGGAAGAAATGGAGATTCAGCCAATGTTCAAGAAGCATGCAAGAAGCCAGAACTAAAACCCTGCACTCACCATGAGGGTAATCATTATTGGGAGCCCATAGGTGATCTCATTGGTCGATTCAATTAGGATGACCGTCAGGCTAATTGTCATGCGGACCACACCTCCCAGGAATGCTGCTGCCCCAATTAGTGCAAAGGTTCCAGAGTAGATGTGATCCAGGCCAATGTAGCTAGGACAGAACACAGACCCCAGAGATTAGAATAACCTGACTGAGAGCTCAGCATGCATCTGCAGCAGATCTCTTGCACACACACACACACACACAAACACTCAATGCACCTTTTGAGGAGGTTGGCGACCAGGCGTCCGAAGGCAGCCCCACAAAGCAGTGACGGCACAAAAAGACCACTGGGCACAGATATCCCATAAGTCCAGCAGGAGAGTAAGAAATAGAGAAGGAAGAACAAGGACAGTGTGACTGGGCTGAAAGTACCTGCAACACAAGAAGAATCATGACTAAAGGGGCACAGGTCTGTCAGACAAAGACAGCAGTACTGCACCATCCATCCATCAGCTCACAGCAGGCTCATCTCACAACAGCTACTTACTCTCCTAGTCCAAACACACATGAAGAGAATGAGTAAGTGAAAAAGAGAGGAAAAGCAGGTGCTTCTGCCATGGAGGAGGCTTTCACCTTTTGTACTAGGAGCCCCCCACAGCCATGAAGACCTTTAAGATGCTCTTAGCCTTGTGATTCTTATGATATGCCTGTTTAAAGCAAGATGAAGCCTAAACATGGGATGGGGCATGTCTCCCAGCAACTCACCATCCTGATGGAAGAGCTGCAAGATAGCTGATTCCTGAGGGTTGAAGAAGAGTGTGGCCATGTCATTGTAGGTTTCATTTGGGCAGAAAAATGTTTTGATGCTTGAATTCACATCCTCTGACATACCCTGATGCAGGACACAAAAGACACAGACAGTTAAAATCCACTCTCCCCTGTAATTGCCTTTGTGCAGAATGCGAGTAACCCTTCTGCAAAGGGCTGTCAGCCCATGCTTTGGGAAGTTCAGACCAAACATCAATAGCAGAGATGGAGCCTGCGACTTCAGCGGGCTCTCTGATTCACAGCTTGAGCTGCTTCACCAAAGTACGAAGGCAAAAAGCGCAGCTTTCATTTAATAATGGAAAGCTCCTGCAACTCTCTGTAGGCTTTCACTGAAATTCTGTTATGTACTGCATGCTGTCAAAAGCTCATTAGGAGCCTGTGCTTCTATGGAGGGCAAACAATATGATAGGGACATATAATCTTCTCATAAGATCCTCACCTGCACTCTCAGAGTGTCATTGCCACTATGACTGGTGGAAGATATCTGCCGGCACTCCCCCAGAACCATGGAGGCTATAAAGACAACGACCGTGGTAGTCAACGACACCAGCAGGCTCTCCAAGACTCTGCAAGTACACAAGAGAAACCATACACTGAAGCCGCACTTAGCCCTGTAACCCAGTCCCAGCTCCACACAGGATTCTGGTACGGTTGCAAGAAGCAGCATTCATCACAGCTTAGTAGCAGAAGCACAGGACTCTGCAAGTCAAGCTGAATTATGACTTGGTTGCCAGGGATTGCATTAACTTCCTTTTCTAACTGCCTGCCCCAAAAGGGAGCTATTTCTGCCTACAGAACACACAACAGTCACGTATAAAAAGCCACAGGAAAGGGTTCAGTGACGAGGCTGTTCACATGGAAACAATGTTCTATAGATCTGTACAGGGTAAAAGTCTAACACGACTAGACAGGTTGATGCATGGTCTCTCAAATCTCTTTTCTAACTGCTGAAATACATTTTTTTTTTTTTAAACCTCAGTTTCTTATTTAGGAATTGTCTAGAGCAAACAAACAGCTATTTTCCAGAACTACGTGGCAATTCTTTCTCTAAACAGCATGGATATTAGCTCAGTTGTGGATTTAATTAAGCAAGACAATTAAAAAAAAAAAAAAAAAGTAGGATAAGCTATTCTTTCCACATCTGTTTGGACAAGACAAAACATTCTGCATGGAGACAGAGCTCCCTTCATAGCACTCGTGAGGGGAGCTGCAGCTCTCTCTGTACCACCAGAGCAATTACAAAAATACAGAGAGACTGCAACATCTGGTTTCTGGTGTTTAAATTCTACGTTCTATGGAGTCTTCATTTTGTGATTTCAAAAATACTAGGTCCGAGATTTCCTCCAACCTCTCTCATTGAGTCCTCTAGACTACTGCTTTTGCTTTGGGACACTGAACACAGATCAGAAACCCCTGCACAAACTCAAGAAAGCACAAATACCTGACCAGCTTTGGCTTAGGATGCACATTCCGCATGCGGTACTTTGCAAGTCTTTTGTTCAGACAGTTGAAGGTGGCTCCAAGAAGGCCTCCTACAATCCCCATCAGAATGAAGAAGCCCAAGTCCACAGCTGTCCAGAGGTGGCATTTCTTATCAGACTCAGAGCACTATGAACAGAAAGCATAACAGAAGCATCAGAGTAGTTGCTGTATTTACCAATACTTCTGTCTCCGCAGCAGGAGACTTTCAACAGCTATGACAAAGGGAAACAATTCAGTCTTAGGCTATGAATGTATTGCAGCTACGTATCAACTACCCGTCATTGAAATACAAGTGTGTATTGAAAAAAACAGAAAGAAACACGGAATTGACAAGACAGTGGGAGAGGCAGGCTTAACAGCACTAAATTTTACCTTAAATTCCCCAAAGTTCAGCAGCCCAGGGAGCTGGAAAGAGCCCCAACTTCCAAACTGAATCCCAGAGCGGAAAAAATTCAGGGTGAAGGTGGCCGCCATGGAGCAGAAAAGCTGAGGGGAAAAAAAAACGAAGAAATAAACACTCCCCAGATTTAGACTGGCACAGTCCGCGCTTTCTTGAAACATTTGCCTGCTGAAGGGAACCTCAGAGCCTTCTCAAGCTTTAGGAAAAGTCCTGCTGAGGTTTAACATCCATTCTAGCCTAGCAGGACTAGAACGAACTACTATAATTGCCTGATTTGGTTTCCCACACAAGTTAGAAATTTCACCTAGTATTTCTTGCAGCAGAAGCTTTTTTTTTTTGTCAAAGACGCTAATTTGTAGTTGCAAATCAATTGCAAGGCACTAACACAGCTTGTTTAGAGTTGAAATTGAGGTCTTCATTGGTTCTGAGAGAGCTGCTATCTTGGCAAATCCCCTGGCTCCCTTTATCTCTGTTAAGAGTAGACTAACTGAATTCCATTAATAGGACACTTGGCATAATAAATGCAAAAAAGAGCATGAAATCCAATACATTTTTTAAATACTGTCAACTTCATGAAAACAGGCACTCTATAGGCAGTGAATCAGCAACCTGAAGGCACAGTGCATTGCTGCAACACAGCTCCCCAAGACAGAGAAAAGCAGAAAATCCAGCATCCGCCTACTGTGCCTGCTCCCCAAGGGCTGGGCTGCAAAGAGCCCAGGTACAAAAGCCCTTTCTCCTACGTACACTAAATCTGTGGCCTACAGAATTCCAGATAATTCCAGAGTCTTGATCTGTAGAAATTCTGGAGCACTGATCAAGCAGGTGATCTCTCTCCTGACAGGAGAGCTCAGGAAGAGACAGGAAAAACTGAATGCCCTCACAGACAAGCCTTCCCAAAGGTTCAGCTCAAGAAGAGACACGCAGAAAGAGCCAAAGTCATTACTCACCACTTTCCATGTAAGTCCCTGGTTCCAGAAGGAGGAACCTTCTTCCAAGCTGAAAAGAGTGCCCCCAATTGGGGCTCCAAAGGCAGCCGCAACCCCTGCAGCAGCTCCAGCAGATACAAAATCCCTTTTATCCCTGAAATGAAGAAGAAAACAATAGTTTAGCAACGGAGAGCTCTGGAGATGCTTAGGTTCTGCAAACTAAGAGAGCATTCCCATTTACGGCTATACCCCAGGGATACAGGAGTGACAGCTGTGAGAAGTGCTGGCCACGGTGGCAACACTATTTATTCATTAAGTCATTGCAGCATCATGCTCTTTCTCTAGCACAGCAATACACAGCAAAACTCTGGCACTACACAATGTATGAGAGGAACCATCCCAAACCATAGGGTCCTAGCATCACTTTAAAGATCTACAGAGAGGGAAGAGCGAGATTTTATTCACAGCCAGGTGATTAGCCTTCTCTGTAGAACACCTTGGTCGTAAAGGGTGAATAACTAAGCTTGTTCCAAACAACGAAGCCATTTAACCATTCAGATTAAAGGTTTTAAATGGGTAGAGATTTGCTTAGTAGCATAAGAGAACATCAATGAACATGGAGACCAGAGCAGAGCAGCATGGAAGAGTCAAGTCCTGGTGTTTTTTTTCTGCAGAATGAAACTGCAGGACACTAGAGAGAAAGTGAAAAAACAACTGACTGAGTCACCCCAGCCCACCATCCTCCTCCCAGTCTGCTCACTCATCCTGCTCTTCCCTCCTCCACACCCTGGTACATTACCTGTCACTGCGGAAATATGGAAAGTTAAATTGGATCTTCCTCAAAGAGATACTCTGGAACTACAAAGGAAGTAAAGATTTAGAAATATAGGAGATGGAAACACACCTCTCACAGTAATCTTACAAAGCAGTGATGTGACCAGGCCAGCAACCCAGGCCAGCACTAACCTGTGGCAAACCTGCACCCACAACAGCACCACTGTGAATCATGGGACCCTCCTTCCCAACAAAAAGACCTGGAAAACAGGATTGGTGAGACAATACATTCCCCTTCCTCTCTGCCTCACTGACAGTGCCAGGAGAGACCTGCTCATCACTCCCATGCCACGGCACAGTCCCCTGTGCCAAGCCTGCATCTCCTCCCTCTCCTCTCGAGGTGAAGGAAGGTGCTGACCTCTGCCCCCTCTGTCCCCAAATCTTTGTAAAGCCTTCCACAGCCTTAGCACTCCAAGCGAGTGGAAGCATTCAAAGGCAGTTGGTACAAGGACTCTGAACTCTCTGCGTTACTCTGCTCTGTCACTTAGAACATGGCCTCCTCCAGGCTGCTCTAGACAATGTGTTCTGGAAAATTCACAGGTCTCTCCCTCTTGGATTAAACCACAGCAAGTCACTTCTGACTAGTCCACCCAGAAAAGTACCTGTTTCCCCAACAGCCCTGATCCTTCTATCTACTCCACATAAGCATTCAAGGCTCATGACTGCTCCAGCACATCAAACTCATTTTACTGGAAAGGCCAGAGAAGCCGTTTGTTCCCTACATACAGCAGGGACAGCATTTCTCCCCCTTCAGTGATTCCTTATTCCAATAAGAGGAGCCCTTCTTACCTCCTGCCACACTGAAGAGCACTCCCAAAGCTTTGCACACCACTGTCCGGAGACGCACAACCCCTGGAACCTTGACACCGTTGAGGTAGCACTTAATTTCAGGAATTCCTGATCCAGCTGCTACAGGCTGCAGAAAAGAAACACTGACACTGTGCTGCACTGTTTTCATAGATGATCAATGGTGTCTCATCAGAGAGGACAGAAAGGGACAAAGAGACCATGCTTAGTAAAATCAATTAGCACCATCAAGCTAGTTTGACATCTTGGGGCAGAAAATGCTCCTGGCAAGACAGAAAATTCATACTCATGACAAGACAGAAACTTCATACTCATGACCTGTGTGAGAGCAAACAGAGACTGTGTAAAGAGAAGCAGTGAACCTAAGTCTTACTTGGATCAGGACCAGAAGACTGGCAAGAAAAACAAAGGTCAGGTTGAACCCCAGTAGCTCCAGCAAGGACAAGGCAAGACAGCCTTTCTCAGTGCATTCTTCCACCGCTGCAGGGACAGTCAAGGAAAACAACACTCCCCACATCAACACACAATAATTTGGTACTGTCTGGGGGTCCCACTGGCATCAGAAGCCTAGTCTGTGCTTCCTAATTCAGACAAGGCAGATGATACAACCCATCAGGAAGCCATGCTTCCTCTTCTGAGCTCAAGAGTGAGCTACAAGGAAGGGAAACTACTCATTCTCTCAGAGATTAACCTTTGCCTATGCACATGATACCAGAACCATTTCTCGATTTCAAGGGCTGAATTATGTACGCAAGTTAAACACTTGATTAATCATCAAGAACGTGACTGACGGCAGAAGTCTGAGTGTCAGCTGTTTTGAGCAAAACATGGCAACAGAAAGGAAAAGGTCCAACAGGAACCCATACACTAGGTAAAAGATACAGCTTTGTACCACCCGGAACTTTAGCTGGGTAAAGAGCCGTACGAAGAAATCCACAAAGAGGCCGACCTACAAAAAAAAAGACAGATCTGCCATCAGAAATTACACAAGTAACAACGACCACCCTCTAGTAAGTCCCACCAGAATTATGCACACGTGGGAGGACACAGGATGAAGAACACAAAAGAAGCATCGTTCAGAGTAAAGTAACTTCAGAAGCTCAGATTTGCTGTCTCCCTCGTTACCACTGGGATAGACCCATCCTAGAATTATTCCTGAAGAGATGCATTCCAGAATATTAATCTGGCAGCATTTTTACACCCACAGCATACTTCTGGGTACAGAAGAAAGCTGGTGTTTAACTGAGGCATGCAGTCAGCAAAGCTCATTTTCAAACACTCTAGAAAGCACATGCAGTAAAGCTGGTAATGCCAAACATAAAACACAGTTCAACTGTAAACTGGCATCCTTTTTTATTAAGTGCACAGCGTGGATAAATTTCTCTCTAAGCAGAATCAAAGAATTTGTCAGAATACTTTGCAAAGAAAGCATGGCAAAATCTGAAAGAAAACAAGCTTCCTGCAAAATAACCTAGAAACAAAGAGCTATAATTCCCAAAAGACAACTTCAGCTACTAAGTTCTCCACTTCAAGCAGGAGAATGTTTTCTCCTCTTCACTTCTTGGCCACTAACTTCTAAATTATCTCTGCTTAGTAGCCCAAATTTCCTTCATTCCCCAAACCAGCATGACCCTTACCAGTCCTGTGCAGACTCCAATAGCGAAAACCATCACCCACTTCACTGCTTCGTATCTCTGGGCTTTCTGTTCAGGGAGAAGATTAGGAAAGAAAAAAAGCAAAGTCAAAGCAACATAGAAATGGGGATCAGAAAAACGCTGGTTTGGGCTCCACAGCTCAATTACAGCTAGAGTGATAAACGAACAGCGGTGGTGACAACAGTAAACTGAAAACAGGGACCTGAAAGCGCTGAACACCTTGCTCACTTTAAACCTGAGGATGAAAACAGATGCTGGGAGCTATAACCTCAACACATATTTTTATTTTTTCATAGAGAAATCCAGACAGCACGTAGAATTTCTTTCATGAAAAAAAAAAAACAACAAACCCACAAAACTTTCTGCAGTGAAGAGTATTTAGAATCACACAATGGTTTAGGTTGGAAGGGATCTCAAAGCCCATCCAGTTCCAACCCATGCCATGGGCAGGGACACCTCCCACAGGATCAGGCTGCCCAAGGCCCACCTAATCTGGCTTTGAACACCTCCAGGGTTGGGGCAGCCACCATTTCTTTGAGCACTTTCAATCGTTTTAGCTCTCAAGCTAATGAAAAAGAAAGAACAAGGTTCTACCTTGTTGTCCATGCTCTCCAAAACTTCCAAGTACGGGTCATTGATACATCGATCATAATCCAAGCTCTGAAAGAACACCAAAAGATTATGGATAAAAGTGCAAAAAGTATAGGCAGAAGACCTTGTTAAATACTACAGAAGTCACTACTACCCCCACAGTAAGTTTCGCACACAACAGCAGCAGAAAAAACTGCTGAAAATAACTTCATTTCAATATTTCCAGCAGAGCCAGTCCCTGAGAATCAGGAAGTGAAAGAACAGACCAATTTCTCCAGCTAGGCTAAGGGAGATAGGGAACCAAAAAGGAACAGAACCAATTAATACAACTTTAAATTAAGAAAGTCACATTGTACAGATTTAGACTTTACTTCTCTAAGTGCCTCCAATTTGATAGTGCAGGGAACAGCATTAGATACTTAACCTCTTTCCACAACACGAACACCAGACAGGTGTTCCTCTCCAGAAGAACAGCAACAATTCTTAAGTTTATCACGACAGGGAGTTAAAAGCAATGTAGAGTTGCACCAAAGCCTCACATTATAAAAGTGGAACGATGCAGCAGACTTTGAAAATGAATTTTCTCTACAAGAGTCTGACTTAAGCAGTGGATGTTCAAGCTCTACTCACACGGTTTTAACCCAGAAATGCATAATGATGAGGAGCAGTTCTTTGTGAGTACAACAGCTGTTGGTATTTCTGATGGTGCATATATGATCTAACTAGCAATGGATTTTGAGTACCTACAAGCTCAAACACATCCAAAACCTGCTTGCAATTCTCTTCACAGTAATTTCAAACACTGCTATCAGTTAACATCTCACCTCATAGTCTTTGCGTGGAAGGATCTCATCTTCCTCTTCATGAGTTTCTCCGAGGATTGTCTGTAAAAGCAAACATAGGAAAGGAAAATTATCAGGGGAATGAATGCATATAGAGGTGCTCATGAACACTGGCAGCAAAGCCGAAATTAGGAAAGGTTTATGCCATGATGGCTCATAAAGTCAGAGTATGGATCACCAAACCACCGTTTACTCTGGGGTAAGGTATCGGATGCTCAGAGGTGCTGGATCCTGAGGCACCAGATCCCGAGGTGTGAGGCCCTGAGTTACTGGACCCTCAGAGGCACCGGACTGTGACAGGTACTGGACCCCAAGAGGTACCAGATCCTGAGGCGCTCGCCTCCAAGATGCTGGACCCTGAAAGGTGCCGAGCCCTGAGGTACCGAATTCCGAGTTGCTGGGCTCAAAGATGTGGGACCCTGAGGTCCTAGACCCTAAGGTACCACACCCTGAGGTTCCAGGCGCTGAGAGCTTCTGAGCCCTGAGGTATAGAGTCCTGAGGTACTGGACCCTAAGATCCTGGGCTCCGAGATGCTGGGCCCTGAGGTACCAGACCCTGAGGGGTACCAGGCACTCCAAGGTACTGGATCCTGAGGTGCTGAGCCCTGAAAGGTACAGGGCCCTGAGAGGTACCAGACCCTGAGGTACTGGGCTCTGAGATGTTTGGCCCTGAAAGGTGCTGAGCCCTGAGAAGCACCAGGCTCTGAGGTACCGGGCTCCGAAATGTAGGGCCCTGAAAGGTACTGAGCCCTGAGAAGTGCCGGACCCCCAGGTGCTGGCTGAGCACAGGCAGAGGTACTGGGTCCTGAGGTACCAGATCCTGAGGCACTGGGCACTAAGAGGTGCCGAGCCCTGAGGTGCTGGGCTCTGAGGTACCGGACCTGAGAGGTGATGGGTCCTGAGGTGCTGGGCCCTCAGAGGTACCGAATTCTGAGGCACTGGATGCTGAGGGGTACCAGATCCTGAGGAGCCAGGCTCCGAGATGTTGGGCCCTGAGATACCAGACCCTGAGAGGTACCAGGTGCTCTGAGATGCCAGATCCTGAGGTGTTGGGCCCTGAGATACCAGATCCCAAGGTGCCAGGCCCTGAAAGGTACCTGACCCCGAGAGGCGCCAGACCCTGAGATAACAAATTCTGAGGCGTTGGGCTCCAAGACGTTGGGCCCAGAGGTACTGGATCCTGAGGTGCTGAGCTCCGAGATATGGCGCCCTGAGGTACCAGACCCTGAGGTGCAGGGTGCTGAGAGGTGCCAAGCCCTGAGAGATGCCGGTCTCTGAAAGGTGCCAGTCCCTGAGGCGCTGGGCTCCAAGATGTTGGGCCCTGAAAGGTGACGAGCCCTGAGAGGTACCGAGGACCCCGAGGTGCTGGGTTGAGCACAGGTGGAAGTACCAGGCCCTGAGGTAGTGGGCTCTGAGATGCTGGGCTCTGAGATACCAGACCCTGAGGCATCCAGCCTTGATGTACGGGACCCTGAGAAGCACCGGGTCCTGAGGTGCTGGGCTCCGAGATGTTGGACCCTGAGACACTAGACCCTGAGGTGCTGGGCCCTGAAAGGTATCGAGCGCTCCGGGGTGCCGGATCCCGAGGCACCGGATCCTGAGGTGTTGGGCCCTGAGGTACTGAATTCTGAGGCAACGGGCCCTGAAAGATACCGGGCCCCAAAAGTACCAGATTCTGAGGCGCCGGGCTCCGAGATGTTGGACCCTAATGTACCAAACCCTGAGAGGCACTGGGCGCTCCGAGGTACCAGATCCTGATGTACCGGGCCCTGAATGGTACCGGGCCCTGAGGGACCGAATTCTGAGGCGCCGGGCCCTGAAGAACCGGATCCCGAGGTACCGGACCCTGAGAGGCACCGGTCTCCGAAGTGCCGGGCCCTGAGCCGGCGGCCCCGACCGCAGCGCCATAGCAACGCTCCACCCCACAGCCGCCCGCCCTCAGGCGCTTCCCGAGCGGGTCGGGTCGGACACGCGGTGCCGGTGCCCCACCGGCAGGGACGCGGGCGGCAGCGCGCAGTGCCTTGGCCGTACCAGCTCCTCTGGGGTGCGGCTCTCCCGTTCGCGGCAACAGCAGCAGCAGCAGCACGACCCGCACCCCGCCATCTTCCGCCGCCACCGCCCCTTCCCGGCCCCGCCCGCCGCGCCGCGCCCGCCCGCCCGCCCCCGCGGGGGCTGAGGCCGCGCCGCCATGTTGGAGAAGGGAAAGCGCGCGGCACTACATAATCCGCCCCCGTTGGGCTGGAGCCGCGGCGCCATGTTGGAGAAGGGAACGCGCGCAGCACTGTGTGACCCGCCCTCCTAGAGGTGAGGTCGCGGCGCCATGTTGGAGAAGGGAAAGCGCGCGGCACCACATGACTCACTCGCCCCGCCCGCCCTTAAAGCGCCGCGGGGCTGCCCGGGCCCCGCTCGGCACCGGCGACAGGTGAGCGCGACCGGGAGGGGGGAGCGCGGAGCGGGGCCGCCTGAGGCGAGGGAGCCAGCAGGGAGCCCCAGCCCTCTCTCTGCCCCGCTGGCCGGGCGGGATCCAGCGCTTCGGTGCCTCGTGCTGTGGCCCGGGATCAGAGCCTCGCAGGCAGCGGATCCAGGGATCCAGCGCTTTGGCTGCCGGGGGCCAGGACCAGTCCATCCCAGCGATGCCTCGTAGGTCCATATGGTGGATCCGGGGATCCAGCCCTTTGGCTGCCCCGTCCCATGGCCCACGACAAGTACCTCGCAGGGATGCATACCTCGCAGGTCCACGTGGACCTGCCCTTTGGCTGGGATCCAGCCTTTTGGCTGCCCTGTGCTGTGGCTTAGGATAAGTTCCTCGCAGGGATGCCTTGTAGGTCCATGTAGTGGATCCAGGGATCCAGCCCTTTGGCTGCCCTGTGCCATGGCTCAGGACCAGGCCCTCACAGGGATACACGCCTCGTAGGTCCATGTGGTGGATCCAGCCTTTTGGATGCCCCATGCCGTGGCTCAGTGTGAGTCCCTTGCAAGCACACGTGTCCCATGGGAAGTGTAGGTCCATGCAGTGGATCCAAGGATCCAGCCCTTTGGCTGCCCCATGCTGTGGCTACAGACAAGTCCTTTGCAAGCACACGCAGCCCATGGAAGTGTAGGTCCATGTGATACCCCATCCCATGGCCCAGGACAAGTCCCTCACAGGTGCACGTGCCTCATAGGTCCACGTAGTGGATCCAGGAATCCAGCCCGCTGACTGCCCCATGCCACCAGCCAGGACCAATCCCTCACAAGTGTGTGTGCCTCATGCGAAGTGTAAGTCCATGCAGCAGGGTTTGGTGGTAAAATCATGCTTAGGGGGATGCAGACCTCTAAACAGCTTGTGCATGTGTCAGCTCAGGCCAGGATGCTGTAAAAATACCCTACAGCGAAGCAGGAAAGTACCATCAGCGTCACAGAAACAACAGGCACATCCATACTGATCAGCATCCACGTGCTGGGCCACAGATCTTTGAGCTGGAGTGTAGTAGAGACAGAGGAGCAGGGGTTCTGATGGGTGTTTAAGATTGTCTCATTTTATAACTGTTTATGTTGTTTAGAAAATGTTTTTTCTCTTTGCAGTAACTGCAAGCTTCTGCCAGCAGATCTGTGATGCAGCTGACGGTAAGGAAACTATTCCCAATGCTGCCTGTAGATAAAACCTATGTGGGGCCTTTCTTCTATTGTTGTGGTTCTACTGGGGATAAGGACCTTTCTTCAACAGCAAGTCTCATCCTACAGAGACATTAATATGTGAACACTTCCCTTCTAATGGGTGTTACATCTCATATGGGAAAACAAGAGGTCCTTTGATTTGACTACGGAGCTGTGGAATGCTTGCTAGCTGTGAGATATTGAGAGTTTTGTGCTGCTAGCTTGATCACCAACATACGCTTTGGGATAATTCCCCCAGACTGGTGCCACGTGGATGTCTGGCAAAGTGTTTTGAGAGAGCCTGGTCCAGGCTGTTACTGTGCAAGTGGCTTCACTTGTCAATAGGTCTTTGCTGGTTTTTTTTTTTTAGTACGGCCCGCTATGTTTGTACACAAAGAGATTTAAGACTCCCAGTTCCTGTTGGCAGTAGAAGGCCTGCTCTCCTTTCTCATATCTCCTGCCAGCTGGAGAGGTTCACAGGTGATAAAAGTAGACTTTCTCCCAAAGGGTTTTGCTTGATTAGCAATGCAGTGTAAACAGTAGAAGGTAAGTTCAAAGTCTTCTTGGATGAGCTAAACCCACAGAGCTTCTGATAAGGACAAAGTGCACACGTTTCCTCCATAACAGGTTCCAGCATTATGTAATGCTCAGACAATGCACTGCTTCCCAGAGACAATTCTAGGTTTTGGCAGGTACATAAGCAACTAACACAGATCCGAACTGCATGGTAGCTCTTCTCTAATTACCTGTAATCACTACCTAATTTTAAAGGCATAGGGTGAAACGCTTTTGGGACCTAAGTGGACTGGGCATCCTGGACCTGACTTGTGGCGATTTCCTTTCTGTGAAGCCAAGCAAGCACAGCTGATCGTGTTGCAGAGCAGGGAGAAGGGGATTGTCTCTGCTGACCTTATTTCCAGGCAGCCGCAATTGGTGAGGAAAGGAACATGAACAGAGGATCTGGTAAAGGAAAAAGCTGAGTGTGTTTGGTGGTATTGGCGCAGGGAACAGTTGTCTGTGGAGATGGTGTGTCTTGTAGATGAAGGCTGATGGTTAGAAATGCCACTGTCTGATGCTGAAAACAAAAAAAAAGGATGGTATTTCTGGGGGTGGCCTGATCAGAGGGGATTCTTCACTTTTTTCTGACAGAGGAATAGTTTGTGCATTCTTGTGTATCTGCCTCATTAGCACTTGCTTTCCTATCTACGCCATAAAGAGGCACTGTTTGGGAACAAACAGAGTAGAAATTGAAAGTGGATACCATCCAAGGAGCAGCTGCTGTAGGGAAAAAAAAACATCTGCTGGCACGTCCAGCCCAAGGCCACAAGATCAAAAAGGCCCTCACCTGATACACATGGGTGGTGCGGCTTGCTAAGTTGTAGTAAGGGCAAAGGTGATGTTGACCTGACTCTTCTGAGAGCCAAATTTGATCCAGCAGGCACAGAAGAGCTGCATCAATGTGGCATGAAGCCATCTGCTGTGTTATTTCTCTCAGTACTATCTAAATATACGCTTCTTATTGTGTTTTCACCAGATCCCCCACTACAGCTTATAGCGAGGGCTGGCAACAGGGATTGCTTGATGATGATCAATGTTGTGTCTTGGCACAGGCTTCTTTTTCATCACCTCCTGCCCACCCCAGCCATAACTGCTTCTTGCTGAGATCTGTGTCCTGTCTTATATTCACTGTGCTCCTTCTGTTCCTCTCCTCCAGAGAGCCCACCATGGTCAACGAGACCCAGCACACCTGCAGCACCAGTTCCAGCTCCAAGTCTGATGGAGGCAGCAGTAGCGGGAGTGAAAGCTCCAAGGACAGCTCGCGCTGTTCCACCCCAGTGCTCGATGCTGACCGTCATGAGCGACTCCGGGAGAAGATGCGTCGACGGCAGGACTCCGGAGACAAGTGGTTCTCCTTGGAGTTCTTCCCTCCACGCACAGCCAACGCTGCTGTCAATCTCATCTCCAGGTGAGGGCTGCAGGGCAGGAGAGGGGAGAGGTCAAGTGTCTGGTGGAGGGCTGGGAAATAGCTAATGAGGCAGGCTCTGCCCCATGCTCTGTCTCCCCTTCCAGGTGACGAAGCAGGTAATGGGGCTGTGCTTTCCTGCTGAGGAGGGTAATGGACACCAGGTAACGTGTCTTCCCTTGGAGGCCTGAAGAGTTAAGTGTCATGGTGGGGTTACTGAGGTGGCCAGACTGTTTTCATTCTCCCATGTTCTGTGAAGATGGAGCAACCCTACTGTCATGCTCTAGTTCTAAAGCAGAGTGCCGGGGGGGCAACAGAGCAGAAAAGTACCTAAAAAAAGCAGAAAATATTACTGGATGGGCAGTGTCTCTGATACAGAGACTCCCACTTGCTTTCAGAATCATCCAGCCACTACAGTTTGTGCTTCTGTTACTGAGGGCTACAGTTCTAGCCTCTGAGGCAGCTGTCCCCATCTACATGTCAAATGAAAGGGGAGAGCTCTCAGCAGAGCTAAAGGTTATCCCAGAACCCAATGGAGAGCCCCAGGAGCCACCATGTACTCACCTAGAGGAGAAGAGGGAGTTTCATAACTCTTTTTGTAACTGCTATGTGCCAGTGCTAGGTTTACTTTAAACACAAGAGCCTGTTCCACCCCAGAGGAGGAGAGAAACAAGTTAGGGGGTCATTCCTTGCTTCTGTTAGGCACGCAGAGATCTGGTCCATCTTGTTGTATTTGTGGCCTCTACAGCTAAAGCTGGGAACAGGAGGCTGCTGCATAGTCCCCCCATCTCAAAAGGACTTGCATTGCTGTCTATCAGAAGATGTAGCAGTCTAATAGAGAAGCTCATTCTACAGAGAACACTGCAGTTGCCTCTTCTTCAAAGAGATTGTAAGCTCCTCCTCATACAGCCTTAAAAGATGACTTTCCTTATTTACGTTGGCCGTTTGCTGAACTCCTAGTTCAGTACTTTTCTTTGTTTCTCCTGCTGCTGTCATCCAAGCTCTCTCTGTCTGTTGCTGGCATTCCAGCACTGAGCAAGATACCCCAGGCACAGAGAGGGGAGTTGGCTACCTGGGAGGCTAACAGACCCTGAAATCCACAGGTTTGACCGCATGGGAGCAGGTGGTCCCCTCTTCATTGATGTGACGTGGCACCCTGCAGGGGACCCAGGATCTGACAAGGAAACTTCGTCTATGATTATTGCCAACACTGCAGTCAACTATTGTGGCTTGGAGACCATCTTGCACATGACATGCTGCAATCAGACCAAGGATGATATCACAGGGCATCTGCAGAAAGCCAAGCGGCTTGGGTTGAAGAACATCATGGCATTGCGTGGAGGTGAATCCTTTTGTTTTATGATGCATAGGGTATCATATGTATGATGTTTATATTGCTATAGTATTTGATTCCAGGGTGAAAATGGAAAAATACAATTTAAAGGCTCCTTCTGGTGGAGGAATTAAATGTTGAGACTGCATTTCACCCAATCCCTTTGGTACCACTCCCTCCAGGTCAAGGGTGGGCAAAAGCGGTCCATGGTAAAACTGCAAACATAGAGTTTTCGTCTTGTGTTCCCCTTGATAGAAGGTTTTAACAGCAGTAGCAGATCTGAGACCAGCAAACGGTTGGAGAGAGCTGTGGCTTTGTTCTTTTTTCAGATCCTGCGGGTGAGGAATGGGAGGAAGAAGTAGAAGGCTTCAACTATGCTGTTGACCTGGTTAAGCATATTCGCAATGAATTTGATGATTACTTTGACATCTGTGTGGCAGGTAAATATCTTTCATTGCAGAGTATGGGGTAGGGTCTGAGAGGGAGATCAGCTCAGCAGGCCCTCTCTGGACCTGGGCTGTAAGTGACAGTAGAATCAGATTGGCTACTTTCTAATTTCTAGCGTGTTGTCCTGCCCTACCAGGATTTCACTTTTTTTTCCCTTTTGCTCCCAAAGGCTACCCCAAGGGCCATCCTGAAGCAGAGAGCTATGAGGCAGACCTGAAACACCTGAAGGAAAAAGTTTTTGCTGGGGCAGACTTCATCATTACGCAGCTTTTCTTCAGATCAGAAACCTTTCTCAAGTTCATGAAGGACTGTCAAGCCATTGGCATCACCTGCCCCATTATTCCTGGCATCTTCCCCATACAGGTGAAATCCAGTAATTCTGTTTTGGGGCGGGAGTAAGGATCCAGGATGTTTGTGGGTCAGGGCCTCTGGAGAGCTCTGTAAATATCCTCCATAAAATTTCTGGAAAGTGGGAGTGCTAAACATGATAAATCTGTAGATGGTTTGCCAAATCAAATTCCTAGGCACGTAATAACAAGCTTAAAAGGTTTTCTGTGCCAAAAAGGGTTAGAAGGGATAATGGTCAACCAGTCCTATGGTGTTAATCATCACTGCCAGCATGCTGGGCTAAGGCAAAGAAATGGGAAGAAATCACCCAAAGTGACATGACCAGGACTGCGTTACCATCCCAGAGATGGAGCCTAGGAGGAGAATCCAGGAGCCCCAAGTCTAAGTCTTCTGTCACAAAATTGAGATCGAGTACCTGTGTTACTCGAATGTCTGAAAAGGGCCTTGGAAAAATGAAAATCCCCTGCATCCTCATCCAGGGTTACCACTCCCTGCGCCAGCTGGTGAAGCTCTCCAAGCTGGAAGTGCCTCAAGAAATCAAAGATGTGATCGAACCCATCAAGGACAACGATGCAGCTATCCGCAACTATGGGGTGGAGCTGGCAGTGTCCATGTGCCGGGAGCTGTTGGATAGTGGTATGGTGCATGGGCTCCATTTTTACACCCTCAATCGGGAAGTGGCTACTACCGAAGTCCTTAAGCGTCTGGGCATATGGAAAGAGGACCCCAGGTGAGCTTGAATGCGTTGGATTCTGTTAGTTCCTCTTTCACGTCCATCCCACCTACTGAATGCTCAAGCAAAGGTTGGGTTGGCATCTCTCCTCTGCTGCTGTTTCTTTTTAGCACCTTTCTGCATTTAGAAGTTCACCTTTCCTGCAGGTCTCTGACAAAATCTGGGAGGAATAGAGGGGGTAGCGGAAGAAGGAATTTTAGTCAAGTGGCTTTCAAGTAGCCTGTTCTCGAACTTTAAAAACTTAAAAGTCTCAGAGCTGCCATTTGGAAGAAACATGATTTTTTAGGTCTGTCACAACCCCACCTCCAGGCTAGGTGCTATGTAAGCTCCCATTGTGGATATCTAGGGTTTTCTGCAGCTGTTAAAGGGAATGTGGACTTCTCTGAGCCACAGGCTTCAGCATACAAGAGGAAGCAAAGGAAAATAGAGCTGCTTTTTCTTGTTAAAAATAGCATCACAGTGCTTTTCTCTTACCTCATCAAATTTTGGATGTCATTCCTGTACTTAACCATTTTAGAGACACCTACTGAGCATCGTGGGAGGGAACTGAATGGGAAAAGATTTTCCATAAACGAGTTTTCTGTCCTACTTCCTGACAAATAGGAGTCTTGTCAGCCCCTGTTACTTGCTTTCCCCAGAGGCAGAGTTCTCCAGGGGAAGGTCTTCCAGTCTTTAGAGGAAAGTCAGCAGAAGAACTGTGTTAATGTCTGCCTCTCCCATTCAGGCGGCCTCTGCCCTGGGCAGTCAGCGCTCACCCCAAGAGAAGAGTTGAAGATGTTCGACCAATCTTCTGGGCCTCCAGGCCAAAGAGTTACATCTATCGAACTCAAGAATGGGATGATTTCCCCAATGGCCGATGGTAAGCTGTCAGCAATGGCTGTGAGGCTGGTATGGTGTGTGAAAACCTGCTCCAGCCTTGGTCTCTGTCATTAGTAGATGTCCTGGGCACACTTTGGGCTTGACAAAACAGGTGGTTTCTTAATAAAGTGGTCCCCCATTGCTTTGATTTAAATGAGGTGAGGAAAATTATTGAAGTATTGAGGCTTTTGGTCTCTAGGTGGATTTTGTTGGCTATTTCTTTTCCTGGGTGGCTATCTTTCTGTACCTCTAAATCAGCTCATCTTCCTCAGCAGCCTGTTAATTCTGTCTGCTTCCCTTACAGGGGTAACTCCTCCTCTCCAGCCTTTGGGGAACTGAAGGACTATTATCTCTTCTACTTGAAGAGCAAGTCTCCCCGGGAGGAGCTCTTGAAGATGTGGGGAGAAGAGCTGACTGGTGAGGAGAGTGTCTTTGAAGTGTTCACATGTTACATCACTGGAGAACCCAACAAGAATGGGTATAAGGTGAGTGATGGCCCCAGAAGGGAGGGCCAGACAATAGTGCATATTTCCTCTGGCTCCTGGTACCACATTGTTCTTCTAAACAAGGATTAGCACTTCCGTATCCAGAAGGACTTGCTGAGGTAGTGGCTGAAGGGAATCGAGGAGCCAGACCTAGGGCTCAACATAAAAGGAAAGCTGCTCCAGTATGACAGGACCAGTACTGATAGACTCCAGCAGTCGTTCTTACCTTAGAGTTGAGCATATCCTGGCCCATGACCCAAACCTGGGAATTCTGTCCTGAAGCAGATGTATTTGAGCCCATCAGGGCACTTTTGAGTTCCTTCAACATCCAGATGTTAACCAAAGGGTTGTTACATCCACTGTGAGCTATCCTTTCTCCTCACGGTAGGTTACGTGTATGCCTTGGAATGATGACCCTCTTGCTACTGAAACCAACCTTCTGAAGGAACAGCTGGAGAAGGTTAACAGACGAGGAATTCTGACCATCAACTCCCAGCCAAACATCAACGGCAAACCATCCACAGACCCCATTGTCGGTTGGGGACCCAGTGGTGGTTATGTCTTCCAAAAGGTACTGCACGACTCTGGGCTAGGCAGCAAAGAGTTATGACCCAGTTTGGTCTCTTTTAAGTTGGGAGGTCCTAGGCTTTCACCCAGATAATCCATCTGCCTGCTCCTTATCTTAATGCCTTCTTGCTGAGATGAACCAAAGCTCCTTTGGTGTCTTAAGGGACAGATTACGTCATTTCTGTGGCTTACTTCATAGCTCTTTTCCCCACCTCAAAACATCTACTGAACATCTACAGAGTTTCTTGGCTTTACTCTCAGCAAGTAATGATTGGCAACTTCATCCCAGAGCAGGGCTATGAAGTGTTAGATACAAACACATGCCTGCCTGCTGCATCTGATCCCATTCAGTGATGCAGGAAACACACAGTCTTCATAAATCGAGAATCAATGAGGTAGTGTCTCTACCACCCAGCTTCTCATGGGGATAACTGGGCATTTTAAAATCCCCCTATCTGGCCTTCTCTAAGGCAGACTTCTCCACCAGTTGCCCCCACCCCACAGCACTACTGCTGTGCTGCTCAGACAGCTGCCACGTTCTTTCTGTGGCCTGCAAGCAGTTTTCTCTCACATGCCTGCCTCCTCCTGTCAAGCGTTTTCAGGCCCTAGAGCTTTGCCACTAATGGCTGCGATAGGAATCTCCCGTCAAGGTAAACGCCAGGCTAGTGGCTCAGACTAGGAAACAAAGCAGCCCTGTTCAAAAGGATCCAAACCGCTAAAGCCATAAGACCAGCAGATGGCAAATGCAGTTATGATTTCAAAGGGAAAAATTCCCCCGAGGTGAGGGGAAATCCATCATCTTGCACAATAGCCAGGAACCGAGGCGGGGGGAGGGGAAGCAGTTGTTGGGAGCAGCCAAGCACAGAGCAGCAGTAAATGGAGCAAGTACAGAATTAAGGTGTGTAACATGGGGAGAATTGTGAACAAAGATGAGGACAGGGAATGGTCGGGTGCTTGGGAGAGTCCAGCTGAAACCCCTGACTTCTGCTCCCAGCAGCCTGGGCTGCCTTGGCAGGACGCTGCTGTTGGTAGGGTACCGTGTGGAACAGAGCTCAAGCTCAGCCCTAGTCCAGGCATTCTACTCTGTGTGGCACAGGCTGCTTTCCAGGCACAGCAGTTATGCTTACACTGGCTGGAGGTTATTCCAGCCTGTATGCTTCTGTAGGTGCAAAAGAGGAAGCTTGTAGCTTTCCTGAGCTGGCTGTTCCTGGGCTGTGAAGCTCTGCTCTCCCAAATTATTTTCTGCTCTCAGCTCTCTTACCAATTTCCGATGCCTTTTACTCAAGCCTCTTATCTAGTACATGTTTCTGGGAGTGGACATATGAGGCCTAGGCTGCCTGGTTTCCAAGCAGCCCAGACTCTACAACTGTTCTCTTGGTTGCCTGTATTTGCCTACAGGAGAGCTAGGGAGGGGCTCTTGATCAGGGAGTGCAGGGACAGGATGAGGGGGAATGGTTTACAGCTGAAAGAGGGGAGATTCAGATGAGATCTTAGAGAGAAATGTTTTGCTGTGAGGGTGGGGAGGCCCTGGCCCAGGTTCCCCAGGGAAGTGGTGGCTGCCCCATCCTTGGAGGGGTTCAAGGTCAGGTTGGATGGGCCTTGGGCAGCCTGATCCAGCGGGAGGTGTCCCTGCCCATGGCAGGGGGTTAGAACTGGATGGGCTTTGAGATCCCTTCCAACCCAAACCATTCTGTGATTCAATGATTTTATTTGTCCCTGTCCTGCCATGAGTTAAGGCTCTTATTTTCTTTCCTTTCCCCATCCCTCCCTACAGGCATACCTAGAGTTCTTCACCTCCAGCGAGATTGTCACGGCACTGCTCAAAGTGCTGAAGAAATACGAGTTGCGAGTGAACTACCACATTGTCAATGTCAAGGTAGGCTATTGTTTATGGGACGCTTTCCTTTCACCACCTTGGGAGAGAGGCAAGTATCAAAGATTCAGATAAACAATGAACGAAGCAGGACATGAAGGGAAGGGAAATGAAGCAAGTCAGCTGTGATGTGCAGCAGCTGCCTGATCTCCTAACAAGAAGGGAGGTGCACATGTTCCGACTCACTCAATCCCTCCTCTAGCAGTTGCTTCAGAAAGGTTTTCCTTCCTTTGGCAGGGCCAGAATATCACCAACTCTCCAGATCTGCAACCCAATGCTGTCACCTGGGGCATCTTCCCAGGCAGAGAGATCATCCAGCCCACCGTAGTGGATCCTGTAAGCTTCCTCTACTGGAAGGTGAGTCCTTTCTCCTGCTGGATACATTGCTGTGATGGCCTAGAAGTTCAGAGTGTCTGGTTTCTTTTAAGCCTATGACGCTTCTCGCAGTTAAGTGCTGTAGTGATGTTAGCTTGCAGAGGTCCAGATGTTGCTCCTCCTGCTCCCTCAGCGTTAGAACTTTGCTCCCGCAAGAGCTCTTCACAGACACTAAGTGTCCATGAACAGGAGGCTTGGAAGGTACTGTTGTCCCTTGCCTCTACTCGCACAGGGGCAGCATTGAGCTGTTTTACTGCAAACACTTCTCCTTTTGGCTCTCAGCAGCTGTGTTCAGGGCACTGGAAACACAAAGGTCCTTGCTCAGCTCTTGCAGTTTTTACTGAGAGGAAACAAGCCACAGGCTGGCCAGACATGGACGGGAAAATGCAGCTCTAACATGTGCATTAAACTGGTGCCAATGTTTTTTCCTTGGCAGGATGAGGCCTTTGCACTGTGGATCGAGCAATGGGCCAAGCTCTACGAGGAAGAGTCACCCTCTCGCATGATCATCCAGTACATCCATGACAACTACTACTTGGTCAACCTCGTGGACAATGACTTCCCCCTCGAAAACTGCCTCTGGCAAGTTGTGGGTGATACTTTTGAGCTGTTGAACTCTCCAACTCAACAGTGAAAATTCCTTTTCTAATCCTTTTACTTCCTCCTTCCATCCACTGACTGCGGGGAGAGAAAAGGCAGCTCCTGTGCTGTTGGTGGACCACACACTCCTAAACTCAGTAACCAGGCTAGCTGTGATCTACCCACACTACATGCTCCTCTGTCCCCAGCACAAAGGCTCCCTGACTCAATAATAGCCAGAACTACGTGGACCTCTGAGCTGAGGCTCTAAACTGAGCTTGAAGGCCAGCTCTGCAGGATGAAGAGGTGCTAATCATGGCAACGTTGATTACAGTAATAGGAGATAAGGCTCAGTGGGATTCTGGTAACTTTCTTAAGCCCAAAATGCTGCCCAGGAGGCAGAAACACTCCTGTCAGCACTGCCTATGAGAGATTATTTCAGCAGTTGCCAGCCCTGAAAAGAAGCTCAAGTTGCTTTTACATTGCACTCCTAAGATATATTTCTTCATAACTGATCATATCAGGCTCTTTTGCACTCCTTCCAGTAGAAGGTTCAAGTTTTCTCCCTAACTTTTCTCCTTTTATTATATTTCCTGTTGTACTTTAATAGAAATATGTGAATTTCATTTCTGGATGAGACTGAGTAGAAGTCACTATTTCTCGGATTAAGTATAATAAAATACACAAATCAAGTGGCTCTTGTACGAGGCCCTACTTCTCTAAGTAGCAGACTTGTGTTGTTTGCAAACTAATCAGCCTGGCACAAGGGAAAATTAAGATAACCAGCTTTCACTTTCAACTCGGGGGCCCAAGTAAAGTATGGGCAAAGCTCCATGGTAGAGCAAAGACAGCTTAAATCCTAGAATTTACCACAAGTAACTAGCTACAACCTTTGGCTGTGTTCTGCAAGATCACAAGAGTTGTGGTGGTCCTTTTCCAGTGCCTTTAGGGAAGGATAACCTATCTTTCCTGCCTCAGTGACTCTTAACAGGCCTATGGCCCACAGCATTGAAATAAGGGGCTGGGGGAGCTATGGAGGCCGCTTTGTGTATTTAGCAATCCTGCAAAGCTACCCTGGCCTAGGAAAACAAGACCTGGGGGCAGTTCCCAGTGGGATTTTGAGATCCCTACCACGCTGTGAGCGTCTCTTTGAAACAAGCAAGGAAGAAAAGCCTTTTCCAGATTCTTCAGACCCTCTCATTTCAGCTGTCTGAGACTGGGCTCATATATCCAGGGTAATTACAGGGCATCAATCACAGAAGCAAGTAATGGGAAGGTTGGGGGTCAGACACGCCTGTCTTGCCTCAGCAAAGCTTTTGGTGCTCAGCTGTTCCCAGCAGGTTTCTTCATCCCTATCCCATTCAGCACAGAAAGGAACCAGCAGGAAGCAGTCAAGAGGCTGGCCACCCACTGAAAGGCTTAATGAAGAGCTGATGGACCTAGACAGGGGGAGGAGGTGGGAGCATGTGGGATTTCCCCCCCAGGAGAGAAGCCACATCTTAAAACAAAGACCTGTGTTTGCACCCACCAAGGACACTCCAGACTTAGGAATCAACAGGATGTAGAGTTTGCACAGGCAGACTCGGGCTCACCTCTTTAGGACTGATGTATTTGCTTACTCCCCTGTGTGACGCTAAACTCCTGTCCATGAAAAAACAATGAGTAAAGGGAGAGCCTCTAAGGTGATTTTTCAACCTTTAATCAGAACTCCAGCAAAATCAGGGTCCAGAGAAGGGAATGCAACCTCACAACAAAAGGGAATAATTTCTCCATCTGTGCTGCTAGGGAGGTAGGATATCAGTCCTTTAAAGAGGACCTGTAACTAGGTACCACCTCTTCCAGGTTGTCCTTTGGCTATCACTCCTCTGGCCAGCAGCACTGCTTTTATCACATGAGCAGAGCCTTCGCTTTCTTGACTGCACAGGACCAGCGCTTTGTTGTGACAGCCAGCTGTAGCCTCCACGTGTCCTGAAATGAGCAGCAGCTGCAGGCAGGGCCCCACCATTCAGCAGCATCCTTTGTCCTTGAGCTGGAATGCTGTTAGCTGGCGCCACCTTCCAAAGGCCTTAAACAGTAGACAAATCAAATACTCGGGTTACCCTTGAGGGGTTGCAGCCACCTCGCAGTACCGCAAACAGTTTCTCCTCTAGCAACAGCTACACCAACACGTCACCCTTCAGCCAGTAAGACAAGCGCGCAGTACAAATCAATGTGAGAAAAGGAAGAGCAATGCGCTCTCTGCCTTCTAATTTCAGTCCTTGCTCTTATCTCATTCAAAGGAGGACTGAACATCTCATTCAAAGGAGGACCTAACCCTGTACAGATCTTGGGGAGACGGGCAGAGGAGCAAACTGGCTGCTTGAGCTCTAAGGCTTTGCCTGCTCACCAGATTTATAGCAATTTGCTATGAAGTCCCAACAGCCCTCGTGCACCACTGCGGAGCCTGTTTCTGCCCTGAGTGGGCTCTTGAGAGGCCGAGGATTAGTGGATTAGCATCTCTGATAACAGTGGGGAAGGAAGCAAACCTCAGGCAAATTGACTGCTGACACAAAGCTTTGCAAAACACCCACAGATGAACCCATATAAAGCTGGAAGCTATTTCCCTTTGTTATGAGCAAGCCTCATGCCTTGATGTACTCAACCTCTCCCTAAGCAAGTGCTTTATGCAGGGAGAGACATACAGGGAACACCAGTTTTCCCTTTGAGGTGCTTTTTGGTCCACTGAGGTTCACAGAATTAAAGCAGTCATAAACATTTACCTGAGCTAGCAGGCTCCTGGCTTCCTCCTCCAAAAAATTCTGCACCACACAGCTTTGCAAATGTCGGCGTCTCCACACCCTCCAGGCCTTTTCCATCAGCCGCTGCTGGTCCTGCCAAGAAAAGAGGCAGCACACAGCTTAGCTGGGCTCCCTCTAGTCCCATCTTGCTTCCAGTTGCTTTGCCGGGTCCCTCCTGAATGACTTTGTATTAGTAACAGAAAAAGCATAATGGGAGGCCAAATGACAGCCCTTGTCAGGCTGGGGACACCAGAGGGATGTGTCAGGAACACAGGTGAGGATAAAGATTGTGATACTTGCTGTGAACTTTCTGCGCAGGCTACAGACAATCTGTACAAATCCCTCTGCCTCCCATGTAAGATGGGGTAAAGCACAACTGAGTGTGTGGATGTGCCAGTGTGCCATGCTGGCATTTCAGAGAGAAAAAGCAGCCACAGCAGCAAACCAGGACTTCTAGTGCACGCTGGTACCTGTAAAATTCCCGGGTCTCATCTCCCAGGACACATGTGAGGCTGCGAGCAGGGCAGTAACACCCGAGGCAGGACCAGACTCACCAACATCCGAGCCAGTATCGCCACCCGGCAGGTTTCTTTCCAGCGATGCCATTCCCTGGCCAGACAGCCCAGTCTCCTCTCACGCTGGCACCGGTGAAGTATCACCGTGTGATACCACCACCTCAGATACTTCCTCCTATAGGCAAGAGGGGAAAATAACCTTTATCAGCCCAACAGCCCTCCAAAGGAGTCCTTCCCTGATGGCAGCAACAAGACGAAGCCCAGAAACCTCCACTCCACTTACCCAAGCCACTTCTTATCCCACTCCTCCAAGTCCACCTCTGCTTTGTTCTCCTGGTTCCTTGCATGTTCACGAGTAGGTCCCACCATATCAAGTCTCATTACCATGTGAGGGAGCAGCAGCCTTTCGGCCCTGTTTTGGTTTCTGTACATCACCAGCCAGTGGCGAATGGAACTGGGGAATAGCCCAAGAGCGGCAGCTGGTGAACCCTCTTCTCTGCCTCTTCTGCTTTCTAGGAAAGAAAAGAGGAATCACACGGGAGCTAACCTTGGAGCTAGAGAGAGAGAGATCTGCCATTAGTCCTTAGTTCTTTGGCTCCTGAACACAGGAGCAACCAACAGTCAGAGTTTGACTGCTGTGAGCACCTATTCCACAGAGGAATCACAGTCATCTGGCTGGCAAACATGACTCCCCTTTCCTCACTCAAACTCCCCATGTGGTCCTAGGAAAATAAGAGAGAAGGGGGCATCTTCTTACTCATGGACCAAGACAGAGACAGCTTCCTGCTCTTCCTAGCACCGATCAGGGTACTGCGCTGCCGGGAGCACTGGGAAAAGGCAGCTGCTTTTGTCCAGTAGTTGCAGGCCTGCAAACAGAAGGAATACAACTGCAGCTGTGATTAAACCACAACGCGCACAGACAGCACAGACACAAACTAGCCTTGGAGATACATTTATGTTCATATCCCTGCAGGAAATTTAATGTGCTAGACCCCAGGTTGGAAATGGCACAGATGAGATCCCAGCAGGACTAACTCAGCCTTTCCAAATCAATCGACCTCTTTGTCGTTTGCTAGCTGGGAGCCTTTTGAAAAAAGCTGCAACTCTGACAGCTCGCTCTGCTCTGCAGGGACAGCGATTATCCCATCTCATCTTTGAGCAGAGAGGAAAGAGTGCTCCCATCTCTCTGGTCAAAATATCCCCATTTCTTATTGCTGTGCTCCAGATGGTTGCTGCAATCAATGCCAGATTATGGTGATGAAGTTGCGTGCACAGTCTGTAAAGAATTTCAAGGCAGTCACCATGAGTCATACCAGGTTTTTATACCAGCCTTGTCACTGCATGTCACTGCCTAGTGACTCATTGAGGTCTTCACAGACAGTTATCAATAGATAACTCATAGAGACCTTCATCTATTCTTACCTGTTTTACAGCGGCCACAGCTCCGAGGCGCAGGGCTTGCTGTCCTCTTGAGGCCAGTCGCCAGCGGTGACAGGCTTTACCCTGAGAGGGTTCCTGCCACTGGTGGTTTCTCTCTTCCCACATCTGCTGCTTAGCTCTCAAGAACTTCACCCTCCACTCAGCAAAGCTCACAACTAGGAGATGGTGTTCTCTGACCCTTTTAAAATGAGACAGGGCTTCGTGCTGCCTCAGTTTACACGCAGTGACCTGGGCCCAGGCAGTCAGGCACCTGAAAAACAACACAGAAAAGCAGCAGATGCCTAAAGTCACATTTCCATGCCAGCATCAACCAGGCTATAGACCAAACTCCACCTGCGGTGTCACATGCAAGTGGTCAAAGCCAGCAGAAGAGCATTTGACAAGAAAAAAGGCTGTTCCTATTATCCCTTCTGCAGTCAACATTTATGTATCTTTCTCTGTGTTCCTTATTTTTCCAGTGCCTTGTCCTTGGGAGGTGCCAGTTCACACTCCTCAACTACAGCTTCTTTCTGCTAAACACTTGCCCTCATTTTACTTCAGATTCCCAGCACTGTTACCTCTCAACTCCTCAAAGCCCAGGAGTATGCCTGCCTCCCTCTGGCTATTTTAGCATTTCCTCCTCTTCAAAGGCCTCTGCAAACTGAACGTGGTGTTGTCCTAGGCTTTTTCTTTGCCTAGGAAACAAGTGCTTTTCCCAGGCTGCCCTACCACTACACATACTGGATCCCTCAAAAAAAAAAAAGGAAGGAATTAGTCAGTCTTCAGTCTTCAGCTAGCAGCTGACCTTTAGGATGACGCTTGAGGAAAGCTTCTTCCTTATGGGATGAGAATAAAACTGCTAAAATCTCCTCCAGCGTGGAACCCTGCACACTCCTTAAGTCTGCTCGCTGCAGAACCAGACAGCATTTAAGAGAGCAGCTTGTTGTCAAGATGCAGATTTTAATATTTCCTTGGCTGTCACAAACTGAAGTCCTGTGTACACGGGATGTACCACTAAAATAACACAGCATCTTTAAAAAGACAATTTTATCCCCAAAAAATCAATGTTTAGAGGAGTTACTATTAACAGCACTGTAAATCTGCACCCACAGTAATCTCTCTATATCTAGCAAGCTGATGCACAGAAGGCCGGTTTTCCTCTGCAACCCCAGCAGCCAATCTGCTCTTAACTCCTGGCTTATCCCTTTTATTCCTTGCTCCACTTGGACTTTCATTATGCAAATCATCCCACTGCACTATAGGGCAGAGGTGTAAATATCCTCTGCCTGGCAGGTTTCTCTGAAGATCAAGAGACTATTGCAGGTTATCTTAGCGTGAAAAATGCACCCCCTCAGAAAAGACAGGGCTCAGCCTGTACCATATCCAGGTGAGAAATCAGAAGTGCTCTCTCATCAAAGGAGAACGGAGAAGGAAGATTAATGGCGGAGACACACTCTATGGGAAGGAGCAACATTAAGGACATCTCTCAAACACAATTCCCACTAGGGTGCCACTACACAGATTGATTTGCAGGAGAAAATGCAAGTGAGTGGGGTGAGTGCAGAGTCTAAATATCACAGCCACTAAGGTTTTACTGGGTTTTTAGTTGCTCTTTCCCCTGCAGATGTCTCCTCTCAGCCTGAACCTGCATTTCAAAAGGAAATCTGCTAGGGCTAAACCTGCACTACTCACGCCTTAAATGAATCCATGGCATAAATAACCTTATTCATTCTCATCCTCCTGAATTCTCTCAAAGAGAACCACCTGAACAATTCCTGGTTCACTGCCACTGCGCTTCAGGTAGACAGTAGCCTCACACAACATAAACCACAAGCAAAATGTATTTCCATGAGAAAGCTACTAAACAACAGAAAAGAAGTTGTTAATGACTGGCAGCAGACACCTTGCTCTTCAGAATAAATTCTTGTGTTTTCAGGTTCTACACCATAACACACGGCTCCAAATAATATGTCAGCTTCACCTATAATGTAAGCAACACTGAAATGAATTGAATATCATGGTTCTCCCTGCATAGGCTTTACTATAGATTGCTTTTATGCATGAACATACTAAACTATATTTTCCACATTAGTTTAAATTAAAATCACCATGCTGTGTCCAGAATCTAAAAGATTGAGGTTTGTAAACACCAGATTTCTGTAAGACCTCTGCCCAGTATTCCTTTTGGTAAATACTGAATAATTGCAGTGGAAACAGGGCTTTCACTTTTTACACTACACAAATCTGTTTGCATCTCCCTTGCTTGGTTTACAAACACCACACTGTGTAACTAAGATTGATTGTTCTGGAAAGAAAAGAAGTTTCAGCTGAGAAGAACGAGATGGTGAGTGTGAGGCTATGGGTAACAGACCCCTGACTGTAGAAGAACCCCCAGAGAAGCACTCTTAAGCAGCTCTGTTTACACACAAGTTAGTTGTACTGATCTGCATACATCAGTTGTACTGATCTGGATTCTCTGCTACATACATTTCTCTTCACTCAAAGATTCCCTCAGAAATGCTTTGAGGGCAAGAAACAAACCTGTGCAAGAGAAGACGTTCCCAGAATAAAGCAGCGTGTTTCTTCTTTCTTGTTTGGCAATACCATGTCTGCAGGACCAGCCTCCTCTTCTCCCGGCAGCTGTGCTGAGCCCACTGCTGCTGCAGCTCTCTCATAACACGCTTCCCTGGGAGAGAACACAAAAGCTTGCCAAACTGAGCCCAACAACTCTTTTTTTTCCATTGCAAAGTCCAGATAAGAGCAGAGAATACATACATCAGCTGCAAATACCAAATAAGATCAGACTTTCAAAGATTTCCTGTCCTCAGCTGAAGAGACTTGTGTTTTTTTGTCTGCAAGTCAGTCAGATCATCTTTTTTTTATTTTTCCCTGCCCTTCCCCAAGTGAGGGATCAGAGATCGCTTCCACCCTCATTTGCAGGTGTTTTCCATCAAAAATTGGGAGGGTTCCTTTCCTGGTACAGTGTAAGTACTTAGCATTTAAAGCAGTTGGAATCCCTTGAGGGACAGGGCTGTTAAGCAGCCCCAAAATATGCATCCTGCTCCCACTGAAGCAAAGCCTGACTGTTGGACCCAAGGAGACACGTTTGAGCTTGGAATGCTGCATTTAACTGCCCAGCTGCTAAAATTCACCGCTTAAGCACACCTTTGGTACTGCGGGTAAAGTGAGATCCACCCCTTTTCCAATCAGCTGTCGAAGGAGCATCTCCCCTGGCCTAAAGCACTCCAAAACAGCAGGGCACGCGTCCTGATTGTAACGACAAGAAGACAGTGACACAGGCACTTACTGACCCCTGGACTAGGCCATTCCAGAGGAGCAGTGCATGGAGTTACAACCAGGAACAGGACTTTCTCCACCCCAACCATTCCCACAGCATCCCTCTCCCATAGACAAAAGTGCTCCTATAGGATGGGGAACTCACTTTCACAGCAGGAATGCCAACGCCACAGAGCATCAGCAGTTATCTGGTGAACATGACATCTGAATCTCTGGTCAGCTTCCACTTTCTGGGCCAGTCTCTTCTTCCACAGGCTGAAAACCATCTGGCAGCAATGAACTTGATATTTTAGGGCTGCTGCTGCTTTTCGGTTCTTATTTTCCACAACCCAGTGGTGCCAACTGAGAAAGGCTCTGAGAAAGACAAAGATCATTGGACCAGCTGTAAGAAAAACTCACATGGATTCCCACCCTTGTAACTGAAACTTTAATAATAAACATCCACGAGGGAGTTTAGGAAATACATGTGATCTGTTAACATCCTTTCCCCATTAAATGTCCGGGGAAACCATGGACAGGGCAAGTTCTTGGGAGTAAGGTGTTGTCCTGGCAGTGTCAATCCTATTGTTCTATTTGACTTCTGAATGAGTAAAGAGCAAGGCCAGCCCAGTGGACAGGAATTTACCAGGGCTTGCTCTAATTTGTGAGGCATCCCATCAAACCAGAAATTATTTTGCTCAGATATAATAATTTTGAAGCAGGAAAAAACCGAAATAATGGTCTGTAAAGCTCCCACTGAAGACAAAAAGAAATAGCTAGAGGAAGATGTTTTTAAAAGAAAGTGTAAAGCTCTCAAAACAGACAGGAAATTTCTGGAAAGCACAATACCTACCGAGACAGCTGAGCAAGCCTGCTGTACTGCTGGGCCTTTATAAGTTGCTGAGTCTGGGCTGACCAGACAATGAAGTACCTCTGCAGGAAGTATCTCTCTGCTTGGTGCCAGCAACTCTCATCCTCCCCATCAGAACTGCAGTCCTGTAATCCAGAAAAGCAAAAAAAGGACCTTGAACCGCTACTGCAACACGGTCACTCCGTGCAGCTCAGGCCTTTCTCCTTGCCACTGGGACTTGTATGATTGCCTAATTCCCTGTTGCTACCCCCCACCAGCACCACATGGACGCCTAGACATGATAAACCCTTGATGCGTAGCTGATATCTAACTCAGCTGGCAAACAGTAGGGAGGAGTTACCTTAAGAAATGCCCCAATCTCCCAAATCTTCAGTTTGAGAGAGAAGGGGGAACAGCACTGAGACCTTCCATATGCTGATACTGAAACCCAAAGGCTCTTCGCCGAACTGGGCTATGCAGAAAACATTTTCACATTTACATGCATCGCACCACTTTTCAGCATTACCTCTTCTGATGTTGGGTAACTGGTGAGAGGCTGGACAGTACTTTCTGGCTTCTGCAGTGCCAAAGACCGGAACTCACCTCCCACAAACCAATTTCTTCTGCAAGACAAAAGTGACACGGGAAAAGGGAAAGATAGAAGTGGATAAAGTATCCGGAAGGATGCTGTGAGATGACATGAGGGACAAGCCAGAAGAAGGAATTCAGCCTGATCAAACAAAGGGTCACACTGCTACCTACCAGCATCCTAAGGAACCAGTATCCAACTCACCCAGATCCAGTACTCCATGGAGGAAAGGAGGCCTGCAAGTACAGCTCCCCTCCCAGCTCAGCTGGCAGCTCTGTACACTGGTGTAGTTGCAGGACAGAGCTGTAACATGGCACGTGTGCGACATCCTCAGCAGTCAGAACAGGGGAGAAACTCTGCTGGCTGCTGTCACTAAAACTGTATTCCTGCAGGTATGGAGCGAAGAACATGGTAAGTGTCCTCACAGTGGAATCACTCAGCTAACGGTTCCGACCATGCCATTTACATCTCTTTTTGGCAGGGATTTAGGGAAATCCAGGATGCATCCAAAGGGCATCCAGGCTAGCAAGGACAGCAGTGGAGTGTGCAAACGTATGTGATGGGTAAGTTATTTCTATACTAGTCTGGGAGTGATTAACCCCAAAACTACCAGGAACCAAATATAGCAAACCATCACCGAGGCAGTGCAGTTGCCCGTTTCCCCTTTTCTCAGTGAAGAGGCTCTTTGTACCTCAACCCTCCTACCCTGAAGCCACAAGCAGAAGCAAGTGCACGGGAGAACCTCACTAGCTCAGCACCTCCCCATATCACTAAATGATGAACCACAGAATGGTTTGCATTGGAAGGGACCTTAAAACCGGTTCAGTCCCATCCCCCTGCCATGGGCAAGGACACCTCCCACTGGATCAAGGGGCTCCAAACCCCATCCAACCCCATCTCCAGGGATGGGGCAGCCACCACTGCTCTGGGCAGCCTGGGCCAGGGCCTCCTCACCCTCCCAGGAAAAGATTTCTTCCTAAGATCTAACCTAAATCTCCCCTCTTTCAGATGAAAACTGTACCCCCACATCCTGTCCCTGCACTCCCTGATAAAGAGCCCCTCCTTGGCTTTGTAGAAACCAGGAAGGGCACAGAGAGAAATGATTTTACAGTTTCTGTTTAAACTTTCAGTTCCTAAAAGCTCAGTGCTCTTTAGGCCTAAACACCAAGCTGTTTGCCGGTGACAGTACCATGTTGAAGCAGAAATATTGCCCTGAAAAATCCCAGCAATTCAATACCTCAGGGCAGTCTGGATGAATCAAGACCTCCTCACCTTTTCCAAAGAGCTTTGAGAGGCCAGAGTAGCTGAAGCACTGCTGTCGAAGCCAGAAGATGTTGAGAGGTCCTCAGAAAACAGCATGGCAAGAGGTTCTTCATAGACAGGACCATGTGAGTGCTTAGGACTTTGTTCAATTGTTTTCAGCATGAAACACTTTTGGTGCCATAATTTCAGAGCTTTTCTGAGTCTACACTGCTCCAAAGCCTGAGAGAAAGAACTGAGACAGCATATATTGAGATGGCAAAGTGACTGAAAATGGATAACAAAGGGGGACAGTAGTACAGATAAGATGGATGACAGATAGTAAAAGGGGTTCTTCCAGAAGGACAGAAAGTCAAGTGGACACTACTAATGAGTGCAGGGCTCCAGGAACTGGCACTTCTTCACTCACTCAGCTTTGTGATGTTCGCACAGCCTCGCTTTCCACAGCAGATATACTCTCTGGACCTTCACCTTTTGGCAGAAGTCTTCAAGACTGCAGCATGTTTTCTCAGGAAACCATCCCTCTGCAGTCCACAATGGCTGATCTTCATGCCTCTTTGTCACAGCCATGTCAGCTACAGAGCTTATAACCGGTCCTTAATCAGTTAGAGAGTGGCAAGAGAGAATGTTTGTCAAAAGGCATTCATGAGAAATGCAGCCCAGCCCTCACACTGCTTCTTTTCAGCAAGATTTGAGACTTTCTGCTAGGTTTATGAAGCAGAGCAACAAATCTCACTGTAGCTTCACTGACATGTCCAGAACAACTAGTCCTCTACCCACTCTGGATTATTAATACCATGTATCATCTGAGCCTCTCTGAGCTGCCTTCAGCTGTTTTCCACCATACAAGAAGCGGAGGAAGGTGTTTAAGCACCTCCAAATCTTAAGATTCTGCACAGGCTCCAAGCTGCTCACCACAATGCTGCCTCCATCGTAGGAGGAAGAAGTTCACCATTGCCTGCTTATCACCTTCTCTGACCTGCAGCATCTGAACCCACTGCTGGAAGTATTTCCTCAGCAATACTGCTCTGAGATGGGACAGGTTGCACCTGTAAAGCGCCTTCTGCTCAACAGCCTCATTCCATGCACTGAAGTACCTGAGAAAACAAAACCACATAGAAAAACCTGTGAAGAGCGTACAAGCTTGTGACTCCTCCAGAGACTGGGTTTAGTTCAGAAAAAAAAGAGAGACAGAAGCTATCGCCTTCGGAGCTTCTATTAATTTATTTCATTAAAAAGCCACTGTCTTGCTTAGAGCACAGCAGATGCTTTCAGGTTTGGTCTTTCTAGACATCAAAGATCAGGACCAGAAAGCTTTGGCAGTGCACAGGAGGCAAGTCAAAGTCTCTGGCTACAGTACTTCCTTTTCATGTTTCTATCTCTAATTTCCCTTTATTAACTCCTAAAACAAGACAACAGATGGCTTTAAGATGGAACCACACATCACTGTCTGGATTGGGTCTGTCATTCCTTGGAGTTTCATGGTGAACAGATTTTTCACATGAAAAACAGTCCTTATCAGCTTACCGAGAGACCAAGTTTCTTTGGATGCGAATTGTCTGTGCTAAAATCCATTCCTTTTCCAAGTATCGGGAACGCCACACCCAGAAAATGTTTTGTAGCTTCTTCCTTTCCAGTAGAGCACGGGCTTCCGAAAACCAGACCTCCTCTTTGCTCAGCAGCTCCTTCTGCAGGCGCCACAGTCTGAAAGCTGCTGTGTTGCAGGGCAGGAAGAGATTGTCGGGAAGAAAAAATAACTTAGAGAACTTCAAACAACTTAATGTCATACGGCAAATATCTCCTGGCTAAACTTCATCTGTCTGAGAAAGCGCACCTAAGGGAGCCAGCTCACATCGCTGCAGCATCAGTATCTACTGCACCTAAATTACTACAAGGAACAAAACAAAAGGTGTATGGCCTGGCAAGGGGGCCACCGTCACCATCACAGATACCAGCTAAGCTATCTGCAGGATCAGGTTCTGAAAGAGTCTGGTCAAGGCAACAACTAGAAACATAGATTATTACAACCCAGACGGGTTGTATTACAACCCAAACGGGTTGTAAGGGACTCTTAAAGGTCACCCTGCCCACCCCCCCTGCAGTGAGCAGGGACATCAACCAGATCAGGTTGCTCAGAGCCCTAACCAACATGACCTTGAAGATTTCCAGGAATGAGGCATCTACCACCTCTCCAGCTACCCAACCACTCGCAAACAAAGAAATATGGTAAAAGAGTGACTACCTCCAAGCTGTTCCAAGGGTAAGGAACATGTGCTTACCCGCTAGCCGCCTCATATCTCTGATGGCTTGAGCTCTCCGGCAGAACTCATCTCCTCTCTGCCTACGATGAAGCTGTGTCCACAGTCCTCCCTCCACCCTGGAAGAATCACAGGCATGCTTGAACACCCATCTGTCCAAAGAGGTACTCAGAAAACAGAACACAGAGCCTTCCTTCTCCATAGGTAGCTCTCTCTTCTTGTCTGGACTTGTTCTTCTGCCTTCAGAATCAGAAGGCATAACAAAAGGTTTTCTTTTGACACCTCTACTCTACTGCTAGAGACTGGGATATTGCCTCACTCTAATCTCATCTATGCCTGTATCGCATACGCAGGTGACAGATGAACTCAAGAAATAGTGCAGGAGTGTTTCTGTCAGACACTCAAATCAGACTGAAAGCACTAGTGCACAGAGGCTCTAGAATAGAACTGTTTAATTCCTAAAACTAAGTTATTAATTCTTGGAGTGTTTATGCACAGCAATACATCCAAGAGCTTGGAAACAAGCTTCCTGCTATCTAAGAAAACTTCTCCCTGTGTTTGTAAACCTCCACTTGTCCAAGATAATGGAAAGAGAACACTCAGCTTACCTACAAGCCTGCTCAACTTCCTTTGAGTATCCTACTGTAAGCTGCTGAGCTGAGGTTGTCATAGTTGCTAATCTTCCTACTCCAAAACACCCCACTGATGAACTTCGGGTATAAGAATACGGCTCAGGCTTCAGAGCTTGCTTCTTGCTCCGTTTTTCCACAGCTTCTTTCCACTGAAGAAGAAACCACACGATTAGAACAAACTGCAGGCAGAGTATCAGTACCAAGGGTCCACATCACTGAATTTAACAGGGGACCCCTTCCTCCTCCTTATCCAAATAGAACTTCTGCCTTTTCTGACTGCACAACAGAAAACTCGTGGCACCACTTCTACTGTCCGTAGCCCATCCTTACCCTGCGGAAGCTGAGAGCTAGCAGAGAGGAGGCAAGTCTCTGCTGAGCTACCTCCAGCTGCATCCTCCTCTGGTGCACAGCCCACTGTAAAGCTCCAAATCCCTTCCGAAGGAGTTGCTGTCTGTAAAGCTGACTGGCTGCAGCCCTCTTCCAGAGGATGTGCCCCCTCCAGGCATGAAAACACCTAGTTAGCATTTGTCTGTCACACCAGTGCTGGAAACTTAAAGAGAAAAAAATCAAAAGTGAGCTCCAGTTAATAGAAAGGAAAGTTAAACACAGCCAGGAGGTGGCAATCAGAGTTCAGCCACCAAACTGAAAAGAGGTATTTGAAATCATTCCCCTTAATGAGTGAGAAACCTGCAGTCTCACACGAAATACAGTAGTATTGCTAATAAAATTAGTAGCAACCTCACCTACATCTTATCCACAGGTCACAAATTTGAATCTCATCTCAGGGATAAGCTCTGTTCTTGATCTTTGCTAACTACGCAGCGATCATGCTTGCATTTGCAGCGCTGAAATGCAGCATACACGGTACCAATGCAACAACCAAGGTTGAATTTAGAAGTTAGAATTTAAAAGATACAGAAATAAGATTTTAGAGCATGTTCTATTCTAGTCAGCAACCTGTTTGAAAAGAAATGTATGCAGGCCCTGAGCCAACCACGGCAGAATGATGTAGGTTAAGTCCTATAAACAAACATTCCCAGGAACACGGCTCCATAGCCACCTTCCAGCAGATTTTTTTCCCATGTTAACTACCAGCACACTCACAAAGGAACAGTCTTTTTACCTGCGCTCATTCACCTTCAGTGACCTGAAGCTGTTCTCCGAGAGCTGCAAATAAACAAAAAGACAGTAACTCACACAATTATTCATACTATTCTGCTCTCTTGAAGAATTAGTCTGTGCTCAGTACAGCAAACCATTTCGGATGGAGACCAGAACACTACTGTGTATTTATGTCAGATGCCTTTGACGCTGCCCTCACCATTGCTCTGTGAATACTCTCACATACTTCAGACATGGAAAAACACAACACAACTGAAATCTCAGGGTCCTGCAACTATGCACATAGGGAAAAACAGTTTAATGCTTTCCCTCTGTAGACCCACAAACAACCACGTTAACAAGCTGGTCTTTAGGAAGAAGGATGCAAGACAGAAAGATGCATGCGTTCGGACAGAACAAGACCACGAGAGGAGATTCTGGCCATTCAGTGCCAGAAAAAAATATAGGACAAACACCCCCATCACTGTTGTATCTCAACGCTGCACCTCTAGCAGCAGAAACAAGCACAAATATTATCTGTGAACAGGGATGCTACATGATGAGCACAACCTTGATGAGCACAACCTTACCTCTCTGGGCACAGTATTGTGTGTCTGGCTCCTTTCCTCACAGCACTGCAGTTCTTTGGCACTCCTCTCCATAGAAGGTTCTTCAGACTGGTTGGGATTGGCATCCGCTTCGCAATTCCTCCAGCTGCTTGGGTGGGAGTATTCGTTTCTCTTTCCTTCTCTGCTTACATTCATACAATGTATGCCAGAATATTCACCAAAGGCTTCTTCAACCGGAATACAGGAAGCGCTGGCCTGGCTGGGGCCCACCACAGCCATTCTTTTGGCTGCTCGTGATCTAGAGTCACATACTTTTTCTAATTCTTTACTGTACTTAACACGAGACTCCGAGTTGTTGACTTCTACAGATTTAATACTAACCTGCTGAACTGCTCTAAACTCTTTCTCTTCAGGAGGAGAAGTGACTCTCACACACACTTCCCTTGGAGTCCCATACATGGCTACACCAATGTTCATCTGAGCACACCCCAAATCTGTCTCCAGTGACACGTGCAGACGCTCTGGATACAGACTGGCTGGAAGGTCTTTCTTCCAAGATACGGCACACGGGGATGCCCCACTTTCTTCTCCTTTAAGAACCTTTACAGGTGAATGGCTTTTTCCGCGACCATAAAGACCAGTTCCCAGAGTTGGCTTTGCCCGGGACTGGCATCTGAAATAAGGGGAGCAATTGTAGGAAGGATCTGCTTCTGTATCCACTAGCCCACCAGAGCCCACCCCAGAAGCAAGGGTTTCCTGGATGTCCCCTGAAGTTTTGGTTCTCCATGTGTTAGAGTCCATGTATCTGTATCTGTGAGAGATAGAGAGAGGTTCTGCACGACTGAAGTCCCTTGTCACTGCACTAAGGCTCCAGCCTTTCGCAAATGGGACACCCCATTTCAATCTCGCCTGAGCTGCACTGGCCTTTACTCCAGCTAGCTGTTCTCCTCTGCTCCAGGTCCCAGGAGCTGAATCAGCAGCAGCAAAGCACAAACTGCCGCCGACCGCAGAAGACTTGGGCTCCAAAGGGAGGGAGCCCCATGTCCCCATCAAAGCACTTTCTTGCTTAAGCCTCTGGCTTGTGCAATGTAAGCCAGCAGAAACCTGTGAGGACTGCCGAAGAGACTGAAGGGATTCCAACCTAGATGGATCGAGATGCCCCAAGGTCAGGGCTGAACTATGACGAGCGTTCACACTCTCACTTGACCTCCCTGAAAGTGGACACGCCACTATTTGGTGCCTAAGAGAGGAATCTACAGTACGAGATGACAAATGTGCATCAACCAATGAAGGGTTCACAGGATCCATACAACAAGCAGCAGGAGGCTGATGCTGTTTTCCTTCTGGGCAGTCACTATTCCTGTTCCTACTTTCTAGAAAGTGATGACGAGCAGTGTATGTGGAGCAGCTGCCTTTGCTTTCTGACAGTGTTGTCGAGGAAAGTCAATACTCTCATTCCTTCTCCCTTCTAAACTACAAGCCTCGAAGCGTGAATGTCTCTGAGGGAGATTCCCAGCAGGGAGCACTGGCAAAGCAAGATGGGGAATCCTATGAGCTGTGCTGCTGCTGTTGCAGCCTAGAGCAGAGATTAGTCTGCTACAGGAAGCAGGAACGGGAGAACTGACCAGTGATGTCCTGGAATAGCTGAGAAGGACAGGAGAGATTAGTCTGTCTTAGACTTGGATCTTTCTTCCCAGCTGACAGAGGTACAGTACACAGCCAGCTTTGTTCTGCTCTCGAACTGGGAGTTACACTGAATGCCGCAGCCTCAAGCCAGTGAGGAGAAATGTTTACTCGACTTCTAGTGCCCAAATAAAGATCAACATTCACGTTCTTCTAAATGTTTCTTTGCTCTGAAGAAAAAAAAAAGAGGAAATATAAACAAAGGAGCATGCATATTTCTCATCACATCTTCCCTAGTTTGCCAAAGGCTCTGGGACTCTCTACAATTTTATTGTCTCCAATTCACCAGTCTGAAAGATTACAGACACTACTCTCTTCCTGTTCCTCAGCAGACAATCGTGTCTGGCAGAACAGGAATGACTGAAGGGGACAGATGCGGTTCTCAAAAGAAAATGTAGAAAACAAAGACTTCCGGCACTATCCATACACCTGCAGCCTCAAACAAAAATGTGTCTAGCAAGGATGAATTATCCTCCTGCCGAGACAGGGTGGTCTGTAGCTGCTTTTCCAGAATGCTTTACATCTAACCAGATCTAAGTGACACCAAACAAGAACTGGTCTAAAAGAAAATGTTTTTACAGAAGTCAGAGCAACGTGGTTCCAGCTGACAATGCTTACCCTGCTTCGTTGATTGGAATTCCAGCTCAGATGTACTCCACACTTCTTTCTTCTCCAGGGCCAGCAGGAAAGGCAGTATCTTGACACAAGGTACTGTTTAACTGCTTAACAAGTGAAAATTTCACATATGATGGTACAGCCCTGCAAAGGTTCAAAGCTATGCAGGCTGATTTCTTCTTGTCCACACTGAAGGATGAAACTATGTTTACGCATCCAGAGAATTTACGTTATCCCTAACCTGGAAGGGTACAGCATATATGGGAGACCTACTTTGTAGTCTAGCCACCAAGTCAGATGCTTATACCTCTAACTCATGCAGAACACGGATTCCTAAGTTACTGCTAACAGGTAAGTGCAATTTGATGGGACTGTGCCTTCATTCCCTCAAATTTTAAAAGCAAGTTGTCAATAACTCTGTCATTCTGACCACTGTTCTTTTCCACCTCCCCTTTTAAACAATGAAAATGGTATTGTGGCAAGACACACATCTGTATCATCTTAAAAAAGCCCTGGTCAATCTGAAAAGAAAGAGACAGCGTGGCCTATGAAGCCAATGCTCACTGTCTTTTCCAAATCTATTCAAATACCCTCCTGTCAAATTGTACTGCTTCCAAACTACATTACCTCAATGTCTCCTAAGAAAGCACTTGAGGCTGTTTGCAAACAGCCTGCTTGTCCTTCTCAAATGCTAACAGTAATTACCACAAACTGGGGAGTAAACTGAATTATTAAAGCAACAGGAGATAGTCATGCAGTGTTGCTGTTATCCTTGTGAACCAACGTTCCTGCCTTTCATACATCACCAAGTGTAGCATGAATGGAAAGAGCCCATTATTTTTTCCAGACAAGCAGAAGTTGGCTGCTACAGAGCGAACGGACAAAGCGTGGCTGCTTTCTTCAGGGTGCTTATTGCTGCATGAAGTACAACCACACAATGCAGGGGACTGCTGTTCCGCAGAAGCACTCCTTGCATCCCAGGAACATTCAGCCAACTAGTAATGTATCACAAAAGGGTGTTATAAAGGATTTGAATTGTGGAAGGACATGAAACCATGATGCTTATCGCTGTTGTTTTGCTCCATGAACACCTGGAACCAGGACTACTTTTACACTCAAGAACCCAGACACAATCTATTTTCTAGATAACTAGTGATTTTTTTAGTTCTACATTTCAGTTCCTTCTGCCAGCTACCAGGTTCTCAACACACCACCATAATTATTTTAGGCGGTGTTCTTCACCTCACTCATTCCTAATTTCAGTCTCATTGAGATGAGGAAGAGGCAGTGTCCTTTAAAAATCACATTTATCTGGCTCCCCAAAATTGCCACTCAGGACTTTAACGTAACCACTTTTAAGCAGTAATTAATCTTACTCAAAAGGCAACAAGATTTTATGAAGTGCATTTTAAAAACTTCTTCTAAAGCCAAAAGAGATACCGAAGGCAAAGCACAGATTTTGTGAACTGCAAAATCCATGACCAATGGATTTCATATTAGCTTTGATGTTTCTAACTAAAACATTTAATGCATGAGCACTATACACAATTTGCAGCAAGGCACTAACACATTAAAACCTGAAACAAATCCAGTTAAGCCAACAAAAATTAAGCTGATCAATGTACTTCTGTTTTTGTAAGCAAAAGGAAGTAAACAGCACAATTCATGAAAGTAAATCAAGCAGTTTCAAGTGAATGCCATTTTAGCATTACGATAATGACAGACCCATAATAAACACTTTAAGCACCACACAGAGCACTGTAATTTTTCCATCCCTGCAGACCAAGGCTGATCCATTTCACATTCCAAGCTGGGACCAGTGATTGGTCCAAAGATCACACTTCATGTGTCTTAGAAACAAGACTTTTCCCCCACTGCTCAGTTCTATAGACCAAACCACCACTGGCAACACGTGAGCCTCTTGATGCCACTTGGAGATCAACAGGCACACATGAGTGCCCTTTACCAGAAAGAAGATAGCTACTGCTCTGGCAGCTGAGGAACAGCCACGCAGCAGCATCCTTTGCCTGCTGCTAGCCAAGAACCAGCCAGTGCCCCAAGACGTGGTGGTGCGAGCGGGAGGGAGCCCAGCGTAATTGTTTCAAGCCAACCCTCAAGCTGGCAAGGTTGGGGCACATGCCCCAGGCCCCTGCTCAGCATCCCCAACAGCTCACAGGCTACACCTCCCCTCATAAGCACTTACTCACTCCGATAGCCACTGCTGGACCTCGCCAGAACCTCAGGGACAGAGACACCCCGCTCTGCGCCTGTGCCTCCAAGCGCTGGGGCAGACGCACAGCTTTGTTCCCCCTTAATGCCCAAAGCTCGGCAGTGAGCACACCCTAACTGAGTCACTATAAGCAGCTTATCCCCCGCGATTAGATACGCCGCCTGTCACTGGGGCCGCAGATGGCCACAGGAAAGCTGCTCGTGGTGGCCCAGACAAGGCGGGGCCCGTCAAGCTGGGGTTGCTCACCCAGGGGTGGTGATGGTACAGCCCCAGGGCAGCACCACCTCACCTGCAAAGCTGGGCAGTATCCTCAGGCCCCACGGTGAAACCAGGCTGCCTGGATCGGCAAGGGTGTGCCACAGCACAACAGGCTCAAGGAGTCCCCACACGCCCTACTAAACCAGGTACCAATCCAAGAGCCCATTTGTTCTGAACCAGGTGCTGATCCAAAAGCCCGTTTTGTTCTGAACCAGGTACCGATCCAAGAACCCGTTTGTTCTGAACCAAGTACTGATCCAAGAGCCCGTTTGTTCTGAACCAGGTACTGATCCAAAAGCCCGGTTGGTTCTGAACCAGGTATCAATCCAAGAGCCCATTTGTTCTGAACCAGGTACCCATCCAAGAGCCTGTTTTTTCTGAACCAGGTACCAATCCAAGAACCCGTTTGGTTCTGAACCAGATACCGATCCAAGAGCCCGTTTGTTCTGAACCAGGTACCGATCCAAGAGCCCGTTTGTTCTGAACCAGGTACTGATCCAAGAATGCATTTGTGCTTTCTGCAAGCAGTGCCAAAACAAACACTCTCCTCCTCAGAAGTCAAGAGAAGTCAAATGAGTCGCCTCATTTTTACCATCACCTCTCTGATTTACTGCCCAAAAGAGGTAGCCTTGAGGCACAGTAAACCTAGTATAACTCCTGCCTTGCTCTGCTTCCCAGAGCTCCCAGATGTGCTTAATTCTCGGAAGAAACACACAGCAGGTCAGCTAGATGGGCATTTTGCAATGCAGAAGGTTTGGGAAGGCCTCACTACTTGTAACCCTTTGTTTGTGCAAATACCCAAAAAGCACTGCATTTCAAACAGCTGTTTTCAGTCTGTACTTCACAAGTATAGGGAAGCAAAAACCTGAGCTTTGAAATGCGTTACTCATGGATTTATGCTGTCACTGTATAGTTGTGAAGAACTGAAATTAAAAAAATTAACTGAATATTAAGACCAGCTTTGCAACTCCACAAGCCCCAGAAAATTCTGCCTATCTATTCTTCCTCCTTCCACATCTGATCACAAGAGTAGAATGGTTCCTCTTCCTATGCTCTGCTGCATGGCAGCCTGCAAAATGAATGCACAACAGTCATTTGACCAGAGGACAGGTCCAGAGGAAGCTACAAAGATGATTGAAGGGCTGGAGCACCTCCTATATGAGGAACAGGCTGAGAGAGTTGGGGTTGTTCAGCCTGGAGAAGAGAAGGCTCCGAGGAGACCTTAGAGCAACCTTCCAGTACCTGAAGAGGCTACAGGAAAGCTGGAGAGGGACTCTTTACAAAGGCTTGTGGGGATAGGACGAGGGGCAATGGGTATAAACTGGAGAGGGGCAGATTTAGGCTGGACATTAGGAAGAATTTCTTCACCATGAGAGTGGTGAGGCCCTGGCCCAGGTTGCCCAGGGAAGCTGTGGCTGCCCCATCCCTGGAGGTGTTCCAGGCCAGGTTGGATGGGCCTTGGGCAGCCTGAGCCAGTGGGAGGTGTCCCTGCCCATGGCAGGGGGTTAGAACTGGATGATCTTTAAGGTCCCTTCCAACCCAAACTAGTCTATGATTCTATGATCCTGGGGCATAAATGATGATGGTCCAGACACAGCAGCAGGTCATTGTAGGGTTCATGCAGGGTAGGGGAGGAAACAGCTGTTTATGTTTATAATGATGAGACTTGGGAAAAAATTGGTTTTAAAAATACAAATGGCAGAGCTCTAGAGGTCAGAGCAAAGGTGACAGGACTCTTGGCCACTGAAGAGTTAATGCAGCAGCAGGTCTTCTCAAGAGAAGTGCAACTGTAGAATAACAGGTATATGGTTTGAAAATGAACCTGCTTCCTTGCACCGGTATTTTCAGTCTGCCAAAGCTGACAAACTTTTTCTTCTGAAAGAGAATCCTGTTGAACACCTTTCTTTTTCTTTTAGGAGTCTACCCTGAAAGCCACAGCAGGGCAGAATATTGTGTGTAAGATTAGAGTTGATAGTTTGTTTCGTCCTACAGAGCTCCCCACTGCAGTGGAAATAAAGCCATGTTTTCCTTTCCCCAATCCCCATCTTACTAGCCCACCTTCACCACCCACACATTTACAAGCAGCAGTCTCTACCTGTCTGAGTAAAGCTAAGAGGAAAACCAATTGAAGCCCTGCAGACTTTTCCCCGTAACAACTTTCCCAGACTGTCTGGCTACAATCTGAAACCCTAAGAAATTCCTGCATTTTCAAATGAGACATAAGTGACCAGCGTAACTTTTTCTAGCACAGAAAAATATTCATTTTATAGTTTTGTTAGAAAAATGTAACATTTCACGTTTTGTCAAGAAAGGCAGCTGAAAGCAAAAGGACATTTCAAGGCACAAAGTATCGATAACTATATCTGACAGCCATTTTATGTATCCCGAAGGATGTTCAACTTGTATAAAATCATCAGTGAATAAAACCCAAGACTAGATACTGGGGATTCAAGCTCTCTGTCCCAGTAAGAGCATTATATACCCACCCCAGCTTTATGCAAACCACCACAGCTAGCACAGGGAGTTACGGTCATAAATCTTAAATAATACCACCAAAAAAAGTCCTCAGGAACTCCCAGATGTTTCCTGGGCATGTATCTGCATAAAAGCAGGCTAAACTGTATTGTTTAAGGGCAGTCCATAAGCCTGTTAAAGACAGCTTGTGCAGGAGTATTTTGAGTGGTTCCCTTACTAATAACAGAGAGGATGCACAATACAAGACTTGGAGGACTGCAGAAGCTGCATCCGTTCACACATACAGAGGAGGGATTTAGGAAGAAGGAGGAAAGGAGAGTACCAGGACTACAAAGAGTCACAGCGCTTAATATCTCTGAGATCTTCTGGACTTACTGCAGGAACTCATCTGTCTAAAATCAGGGAGGCAAAGAAATGTAAAATCAGATCCTCTTCTGTTTGTTCGGTTGGCAGGTTTTGATCTGTCAAGAATGGACATGGGAAGAGTGGAAGGCCAGACCGGGTGAGGGAAGCATCGTTTTTGTGGTGCAGAGTGGACCTCAGTATGGCTGCTGGGCTGCCTTGCTTGAGTCAGGCCATGGTGGAGGGGCATCCTGCTGCTCGATTGACTCGTAGGTGCTGCGATCCCGGCCTGCACGGGTGACACCTGAATGGAAAGGGAAGAGATAAAGCTTGGGAAAAAAAAGCGAAACCACAACAACTGAGTCCCCTGGAAGAAACCAACAGCTCAGGAGCACACTGCATTAGCTGCTCTCCCAGCTCCTCCACACCCCTATTCTGTGACCCTCGCTACACAGGCAGGAGATAAGAAAAGTCATCCTTCCAAAGGCAAAACAACTGAGACACATTTAAACACACCAATTAATTCTCTAAGAACTGCTCTCTTAGTAGCCATATGGCTATGTGAAAAGCAGGACCTGCAACACTACACAGCAGCATTACAGGCTCCCATAATAGTGTATTTCAGCAATATCAAGTTTATGAGATCTAGTGGAAAAATGAACAGACAAAACCAGAAGCAGCAGGAACCATGGCTAACTGACAGCAGAGATTTAAGAGCATGATTCATCCATGAACCACTCTTCCCAACAACGCAGCTATGCCTCAAGCGTGCCACACCACAGCACTAAATTTGAATCCAGCAGTGCTCCCAATCGCACTATGAACAATTTGCCTGTGGTATGAGACTGACACAAAATAGTTTTATTGTCCAAGGGATGAGTAGGGAAAAGAGAGACACAGCATGTGAGCAGACAGCTCTTTATCTATAGGCCAAGCATCTATGATGGCCAGAAAGCCATGTAAATCAGAGGTGGGCACCAAACCATATCAGAGGCTTCTTTTTAGCAGCAAGGATGCTGCCAAACAACCTGTCTACAAAACAACAGCACAGTTTCTACTGAAAAGCTTTGAGAGAAAGACAGTTCAGGAGAGGATATGAAACCGCAAAGCATCTGAATTCCAACCTGTGCCTGAGAGAAGTCTCTCAGACAGTATTGTGTATGTGTTGGCTGGAAAGAAGGAATACTCCAAAGTGAAGGGATGAACTCCCTGATGACACCTGCACGTCCCATAGGATACAAATGTCCAAACCCCACTACAAGCACAGCGAGCAGCTACTAAAAAATGACACAAACATGACCCACAGCAAGGCACTGCAGGCCTTCTGATCCAGTTCAGACAGATCTGTCTGGCATTTGTACAAGCAGCTGATGGAGAAGGCGCCAATATTCCACTAACAGAGAGATGCAAATAGCACATATTGCCCAAGTCATGGTTTCCTGCCATGGCCTCTCCTCCTTTACAGGAAGCATTATCTTCCTCCCTAGCACCAAAACAGCACAAGTGACAGCTTTCAAACACTGTAATACTATTCTTTGTCCTGCATGGACTTGTTAGGAAGGCAAAAAGATAACTGTGCAAGGGTGCTGGTTTTGCCAGGGTGAGGTCCTACACAGAAAACAACTCCTGGCAGCTGCCTCAGCATGATCTAGCACCAGGCATGCTTGGCAAAGAAGCTGACTGAGATCCAGAACATCCAACCACGGCCCCTTATCTCCGTCAAGGCTGTCACATTATCATTAGCAAGTACAACCAGGAGAAAAATGAGAGTTTCCAGGCAAAGCCTCTCAAGGTGAACATCAGTCCTATTTTCTAGGTGAGGGAATGGAGGTCCAAAGCAGGTAGCTTAGACATGTGAGGCCCAGAAAAAGCATGGAGTTAAAAATCCAGCTTCTTTCCCTCTCATGCATAACCCAGCTAGATGGGATGCTGCCTGTACTCTCCCCTAGAAGGAAAAGAAAGGGTTGGCAAACAGAGAAGGACACACAGAGGCTTCCAACAAGCCCACAGAAATGCAGCAGGAGGAAAAGCCTCTCAGTTTTATTGAATAAGAGAGACAGCTGTGGTATCAGTACCATTGTGGGTAAAATAGCTGTCAGACCAGGACTCCAGGACTGCAAGGCAAGAGAGCAAGCATTTAAATTGAAGGCCTAAGACACACCAGAACAACAAAATGAAGAACAGACATCAACAAGCGAGAGAGCATCTCCATCCCTGGAAAGCGGGGCAGAATTCAGCAGAAGGGTCCAAAGTGCAAGGCAGCCTCCCTTGAAACCCAGAAGAAGAGACCCACACTGATACGAAGGCAGAGGAAGCATCCTACCTATGTTAAAGATGTACTCTCCTCCACGCTCCCGATACATTTGGTACACCAAATAGCAGGACACAGGTTTGAGGAGCAGGCTGAAGATGGACATGCCAAGACTGAAACGCTTCAGATCACTGATATAGTATGGAGGGTAGAAGACAGAGATGTGAATGATGTCTGTGAGGACTGTGAGCAGCAGGCCAGTCAGGAACTGGAAACAAAGAGAGAATGGGACACGAACTGAATAGGGGATTAACCACTATGAGCAACAGTCAGTTACAGCATATTTTGTGCAAGATCCATGGTCACATAACCGTGCCCTTACCCGGCTTTCACACATTGCTAATCATTGACATTGCCCCAGGTAGACAGAGATTCCTAAATGAATAATCTTCTATTTTGTGCATTTTCTTCACATCTGTCAGACATCACCTCAGTATCTCTTTCATGTTCAGAGAAAGGTTTTATAAAGCCCCTCCGATCCAACCATTTTGAGTTCTGCCCTGGCATTACAAGTTACAACAGCATGTAAAAAAAAGTAAGAATCAAGCGTGCCTCACCTCTGAGAAGCAAAATAAGTGACTGTGAATGCTTCTCACTGTGGTTTACAGCACTTACGGATCTATGTGTGCTCTTAAAAAAAACCCAAAACAACTCCAAGAGTGAATCTGACTTGTTTCCTGCTGTACTGGGAACAGCTGAAAACCATCACTGACTCAAAGAAGTTGCCTCTACCCTCCACCCTCTCTCTGAGCAGCCTTGTGGAGGCAAATACCCTCACACTCACCATCATGATGGCATCAATGGAATCTCGCTGCACAATGGCCCAGATCCCCACCGCCAGGACACTGAAATTTCCCCAGGCATAGGAAGCTGGAAATATGTGATTCATGCACCCCCTGCCAAATAAGACATAAAAAAATCCCAGCCCACATAAACAATAAGCCTGCACAGTTCATTTGCATTCAACTCTGTTCCCATACAAACATCTCACTCCTAGATTTTGGATCTTCTTGCACACAGACAGGTACAAATAGCGAGATTCCCCAGGAATGTCCCATTCCCAATCTGAAGGAATACCCTCTTCTCACGCAGGCCGGGGCAGTCACCAATCACTCACCACACTGTGAGCAGCCAGTGTACCAGAATGATGGCCTATGGAAAAAAAAACAGAGAGGAAGGCATGTCAGCAAGTTGAGAGAACTCTGGAGGATCAACATGAAATGACACCATCTTTTTCCAAGGAATGGGTGGAAGAGTGCCCTGGACTTATGAACCACTAGAGAACAACCAGGACAGTGAAGACACAAACCCATTTTTCTCTGCTTTTGTTGCTGAGTATTTCCTGCAGTGCTGTGCCGTGGTCATTCATTATTGTTGTCATCTCTGTCGACAGCTGATTCAGGATCCACTTAGTCTTTTCTAAATGGGTTATTGATTTTGGAACTCCAGAAGAGTTTGTGTAGAAAGCTGGACAATCTGGTTCACACTACGCAAGCACAGTTTATACGTGACCAATCTGGCATCGCATCACCAAGAAGTCCGTGGAAAGTCATGCCTGTAGCTCCCAGCAATTTCACTCCAGTCCTCATTAAATCTTCATTTTGCCTCCTTCCAATCTGTTCAGAGTGGTGGTTTGACCTCACCACAACATTAACAGACCTGAAGGCATCTTCTAGGAGCGTGAGAACCTGAACTTCCCATAGCATACAGCTCCTTTCACTCCCAGCGGAGCCACCAGGCCCCAAATGCCGCTAGTGCCCTAAGCAACAATACAATAATGCTGTCACAGATTCTCTACTTTGCAGATGTCCTTAATGATCCTGATCCTTGTACTCAAGAGGAGAAATCCAAGAAGAAAGCATCTTACTGTAAAAAGTGACGCAACGATTCTCTTCACCAGTACTTGACGTATCAGTAACCAAGGAGACATACCCTATGTGTTTATTAAGACAGCAAATGAGAACAATAATACAGCACTTCAGTCTTTTTCTGCACCTATAACCATGTGCACACTCTCTTTGGAGCCTGCTGGCCAATCACCAAAGGGAGATCACTCATATTCATTCTCTAAACAAGAATACGGAAGATAGGCTCTATTAGCAGCCTCAAAAAGAAAGGCTGAAGCCTGACATATTAGCGAATCCACGGAAAATAGGCATTCTTCCATGTTTTCCAGCTGTAAGAAAGGCTCCCGTTTGCACTCATAATGACCTTGGTATAAAACCAAAAACCTACCACCAAACCCCCTCTGAAGCATTCCCCAGTAGTCCCACAATTAAAAAAAGAAAATTGGGAAATGAGTCGTTAGCAAAAGGCTGAATTCCTGGGTGGATGCAGGAAAGCTGTATGTTGATCGGAGCACTGAGACACTAAAAAAAGTATTAAGATCCACTGACATCCTGCTGCGCTCACTGACTTAAAATGTCTATCCATGCCATAACTCGATACAAAAATAGTTGCTGGAGAAGAGAGTTAATAACCAATGGATCTGTGACCCGAGTGAAGCACAGACAGGGAATCAACAGGAGTGATGCAGCTGCTGTGGCTCACCCTGCTCTGCCAAGATATCTCGATGAGATGCCTTTAGATAAGATCGAGCTCCTACTTCACTGCAGTACCCCAGCACATCTGTAGAGCATCCACCCTGAGCAGCTCAGACTTTGTTGTAACTGCAAACACTGCTTAAACAGATTTTTATTAATGATTTCTTGTAATTGTTCACAAAAGCCTACAAAACACTTCACCACCACCCCCTACTTTCCCTTCTCCCAAACTGTACCACGGAGACCAGGCAGAAACTGCTAATCAGAAAAATACAAGATGTTCTTGGATAAGAATGGAGACATGCAAATAGCATTTACTCAAGAGACTATCACAACATCAGGGAAATTCTTAATTAGGTAGTATTTAATTGCATGTTACATACCCGCAAGACCCCTCAAGGCTCACCAGTTAACATAATTAGGCAGTGGGGCTTTTTTTTTTTATAAAGCTGTCTAGATTAATACTGAAGTTATTAAATTATGAAGCATGCCTAGCCATCAGCATAAAAATGAGGTAAACTAGAGCTGATGGTATGAGGGACTGCTGAAATAAAAACAAGGCATTCCCTTCCTGGTTATTAGTCCAATTTACCTGACAGTTCTTCAGGGCACTATCGAATAAGCTGGTGGTCTTGGTATGCTTTAACATAGAAAATGTAGTGTTAATGAAAAGCATTCGTTAAAGCTGCAGTCACTGTGTGAGATTAGATAATTTGCAGGCAGTCTCCTGATGAGACAGCAGAAGCATTTACATTTTTTCCATCTGTTCAAGGACCTCAGTCTGTACCTAAGAGAGGCATACATTTCTTCTTTTGAATAACTCCTACGATTTGAATCACTGCTGAGAGCAGAAAATAAGAAAGGTGGGACCTTTGTCCCCTCCCCTTCTGGGCAGAAGGATGAGCATGTGATTAAAAACATCCCATTGGAAATTGGGGAGATCCAAGGGGAATTCCTAGCTCCTCTGCAAATCCCAGCATGTGATAGAACTAATTGCCAAGCATAAAAAGAGTCTGGGTCTGCCTCGGTCTCATTAGATGGGAAACTCTTTGGAACAGGAACTCACTCCTTTAAACATCCTTCAGCACAAAATATAGCATGAGGTTAAAGTTGAAGATTACATGGTCCCAAATAAGAATTATTGTCTTGCAGGACTTCACTTTTTCAATTTCACTTAACTTTTATTTGTTGAGAGGGAGCTCAATTACTCTGTGAGCGACGTATTCACCTGAGGATATACCAACCAAAATATAGATCAGAGCGGCCACCTGTGAGTGAACCACCAGTGAGGCTGCTCCTCATTTATTATAACGAAGTGACAGTAATGAGAGTGCTTAGGCAGCAGAGAACAAGCTATCCAAGGGGGCTGCTCTGGCTCTATCCTTAGAGATTTTTAAAAGCTGAATTTTGAGTCGAGCTATTTGATCTAACTTTGAAGTTATCGTCGCTTTGAACAGAAGGCTGGACTAGGCGACACAGAGATCTCTTTCCATCAAATGTATTCTATGATTTTGTGACCTAGCATTTAAAAATCACTAGCGCAAAAAACCAACGTTTCCAGGCATATGAATTGTAGGGCTTTGTCCAGGCTTGATCAAACTCAAACTTTGTATTTTGAAGCTCTGCATACAATCATACTAGGTATCAAGCATTCACTGCAAAAATATGGCTATGCTGCTTCCCACATGCTTTGGCAGCATTACTACTAGAGCTGAGCTAGTAGATGCTGTTTCATGAGAATCATCCTCATCCATTCAGGGCAAAACCCGCTACATTAATTTTATAGCTCTGCAAGCAGCTCAAGGAGTGACCTCAAGGCTGAGACATTGCTATGTTTTGGCACAAACACAGCTGAGTCATGCAGTTTTATAGGAGCTACTCCTATCACGAGGCTCATGGTTTTAATCTCACAGAAACAGAAAACAGATCGTGCCGATGAATAGCAGTAGTGTGTGTGTTATTTCCAGTCCCTTTCGGAATAAGAATCTTTCCCACCTTTGCAATAAGTTTCAGGGAAGCAGGCCCTAATTCAGGAACAGTATAAAGATGCAGGTTCGATTATTAACTCTGTATTCCCAACTCTTCAGCCCCAGAGCAGCACTGGCACAATTGACAACAAGAAATTTCTTAATGCTGAAAACAGTTTGCCCAGGACAAGCTCACACTTATCTACTAAATGATTAGGGAATGGTTATCTGAAAGAAGAGAAGAAAGGCAACATTTTAGTTGTGTTGTCCTCCTGACTCATTCATTCAAGAAGTCTGTGTTTTTCAGCTTCTCTGTCTCCACCTCCATGGTAAAACATGTATTTCACATTGGCAAACTTTTTAATTAAGTGTTCTTATTTTTTACTGTTGTTTTAGCATGGGGGGGGGGAGGGAAATCAAACCAATTTAAAAAACAAAGCAGAAGGCAAGATCTTTTAATCTTCCTAGTGCCCTGGGAATCACACAACAGTCCAAACTTGTCAGAGCAAAGTATCAGTTTCCAGGATATAATATAATCCACATGCCAGGCCTTGAAAATTCCACTTGCTTACTTGCCTCTCACAAGGAAAGCTGCTTTTCTTGGTGAACTACTAAGAGGGGGAAACATCATTACACGAATGCCAAGCTTTTATTTAGCATAGCCATGCAAAAGCCTTCTTATGCAAAGCTGAATTCATAGCAGCAGCTGAGAAAATATTGTCCTCCCACCTAACCTGCAGGCAGCCTGTTCCAAGGGCACTGCTCACAGCTTTATGAATCAATAGCAGAAAAAAAGCCTGATGTGGTTGGTGATGCTTTCATTATCTGAGCAGAGCTTTAAACAAAGCAAGCACCTGAGAAACCTGCCATACCAAACAAGATCCACAAAGTAGTGAAGCTGGATAAAAGCACAAATACCCAGAAATCTCAGAGCTCTGAAAATATGAAAGGCAAAAATAAAATAGAGGGAAAATTCACCTGTCTGGTATTAGGGAAGGCTTAAATATCAAACACCAACATCAAAAGCAAAATCACGATTTTAGAATCCTTCAGCTTCTCCACAAGGATGTGCTTCTCCCCAAAAATTTGAAAGGCATAACATAACCATGGCAAGTCCTTTATTTCCCACTTCTTTGCTTACCAGATATTCACTGAAATTTTCACATTTCCCCCAACACAAGCCTCACCAACAGAGATGCAATTTCAGTTATCTACCAGACAATAACCCTGATGTGAGGGATCACCTTTCTAAGCTATTTTGCCTGACAAGCCCAAATTTTGTCTCCTCGGGATCTCATGTAGTGCTTATCCTGAATTAGCTCTAGTCAGCTGAGCTGGAGATCTCCATGGACATCGGTTAATAATCAGCTGTTGTCCCAGCCCAGTCCTCCAGCACTTGCACCGCTGCCGGTAAGGAGAAACCTCAGAGCTGCTGCCTGCGGGTCTGAATGACCCAAAGCTTTCACAATACTTGCCCATGTGATGAGGAAGGTTTCGGATCATAGAATGGGTTGGGTTGGAAGAAACCTCAAAGCCAATCCAGTTCCAATCCCCTCAATCCACCTTCCACCGGAGCAGGTTGCTCAAAGCCCCATCCAGCCTGGCCTCCAGGGATGGGGCAGCCGCGACTTCTCTGGGCAACCTGGGCCAAGGCCTCCCCACCCCAACAGGAAAACATTTCTTCCAAAGATCTCATCTAAGTCTCCCCTCTTTCAGCTGAAAACCATTCCCCCTCATTCTGTCCCTGCACTCCCTGATCAGGAGTCCCTCCCCACCTTTGCTGGAGCCCCTTCAGGTACTGGAAGCTGCTTTAAGGTCTCCTTGGAGCCTTCTCTTCTCCAGGCTGAACAACCCAACTCTCTCAGCCTGTCCTCGTATAGAAGATGCTCCGGCCCTCTGGAGAAGCACCAGTCTCTCCTTCTCAGAAGTGTCCACGCCTGACAAGGCTCTGTACCAGGTGGAGAGCTGGGCAGTGTGCAGGAGTGAGCAGGGCAGGAGGGAGAGGACAGCAGTGTGGGACAGAGAGGGCAGGTCACCAGAGGGCAGGGCAGGAGAGAGGAGGGCAGGAGAGAGAGGGGACAGGGCAGGAGAAAGAGGGGACAGGGCAGGAGAGAGAGGGGACAGGGCAGGAGAGAGAGGGGACAGGGCAGGAGAGAGAGGAGGGCAGTGGGCAAGAGGAGAGAGGGAAGGCAGGAGAGGAGAGAGGAAGGCAGGAGAGAGTATAGGGCAGTGGGCAAGAGGAGCGAGGCGGGCAGGAGAGAGAGGAGGGCAGGAGAGAGAAGAGAGTAAGAGGAGCGAGGAAGGCAGGAGGAGAGAGGGGAGGGCAGGAGAGGGAGGACAAGGCAGAAGAGAGAGAAAAGGGAGGGCAGGAGAGGTCAGATCACCAGGCAGCAGGGCACCAGCCCGGGTCGGGCCCCCTCCCGCCCGTACCTTGATGCTGACGGCCGGCAGCTCCATGGCGCTCGGCGGGGCCGCCCAGCGGGGCGGGGGGAGCCGGGACACCGCCCCGGGGGCAGGACGGAGCCGCTGTCCCGGCGGGGGGAAGGGATCAAGGGCTCCAAACCCCATCCAACGTGGCCTTGAACACCTCCAGGGATGGGGCAGACACAGCTTCCCTGGGCAACCTCTTCCAGTGTCTCACCACTCTCATGGTGAAGAAATTCCTCCTTATGTCCAGTCTAAATCTGCCCCTCTCCAGGTTATACCCATTGCCCCTCATCCTATCACTACAGCCTTTGTAAACAGCCCCTCTCCAGCTTTCCTGTAGCCCCTTCAGGTACTGGAAGGTCACTATAAGATCTCCTCTGAGCCTTCTCCAGGCTGAACAACCTCAACTCTCTCAGCCTGTCCTCGTACAGGAGGTGCTCCAGCCCTCGGATCATCCCTGTAGCTCCTCTTGACCCCTTCCAACAGCTCCATATACTTGATGTCAAAGAAATTTTCCAACGAAACAATTCTATGATTCTCTGAAGCTGCAGACCACAATGAGGTCTCCCCTCAGTCTCTCCTCCAGGCTGAGCAGACTTTAGCTGCTCCTCATACAGCTTCCACTCTAATCCCTTCACCAACTTCATGCCCTTCTCTAAATGCTCTCCGGTAGCTTCAGATCCTTTTTATCCTCGGGCACCCAAAACTGCACCAAGTGCTCAGCGTGGGGCTGCACCAGTGCGAAGCAGAGCAGGACAATCCCTTCCCTCGACCAGCTGGGAATGCCATGCTGGATGCACCCCAGGACGCTGTTGGGCCTTGGGTCGAGGGCTGCTCTGACCCATGCTGTGTTCAGTTCTGGGCCCCTCACCACAAGAAAGATGTTGAGGCTCTGGAGTGTGTCCAGAGAAGAGCAAAAAGCTGGTGAGGGGCTGGAGAACGTCTGACGAGGAGCGGCTGAGGGACCTGGGGGTGTTTAGCCTGGAGAAGAGGAGGCTGAGGGGAGACCTTATTGCTCTCTACAACTACCTGAAAGGAGGTTGTGGAGAGGAGGGAGCTGCGCTCTTCTCCCAAGTGACAGGGGACAGGACAAGGGGGAATGGCCTCAAGCTCCACCAGGGGAGGTTCAGGCTGGATATCAGGAAAAATTATTCACAGAAAGGGTCATCACACATTGGAACAGCTGCCCAGGGAGGTGGTAGAGTCACTATCCCTGGAGGTGTTTAAAAGATGAGCAGATGAGGTGCTCAGGGACATGGTTTAGTGGCAGTAGTTGGACTCAATGATCCAAGAGGTCTTTTCCAGCTGGGTGATTCTATGATTCTATTCTATGCTTGCTGCCACAGGAGCTGGTTTCTGCCGTGTGCCTCTGTGGTCGAGGGAGCACGTGGCAAGTTCTCGTCAGACAGTTGTATTCCAGACAAGGAATTCCAGACAAGGAATTATACAATACAGGTGTATTGTACAGCACCTGTTTCCAAAAGGGAAAGCCACTATTGGGTTAAAAGTTTACCTGGATGAGTTTGTTGGCTCCAAACACCCAGGCAAACAGCTCCTTCCACAGGAAGAGCAGCTGGGGAGGGTTTGACGGTGCACTTGGACTGCAGTCATAGCCTAGGAAAGCTGATGCGTGCGTAGGACTTAGCAGCTTTCTAGATGAAGAGAAAACTTTTGTGCACACATCAGTACTGTGGCAAAAAGGTGAGGAGTGGCAAAGAGACTTGATAAACCGCGGTATAAAAGCAATTGCATGGCGCTAGCTCTGCTCAGCTGTATTGCACAATAACTGAGTCGAGTTCAGATCAGTCTTTGAGGCTGAACGCCGGAGTCTCCAGCCATGGAGCTGGAATGGGTGGCAGGTACTTGGTTCTTTGGCTTGGGAGTTTTCCCTGGAACTAGGTGACTGAACTCTTTGCCTGAAAGTCTGGTAGAAATCACAAGTTCATCATCTTCCATTCTGAAAGCAAGCTTTTAGAGCAAGGGAAGTTGACAAGTGACCAACCCAACCCCATACAATTCAGCTGTAACTTACCCTTTCCTGTCCAGTTCGCAGTAGCAGTCTTCTCCCTGAGTATGGCAAGAAGTCAGGATGACCTCTCTCAAACCCTCCCTTCCTTGCCTAATGTACGCTTTACCTGTCCACAGTGTAAGACTGCAATGTTTTACTGAGTCAGTTGCTTTCTGGTCATTATTTATTCTTACAGAAAAGATGGAGACTCTATGGAATAAGCAAGGAGTCAGAAATTCATTGCAGAAGCTGAATGTGGAAATGTGTGAGTCATTCTTCAATCTTCTTTCCAGTTCAAGCAGTGCAGTGCAAGGTTATGCATGAGAATCGTGCAGTGCTGAACCTACACCCAAACATTCTCAAACAAGTCACAAATCTAGCCCTGTCTATCCTGTCCTTCACTGCACCCTGACTGTTATTGATTGCTCAAATGCAGCACGCTTGAAGATCTCCCAAGGCAAAATATGAAATGCCAACATGAAACAACATAGCAAATGCTAACCAGAAGAAGCAGCAGAACAAAGCTGATTGGCTGCATAGCTCACAATGGCAGTAAAATAAAAAAAATAAATAAAATGCTGCAACCCCCCCTCCCCCAGGAATATCAGAATATGCCACTTCACCAGATGAAAGGTTGAAATATAACTCATCTATTGCCACAACCCAGATCAGCTCTGACTTCATTTCCATTTCTGAATCTTGCAGGGAAGCTCTGCCTCTATTCACAGAAGTAGTGGCATCAAATAGGATCAATGCTAGTGGTCCCAGTGATGATTTTACCTTAAATGACAAAAAGAAGATATGACACCTGGGGCGGGGAGGGGAAGATAGAGTTTGAATAGCCATATTAATGGCTCGGTGTTTAGGTGCCAAATGCAAAAGGGATGCCCTCCCCCCAGGAGAGGTATCTATCAAAGGAGAACTGTTTGTTATAAAGACAAATTCCACTGTCCCAGTTTGAGTATAAGCACTGTTTAGATGCAGTAGTATGTGGGTGTCTTTGCTTCTTTCAGCTTTCTCACTCAATCTGCCTGAGACAGTCTCATTATCATTTATGCAGTATGAGCCATAATTTGGATTGATGTGACTGCTGTTTAATGCAAAGCATTCGTTTCCCCTTGTACAATAAAAGCACTTTACTTCATTTTCTTCATCAATGTATCATGCAATTAATTCAACCCTGCTCGTTATATCCTGGGCTTGCATGTCATGGACCCAAGGGACTTGGAAATGTCTCAATGATCTCATGGATATGAAAACAATGAGAGCTATGATAGACATTATGCATTTGCACGTCTCTCACATCTACCTGATCTGGGGGTTTGGTTGTTTTTTATCTCAGCTTTGCTTTGCTTGTACCTTGTAAATTGCCTCTCTGTGTAACCTGCTGTCTCTGTTCCCTTCTCTAGGCTTGATAACTCAAAGCAAGATAAACACAGTGAGAAAGATAAGCAGCAAGTTAAAGAAGACCTGCAGGGAGAAGTAGATGACCCAGGAGACTAGAAAGAGGATACAGAGATTTTCCTGATGAGAAGACTGGTCTAGGTGAGTTCAGCTCACTGCAACTAATATCGAGCAATTGGCTGTTTTATGTCAAACGTATTGGTGGTTTGTCTTGTACAGATTGAGTTGAAACCTAATACACAGCAGCCTCCCTTCCTGACAGCATGGAAGTGAGCTGATAAGGCAGAAACACTTTCCTTTGCATTTTGAGGACTCTGCCCTTGGTGGGTAAGGTGATAGCAATTCTGTGGGGAAGTAGAGGAGCTAAGACAATTGTTTCTGCTGTCCTTATCTGGACTGGGGGGTGGCTCACCTCTCATAGTTCTGACCTTCTCATCCCTCACCTGCGTTCTAGTCTGAAGGTGCCTAAAGACACCAGTGTCTTTAAGTTGTGCCTCCAGCTGTGGAGCTCGGAGCAATGAAGGCATCAGCTTGGCACAAATACATATATTATCAATAGAGCCTTTCTGAATAAGCAGTGAGGAAAGGCATAGAGGACTTGTCCTGGCTCTGCAAGTCCCTTTTAAATCCCAATGGGGAACCAGCAAGCAGAAACATGATTTGGATTGGAGGGAAAACTGAAGGCATTTTGTAATGCTGGTGGGAAGCCTCCTCCTGCAACTTCACCGCAAAACAGCCTATGGCAAGATGATCTGGGAAGAGGAGAGGGTGACACTTTTGTGGTATCTTAACAAGCACACTTGAAAGTCCTTTCCAGTGTCAGCAAGGAAGAGCCACTCCTCTCCGTTTTTTTCTAAAATCTAACTAGAGCTATGAGATATAATTAAGGAGCTCCTCTTCAAGACCGGTGCTCTAGAAATGAACTGACATACCAGAAATGGGTGTATTTGGTACATATGATCACTCTGAACATTCCAAGAAAACAATGGCCCTCATTTTTTTCTGCTAAAAAAATGTGAAAGCAATGCTTTTACCAGGCTTTATGTAGCAGAGTGACTTTCATGGACTTAAACCATTTAGTACAACCTCAATTTGGAATTGAAGCACTTTCACACACCGTGGATTGACAACAGGGTTATTATGGGGTGGGGGGAGGAGAGAGGGTTTCAATAAAACACCCCCAAGCTATAAAGAATGCAGACTATTACAGGCCTGAGACAGAACGATTCCCAAGTGTTTTAATTTGTGCTTCCACTCCTTGTCTCCCTTGCAATCATCATTTTGGCAACTGCCAGCAACATCCCTGAGATTCAACAGCATTTGCAGAGCAGGCAGCTGCTGAGATGATTATGTCAAATCAGCATGCTGTTCTCTCTTTTCCATGTCTAATGATTCTCACCCTTGGAGAAGTGGTTTAAAATGATGCATACCCCTTGGGCTCATTGTGAGGCAGCTAACAGCAGTAGCTGCAGAGCAGGAGTTTGGGTGGGACTCTGTCACTCACCTTTCTTGCATGCATGCCCTGCAATTAACTTTAAAAATAATTCTACAGAGCCCTGCTATGGCTGGCTTGGGCCTGATCCAAAGTCCTTTCAAGACAATAGAAAATCTTGCAAAAGCTGTGGCTTAGGCTCTCTGGAGGCAGCAGAGCTGAAGTCGAGCTTGTGTGAATTCTTAATTTGAGCTTTTCAAACAATCAGTTGAGGAGAACATATAAATCAAGACTTGCCTGAGATTTGTCTCCCTCTCTCTTGTTCAGACCAAATGCCTCTAAAGGCAGAACTGTCACTGACTGCACTGAGACTGGGACGTACTGGGAAGGAAGGGGAAAGTTGCTAAATGTGACCCAGTGATACTATTGCTCTGCAGCTGCTGTCACACCCTTGAGACAGCACTGAGCGGCACTGAAAAAGCTTTGCTACACTCAGAAATGGGTTGAACTTCTTGTACGAATGTTCCTGTGGGGTTTTATATCACAGGCTGGTTTTGCATTCCACACCTTGGCGTGTTATTTACTCAACAGTTTTCCTTTACACTGCAATTGCAAAGTCAGTAGTTGATCTGGCTGATAGAGAAATCAGGTTGCCTGATGCTCTTCACACTGCTGTGGTTGTGCAGCATGTGCCTACGCCACTCCTCACCTTTCTGCTTCACCTCTCTAACATCACAGTTGGATTCAGAAAGAATGAGTCTCAGTCATGGGCTTTCTTTCTGGAACTCCAACATGAGCAATCAATCCAATAATCCTGTGACTTGACTCGTAATAATTAACTCCGTTTTCACCATCCTTAGACATTTAACTAATCCCACCAATTAAGAATAATCTGTTCTTTATATTCAGAGCTAATAGCAGACCAAAAGCTGAAAAAGCAAGCTCTGAAGCAGCAAGTCTCCTTTTGGAGTCTAAAAGCTCTGGCTTAAAATCCAAGCGTGCTTCTATTTCAAATGATTTGCAGCACTGTCTTGCCCAAAACACTGCCCAGGATCCTACAAGGATTTGGTATGTAGTGTATGAGGCAATAAATACCTATATCACCAAGGATAAAGACTCCTGTAAGATTACCTGCTTTCTTTCAATTGTGCTGTTCCAACACAGTTCTTGGCTCCTATATTGGAAAGCAGTGTGGTATCAAAACATGGTTTTGATAATAACTGCACATGTGGTTCTCATCGGTGTCACACAGACCAGGGTTTGAAAGCTCTGTAATTGACAGATCAATTAAGGCTTTTTTTCCCTTTATGCTTCCACTGACAATAGCACTGGCAGCACCACCCACTATTCTGCATCTGGGCTGAGGGAGGGGCTGCATTTCTCTCTCTGGGTTAACAAATTGCATCCTTGCTGCTGTGGCAGAGAGCTGGAGCCAAACCATCTTTTTTACTCCGGCCTTTTGGGCTACGGATGCAAAGCTGTACACAGAAATCTAAATCGCTGTTTCTAACAGAATGGTAGGTTTTGCCTAAATGCTCTTTTACAAATTCCTTCTAGCAGTGCAGGTGTATGCGAGTCAGGACCGATATTGTATTCATAGCAGGTCTCTGTAGTCATGACTGGGCACTCATCATATTAGAGGCATAAACTATTATGCCAGCAGCATTTGAGTGAATACACAATGCGGAGTGACACTACAACAGAAACAGGAATGCAAAATGGAGATTTGCCTCCCTAAATGGAAAACAGCAGGGCTCAGGAAAGCAGCAAAAAGAGGATTCTGACCACAACACCAGGATTACTATTTCTATTCCTACCAAAAATGCTGTACGTCTCCACATTCCTGAATATAAAAGGCTTCAGAGCCATTTCCCACTAGAAGCCAGGGTACTGGGGTGTTAGCCGGAGAAAAGAACATCTTTATAAACTAACACTATTCCTGTTTAAGGTAGGTAGGCTGTGATGCTCTGAAAACACTGAAGTCAGTAACTAAGTAGTAACATAAAGAAGTTTTAAACATTTGGATGGCTACATAAGGCAGAAACTGACACTTACCTGCAATTTGAGTGAGGATACAGGGAATTTTTCTACTCAGAGGCACAATTGCTCTGATTACCTGAAGTCATTAGTGCTACCTGCTGGCCAGCTTCCTTACAGGCCTTTCTGGCTCCTGCCACATCCTTAGGTGCAGTCAAAGAAGCAGAAGAGTTGCACAAAGGATATCTATCATATCTTTATTTACATATCGTGGAAACACACATGCAACGTCACAGGATTTACTACAACGGAACAGCCTGTCCCGATCTCCTGTTACCAAAAACTTTATTTTTGGCTCGCTAGGAAAACTATCACTTCCCCAGAAAGCTCCTAAAAATAATCATTAAAAATAACAGACTTGTCAAGTTAACTAAATGAGTGAGAGCTGCAGGCTGGGATGTCTTGCCACATTCTGGAAGAAACCAGGTGTGTCTCAGGGAGTGAGTAGGACTGTCCCAAAGACAACAGGTAGGAAGTAGTAGTGTGTAACAGCTAGGGAATATCTGTCTATAGCAATGAACAAAGGAGAAAGCAAGAGCTGTCAGAGGGTCCTCTCTCACCAAAGCAGCCTGTTTGCTGTCTTTGATTCCACCTGGAGGCTACAAGCTCCCTATCCTATAGGAATCTCTGATCCTTAAGGAGGATCTACCCTTCTTCCCAAGCAATAGTTAAGGGGTAAAGTTTAAGCTCATGTCTCCTTTGACCTGAAGGATCTTTATACACCTTGCCTATATTGAGAGGCAGAGCCTTTTCCAGCCAGGACCATCAGAATGGTAGTTGTGATCATCTTACTAGCCAGGAGAGAGGGACACAGCTCAATGGCAAGAATGTGCTGAGGGAAGGGAGCGGTAATGCAATCTGGAAAAGACTGACATTACTCTATTTAGAATTAACAGGAGCTTTAGTCTGGTTGGAACCCGGCATGTTCAGAGCCTGCAGCTTCAGTCATTTGCTTGACTTTTTCCTCTAATTCCCATTGCTAGGTATAAACAGTTTGACCCCACCTCCTGACCATCTGGGAAGGAGCCCTATCCTCCTAAACATTAATGAATGATCCCTGCTCTCCGTTGACCGATTCAGGCTCCACACAGCGCCCTTTCCTCCGGGTCACTCTTCGGTTCCGGTGGAATTTGGCATAACAGCGTAGCCCTATGGAAAAGACAGGCAAAAGTGAGCAGGAGGGACCAGGGCTCACTACAGCAGTAGCATCAAACAATTCGCTCTTGGCCTCAGTTCACGACAGAGCCTGCTGCTGCGGGGACAGTCCCAGGGCTAGGAAACCTGAGCTATGTCAAATGAAGTGGCAGAGAAATGCCTCACACATTGCTTTCTGGGCCCTGCTATTCTGTTTAGCCTACTGTTTTGCTTTGGGATTCATAAGCTCAGGCAGAAGGTTCCACTGGTTTCTGGAAATACCAATGAATTATCCTGATTGTTTCGAGTGATTTTATGGAAGTCCTGCTTGGTTTCCTCTTATTACTTCCCATTACTGTCTAAATGATCTCTCCATTGGGAAATTACTATAGACTTAATGTGGTGCAGCAATGGCTAGGGAGCTCCCCTCGCTATTTATTTTCCCAAAGCTTTCGGAGAGGAGGGAAGAGACTTTGAACCATTATTAGTGGGAGGCCTGATCGAAAGCTCACTGCTGATCTCCTTTAGTTTCTCTGCTTTGCATGCTCAAAGTGCAGTTTTCTTCAGACTATCTGATATAGCATTGATGAATACTAAGGGGGAGGAAAGGCATTTTATTTGTAAAAAAAAAACATGAGTAGACATTCTTCTGTGGCAGGGGCAGGCAATGGGACACTCTGGTCAGTGTAAATCATCGGTTCCTGGCATCAATAGATTTATCTTTATTGTGTGACTTTGTTACACTGAATGTGTAGCTGGTTGGGCCAAACTGAGCACAGCCTATGTGTAAACAATTCTCACAAAAGCCCAGATTTTCAGTATACTAGCATTAGCAGAAGCTGATTTGATCATCCTAGAAACTGCAGCTCTTTTTACTTCCAGAGCAGGCAGCAGATAGCAACAGTGCCAGCACCCCTAGAGTGGGAAAGGCTGAGGCTTTTATAATGAGACAGCCCATAAACTGTCCTTGTGTACACCAGAGACCCAGCCAGTGACACAGGTCAGTGAGCAGCCTTTTGGAGTGCATGTCCCTGGGCAATGGCGAGACTGGCTACCTTGAAGTTGGGTTTCTGCCCCTCATTACCAATCCCCCAAGGGCAGTCTGGCCTCCCAGAAGGAGAATACACAAGATCAGAGCTCCCCTCTTATCTAAGCATCTTGTCTAGCTTATCTGACCCTACATCTCTGGGGATCTTTTTAATGCTACAGAGGATGCACATTTGGCATCAACTTATAACTAGCTTAAGTATAAAGCAGGGCCGGGGGCAGCCCTCGTTAGGCCTACAGGAACAATTTTCCAGGCTAATCTATCAGAACATGTCTCTGATGAGGACCTTTAAGTGTTACATGACACACCCAAGGTGAAGACCATCATTTAACATTGGAACTTCAGGAAAGCAGCCTGTTTAACTGGGTAAAAAGTAGGTGAATGATCTAGTCAAAGTCTGGTCAAAACCAGAGTTTTGTTCTGGCAGACAAAACCCAGTGCTTCAAGATGATCCTGAACATGTTTAAACTAGAAGAGCACCTTTCAACATCTTCATAACAAAACCCTAATAAGGGCCGCTGTGGATTCTTCAGAAATAGTTTTAAGAAAATAAGTTTGTGTCATACCCACACCTACTAAATTGCAACAGGTTCAGTTGAAATTAACTCAGGAAAGCACAAGGTCATGTAAAACAATGATAGTAGTCTGTTTTTATAACCTGTGACACTTTAGAGCACCTCTGAACTATTAATGTATTGTAGCGTCTTCTGTTAGGTTTGTAAATATCAAGATTTTTACTTTCAAGAGGGAAAATAAAATATCCTAGATGACTCCATGGTCACATTGCAAATCAGTGGTAGGGAAAGGCTAAGAGCAGCAGAGCTTGGCTCCTATTTTCACATGCAAATCACTATTCCGAGTCAACACAGGCAGCTGGAAGAGGGAGAGCAAAGAGCTGAACTCACCTTCAGTGCACATGCAGTCATCATAACATTTGTTGTTAAGGCCTCGATTGTGTGGTTTGCAGAGGTGTTCACGCAAGTCGCAGCAAGAGCCTGCAACACAGGAACAAGGGTCAGCACTGCTCCTTTACCCCCTTCCCTTGCAGGGCTACCGACACCCATGACAGCTCCACGGCACAGACATCACCTGTTCCCACAGCATGCCTAGGGAGTCTCTGCCATGCCCTCTGCATACCACTTCCCATCAGTATTTGAAGGCTAGATTTCAAACAATCTCATGTTTGAAGAAATTACTGTACTACGCTGCTCCTGACCTGGGAGGCAGTCAAGGTGATGATCACATGGCTCTCCTTCAGCTGTCACGGTTTCATTTCCACTGTAGGGGCTCTTACTGCGGCGTTTTTCTATGAAAAAAAAAAATACAGATGTCAATAGAAATTTCATGCTAACATTTTTATTTTGTTCCAGGGTAAAAAGAGCCTCGAACTTTGAGAATTTGAGCTCTACACTTTCATAGTCTAATCTCCTCCCTATTTCTCAACCTTCCATCTACTATTTTAACTCTGCCCTCAAACTATGGATCTATTAATGTGCAGCAACAATGGCTAGGGAGCTCCCTATGCTATTTATTTCCCTGAAGCTTCAGGGGAGGAGGGAAACATTCTGAAACCGAGCACAAAACAGAATCAACATTACACTTTTTCTCTCTTCCCCCACTGCTATGATCTCACATCCTTTAGGACATCTGTGATCACTAACCATGGGACAAGCCTTACAGGATGACTTTTAGAAAAGAGGTCAGGGAGGTTTCCCACCTTTCTTTTTAGCAGACGGCCACATTTCTGGTTTGAGATCCTCATAATCTGTCCAGTCAAAGAGTGCCATATCTAGGGTGGGCATCACATCCCCATCTTGTCTGAGACGGGCCTGCAAACCACAAGAAATTAAAGAGATGACAAATTACACTTCTGTATTAACACTGAAGTCTTTGCACATTTTCCTGGTGCTTTTAGACCTTAAAAAGGCTTTATGATTTCCCCACACATCCCCCTGTCTTGTCCACTGGGGATTCTTCTCATTTTCAGAAGGGAAGAGCTTTCCCTCGTTGCAGCTGAAGCCAAGAGGGAAGTTTCCACTGCTTCTACATGAGGACAAAAGGCAAGAAAGGAGCATTAGGAAATGCTGCCTCTCTGGTCCTTGAAGATGAATGAAGATGGGTAGTTAAAGGAGAGGTAGGACATGGAAGAGAAGCAACTAAAGGAATTGCTTACGAGGAAGAGGTGTTTACATGTCTCCAAGACACAGAGGTGCTTTGGAGGAAGGGCTTTGGTGATAGGCAGCACTTACTTCTAATTGAAAAACAAGGGAAACTGGACCTTAGCTGCAGGAGATTTCTGCCTGCATCAGAGGTGCAATGCAGTGCAGTGCCCAGCTATCTCTTTACCTGTGACCGTGGTGATGTGGCTGGAAGAACAGGAGGTTCTTCTGTGGAAACAGCTAGTTCCAGTGCAGTGAAGAGAAGCATAGTGGGAGTCAGACTTGTAGCTTCCTCTGCCTGCAGGTTTTGAAACTGTTCTTCAAAGCTTTCAGGTTTCTTGTACAGGGAGCTTGGCCCAGCGTCAGGAGCCTTCCCTGTAGAGGGCAACAAGTACAGTAGTATTAGCTTTTGCATCCCTTTTCTCTCTGTGTGCCATAGACTTCAGTCAAAGGAATTCAGGTCTCATCCAGCCACTGGCCAGTGTTCTACCATCCTGAACTGCTGTTTAGACCAGAGTAAAATAAAGTTCTGTGCTACTAAAGTGATAGATCGGGTCCAGAGTATATGCACCTTGGCTTTTACACTCTTAACTCGTATATAATCACATCTTCAAGAAGCTGTGCCTATCTCATGCTTGAGAAGGGAAGGATTTCTTCTTCTGGTCTCGAGAGTACAAAATGTACCTGTTTAACCATTTAAAACCATTGGATTAAGCTGCTGCAAATACCTGTGGATGCACTCTTATTTGATTTTAATAGTGAGTTATTTCAATTTAGCTCAAGTCAGGACTTATCTATCCTGAAATAAGACTATCTTCACAACCTGATCCCTGCTTTTCCTAAGTATTAATTTAAATATAGACCTTAAGTTAAACCAAAGAAACAAGGCCTGTTTTGTAGTCTGCAAATATCGCTTCAAACCAGCTTTGTTGCATCTTCTTCTATATTGCTTAATGCGAGTTATTTAGTCAGTCCCCTCAGAAAACAGCAGAACTCTCTTCACTGATGCTGAAAGGAGTCATAGCTCGAACTCAGGGATACCGATGCTGAGCTTGGCAAATAGCGTAGATTGATGCAAATTGCCTGGCTTTAATAGAACTAAAGATTTACCACACTGAGCAGACCGTACCACAGAGAAACACTCACAACTTGACCTGCAAAGGAAAGCATTCCCTGTCAAAACCAAGTAACATTTTAAAGCAACAAAAGCAATTTCACGTATGCATAATATATTATCTTTTGGAATTCAGCGTAAATACAGAAGAATAAGTCCTGATGAGACGAAATTGGTCTTCAAGCGCAGTAGGGGTTTTGCATTATTCTAGTTTTGGTCATGTTTTGAAGTCAGTGGAGAGACTGAGCATGGCTTGGACATGTTTGTTCATAAGTTGAACCATTTGCTAAAAAAAAGCAAAAAAAACCCAAAGCAGCCACCCCAAATCAACCTCTGAAGTCCTAGGATCTTTCAGAGCTCCCCCTGTAAGACAAACGGGGTCATTTTCACAAAATTGCAGCCAGCAGTAAAAAACTCTGGTTCCGGAGCTCCCCTTTTTTCTTGTGCCTCTTTTGTTGACAGATTTCTCCCCAGAGCAGGCCTGCATCCCACACCCTCCACACACCCATGTGCTCAACCACAGCTGCATCTTCTTGCCCTCACACAAGTGACACACATTTCCAGAGACCCAACAGCTTCAGCTTCCCTTGGAGCTCAAATACCTCTGTGGTGTTTCAGCCTGTCCCTGCGGCTGTGTCGTCGATGCTCTCGATTTTGCTTCTTTCCTCTCTCAGATCCAGGCGATTGGTTCTCCCTCTCAGGATATGGGACCTCATAACGCAGGAACACATCCTTATTCTGTTTCAGGGCTGCTGGTTGTCCCTCTGCTGCCAGCTCTTCCACAGCAAGAGCTCCACTACCCACTCTGAGGGCCTCTTCCCCCACCAGCCGCCCTCTAGAAGGCATGGCATGGACCCTCTCCTTCTTGGCCAAGCTGTGCTTGTGGTGGTGCCCACTTCTGGGCTGCTGTAGCCACACCTCTTTGTTTTGAAGATGGTTGTTGTTCTCTGGGACATTTTTGAGCTTAGTGGTAAGGTCCAGGGAGACTGCAAGACTGATGTCAGAAAGAACCAGCATGCACAGGAGAAGGAAAGGGGAGAAGAAGGTGGAAGAAGTTGCCATAATCCTGGATGCTCCGTCTCACCTGCAATTAAAAAAAAAAAAAACAACCAAAACCAAACAAACAAAGAAAATAGAAGAAAAAAATAAGCAACCAGCCTGTAGGAACTGTGAAGTCAAGCAAGATTCAGACCTAGGACGCTTAGATGAAAACAGCTATGGAGTTCAAAGCTGAAAGTGAGTTTTCCCCTCCTTGGTTACCTCCTCCTCTCCCAGCCCTGGTGACAGCAGCTGAGACACACGTGCAGGGCCTGCAGGGCTGAGAGGTCCCAGTTTCATGTGCAAATGAGGGCCATCAATCAGTAGGACGTTTCCCTTTGATTCCTCCCTGGCTCCCCCAGCCTCCCATTCACAGCTACCAGCTGAGGGGCTGGGGAGGCTCTGGCTCCTGGGCCACAGCTCTGGCCGCCCACACAGCACCAGCTGGGGCTGTTTGCTGCCAGGCTGGCATCCTGGACCTGGCTGGCACTGGCCTCTCCTCACAGCTGGTTTCCTTGCAATGAAGATGTCAGGATGAACAGAACTGGAGGCAGATGGTGGCCTCACAGGACCAGCAACAGCCCTGAGTGGCTCTAAGCAGAGAGGCACGCACACGCCGCTTCAGGGTGGCTCAAACTGGTCAAGGGAAGAAAAAACACTGGAGATTTTGTGCTTACAGCATAGCAGAGAAAGAAATCTGCTGCTGCCAGCAATGTGCTTGTCTAAAGATCAAGGGCAGGGAGGCAGACTGAGTTTTCTCTAGTTTGTCCCACTTTCCCTCCTTGAGCCTGCTCAGGTCACTTACCATCACCCCATTAGGTTGGGCTGTCACTGGGAAGGTGATTTAAGTCCTAAGAACACTGAAACCGAGTCCCTCAGCACAATGGCTGTAGACCATTCTCACTCATTCTGCTTCACTGTGATGTTTTTTTAGGGTCTCCCTTCACCCCTGTGTTATGAGACGTGGCTTCAGGATACTGCACGAGCCAGACACTTCTCCAATTAGGTCACTATGCCCTGTCCTTTCACATGAAAGGGGGATTTTAAGCATTTCCAGCACAGTCTTTCACGTTGAAGTAGCATTATCAAACTGTCCTCCTCAGTCTGGGCAGCATGAAGGCATGCTTAAAGACGGAGGTCTCTGTGACACTGTCAGAAAACCATGCCTATGCTCACATTTGAGAAACCTGTCACAAAGCTACAGCCACAGCTCTTTCCTCGAACTCCTCCCCACCTTTCCTGCAGCCCAGCCCCCAGTTGCACCTGATTTCCATCTGTCCACCAGGTGAACAAATAATTACAATGGCTGGTATGCCCTCCTCCAGGTGCTTTGCTACTTAACCAACCATTGTCACCTGTGTAGGGCAGCAGGGAACATCCTTTGATGCCAGTCTCCATGCCTTTTTTGTGGAGCTGACAGGAGACACCCTAAGAACAGCCTCGGTTCTTCCTTTCCTCTTTTCTTTCAATCTATGAGACAGATGAGTGTTTTGAGTCAGCAAACCTCTACCATCATAGCAGCCACAGCCTCACAGAGCATCTGGGGAGTTTAGAGGTTGATGTCTTCATCCTCTTAACTGAAAAGCCTGCTCACTCATTCACCAGCTGATTCTGCCTTTCCAAGATTCATCTCTGTTATTGCTCAGTGCCTGGGAGCACATTCTCAGTTCAGACCTCCCATGGAAAGAGTTAGGCAGCACAGGGGCCTTCTCTTTGATGCAGTGTTGGAAAAGCAGGTATTTCTACTGGCCACAAAGGACAACAAACTGCTACTTGGGGACTGAATTAGGAGGTGCTGCGTAGCTCATTTGCTGAAGGCATCACACTATGAAATAGTATTTTATTGGCAGCTATCTGGGACAAAGGAAAACCAGACTGACAGCTATATCTATTAACAAAGCACTTGAAGTCCTGCTTCAAAACCAATGGAACAAATGGCAATCAAGCAAAACCCAACCTCAGCATCCATCGTCTTTATTTTTTTCCCCAGAATTTTAAAAACCAGAATAAACCAGCTGGATCAAGGCTTCGCTCAGAACAACTCAAAGAGCTAGAAACAGCATCTTACCTTTTCATTCGTAGGCCAGATGCCAAGAGGAGAGAACAAGTGCAAAGAGAATGCAAGGCAGGTGTCTCCAATCTCACTCACACAGATATGGACCCTTTGATGGTGAACCTGACATACGCATTAGCTGCAGATTCTGGTTTTCAGCAGGAGTTAGAAAGCAGCTAAATGCTGCAGAGCAGTTAAACAAAAGGTCTGCTTCAAAGCGTAGGGAGCATCTATTTAAGCTGTCTTGCTGGTATGACATAGGATGAAAGTGCAGCTAGAGCACACGGGTTGCCTCATCTCTGCACTGGCCTCAGGGCAGCCTAACACGCTGTGTTACCGCGTCACTAGGAATCTTGCATTAATAATGCAGATAAATACCTGTACTGCACTGTTGTCAGGGGAGATCTGAGCTGTTTGCCAAACCAAAACAGTGCACGGACAAGCATGGGGACCTTGAGTTAATGCAACACTGCTGTGCTAGCGGCACAGAAGTCCCAGCCTTCTCTGAATCACTTGTTTCCATGCCTTGATCTATCTTTAATGTCAGAAACCTCTTCCTACCTCCTTTGTTTTTCTTACTGTACAGAAGCTGTAAAATTCACACTTCCAAAAGGCAGCTAGATAGCACAACATCATCCCTGGTTCTCAGTGCTCAGGTTCCTCAATGTCTGAGCACCAAAGCAAGCTTCACCGTTTCCTCTGTCAGGACCACAGTCCACAAAAGAAGACTGTGCTAGCCTCACACTTGTTGGTGTAGGTGACAGCAATGCTCTCACACTGCTAATGCACCTTTACTGCACAGGGTGAAATTCTGCCCCGAGACGTATGCCTGGCAGAAAGAAGTCTGGCCTTGTAAGGAGATGCCTTTCCTAAATTGCTCTAAAACAAAGACAAGTGTTAAAACAAGTCCAAAATTCACCCTCTTCTTGGGCTTCATGTATTAGTAAGGGTAATAACTGCTGAAATACCTGCCAAGATAAGCCATCCTTGTAGTTCTTCATAACATCAGACCTACATCCTCCTTACTCCACCCAATGGTTCCTTTATATACCCCTGGGATTACAAGCCACCTGCCTCTTGAAGCAGCAAATCTTCCGACTAACAAGAAAATGTGTTAAGAGAAGATAAGGCCTTAGAGCTACCCAGGGTGCAGGCTGAGGGCTGATGAGTGAGTTGCAGTGCTGTCTCTCAGCTACTCTTTCTGAGCCATTTTGGGTTAGTAGTGGATGGTCACAATCCAGTAAAGGAAAACAGGTGGGTGTTGCATCTTGAGTGCCTTCCCCTGCAGGCAGTCTCTTCCTCTGGACTCACTGGTACAATTGCTATTACTCTGCTCTCTGTGTGCAATCCTGCAAGGCAGCCGTGGACTGAGTAGGTCTGCACAAATTCAGGCATGGTTTCCCCTGTAAATACAGTTAAGTCACCTTGGCTTTGAAAGTGCCCCTGCTGCATTTGTTTTGTATATGACAAAGCAGGAACATCAGATCACCTACATTCATTCACATATCTCACTTAAATCATGACACCTGACAGTCCTAGCTTTAACTTTTCATATGTTCTTCATGTCACAGCCAAGAGGAACAAAACTCTTGAAGCAAGAAATAGAGAATAACAAGATCCTTTATCACCCTAAACCAAAGATGATGCAGTTATGTGCTCAAGGACAGAACAAAGCTAGACTCAAGCACATACGCTGGGCCAGATTTCTCTTTGGCTCTGATAAGCTCAGATTTGGCAGGAATGCGTAAAGATTTCCTGGGCTCCAGACAATCCCAAGCTGCAGCAATAGACAAAGTGTATATGCGTCTACATGGGTGTCGTGCATATGTTCATGTGTGGCAGGGATGACAGACAATAAACCCAGCTATGTGTGCCAAGCTCCCTGTAAATAAGAAGCCATAGGGTGATGGATGGGGCTTGGGAAGGCCGGGAGCAGAATGGATGGGGTAGGCTCTATGGTAGCTGACACGCAGAGAGCTGGCTGGAGCCAGGACGATGGCATTGTGCAGATAAATGAGATTTCACTTCCCTGCTGGGTCTCTTTCCATCTGTTTTTCTGTTTCTAGAGGCAAATGCTGGGAAGCTTCATAAACAATCTGCCAAAAGACCTTCCTATTTCAAAGGGCTCTCTCCCAGCTTTCCAGGGCTCCCAAAAGAAGACAGGTAATCTTATATGCACCTTTTTCTTTTCCTCCCCAGGGCAAAAGTAAAAACACTTTTCTTCTCTTCAACATTTCTTGCACACTTAATTGTAAAGAATTTTTTTTTTTTTTTTGCTGCTGGCTCAGACATCCTTGGGACGACAAAGCAGCAGAAGTTCCCTGCTGAGAGATCCTTTTGGGTCCCTCTTCGAAGTTGCCCTCCTTTCTTAGGTTTCCACTGTCTACTGTCACCTTTCCTCCCTACCTTGCCTTTCCTATTATCTGACTCTAGTTTCCTTGTCCTTCATGGCTGTGTGTTGCACATATTTTAGGCTACAGTACTTGAATCCTGCCACCACCCTTTGAAACATCTGCTTTCCTTTGCCCATGTTGTTTTCTCTCACTTTCTGCCATCACCGAACAGCACTTCACCATAGAAAGGGCCAAATTCACTAAACCACTACTTGCACTAGTGGCACAAGAGACAAGGCAGAGAGATTCAGGCTTATAGAGGGTTGAGCAGTAGCTGTAGCTGCCCCTGTGCGTCCACAAATCATCTCTCTGAGACAACCCATATGCAGTGACCACTTACGAAATGTGACTCAACATCAGCTGAAGGGCTGGAACTGGGACTCTGGTTTTGCTGACCCAGTGGCCCAGGTAATTCCTTCCCATCAGCGGCTGGACGTCACTGTCAGACTGTGCTCTGTGCTCCTCACTGCTGAGGACAGAAATCACTTCTTCACAGAGGAAACACCCTCTCCTGCAGCCCAGACTCAGGAGTAAGCCGGCAGTTTTGTACTTGTCACTAAGTCACAGCTGAGCTCCAGCACCCTGGCTCTGATGAATGCTGGACACCTTGCAAATCCTTCAAGTCACTACGTGGCTCTCGCCTTCAATCACAGCCATGCCACCCTTTCTCCTGTGCCTACCTGACCTGCACAGAGAGCTTCATTGCTCTCAGCGTCGGTGTACGAGCAGGGAGGGTGCAGCACCAACATCCCCCAGGGACAGAGCAGCCCAGCAAAGCACTGTATTGAAGTGGAAGAGGGGCACATGAATGAATATGCAGTACCCTCTGCTTTGCTTCCCTCTGGGACTTCACGGAGTGGCTGACACAGCCATCATAAGCGACCCGCTATCAAACAGAGCCTCCCCTACCCAATAATGAGATTAAAATAGCAATGAGTCCGAGATTAGCATCCAAGATATAGTCGCTTGCTGTCAGCACAGCAGAGAAGACTCTCCAGTTTAATGCACAATGCCTAGTGACAAATGAGACACAATCAATAGCAAAGGTCATTGCTCACCCAGCTGGAAAGCACCCACCAGTGTGACAGGGAAGAAGGGGGGCAGATTTGCCCCCATCTTCACTGGGGGGAAGAGGTAGATGTGTCCCGACTGGCAGAATAGTTAGGCTGTGTTTTCAACATTTTTCCTTGCACGTCATTCTCACTTTGAAACAAAACGTGTAGGATTAATGCCTCCTTCTGCAAGGGAGAGGAGACGGGAATACAAAACCATTTCCATTAAACCCTCTGGATGACGGAAGACTTCAGGTGTGAATTGGATAAATGTCACTTATATCCTACGTGATGAATTACTAGCTGTAATAAGCCATTAACTGATGCCAAATTGATTTAATTCAGAAACGAGATCTCACTTTTGTCAACAGAGGAAGATCAGAGAACAACCCGCGGGTACTCAGGGGCTCAGTGCATGCAGCGCACGGCTCTGCAAACACAATAACTCGGTGGGTGAAGGTTCTTTCACCCCTTGGCCACTTTCCACAGCAGCTCCGGCTCCAAGCCGGGTTGAACCCTTGGGGTGCGCAAGGGGCTCTGCAGGCGAAAGAGAGCCGATGCTTCTATCTGAGGTGACTTTGCTTCCAGGGACAAGGAGAGCCATCTCGGGAGGGACCCCCTGAAGTAGCAGGAGGGTGATGGGGTGCAAGGTGCACTGTGCATCTCAGGGTGAGCCGGGAGCCTCGCTCCCCACGACGGGTGACAATCAGGCTGCCTGGAAGTAGCAGGGACTTGCAGAAGAGTGATGGGGTGCAAGGTGCACTGCACATCTCAGAGTAAGCCGGGAGCCACGGGTGACAATCAGGCTACTTGGAGGCACCGGTACCGGCGTTGTCCAAGCTCAGTGCTCGGTTCTCTGCACCCGCCACCGAGCGATGCCGTCCCGACAGCGGCACCGGGGGTGTCCCCGCCACCCCCAACCTTTGTCTCCTCCGGAAAGTGGGAAAGTGCCCCCCAATCCTGGTGCAAAGCAAAGCGAAATAGGCTCGTCGGAGCATTCCCCCGCCCGTCCCGGTGCGCGCCTACCTGTCCGCAGCTCCGGGGCGTGCGCTGAGCGAGCGACGGGAGCGCAGGCAGGGCTGCCGAGGGGGACCGGGGGGGTTCGAACCGGGAGGAGGAGGAGGAGGAGGAGGAGGAGACAGGGGGAAGGCAGTGGGGGAATGTGGAGAAGAACTGAGGACGCCGGGAATCCCGGGGGACTGGGGTGCATGGGGCGGGGGAATTCGGGGTGTGCCGGGCATGGGGAGGTGCGGGGTGGGAATGGGGAGGGTAAGGAGGAGCTGGAGGGGTGCACGGGGAGCTGGTGGGGTGCGGAGAATGCTGGAGAGGTGCGGGGAGGAGCTGGAGGGGAGCAGAGGTTGTGGAGGAAGCTAGAGGGGTGCGGAGAGAGCTGGAGAGGTATAGGGGGTGCAGAGGGTGCGGAGAGGGGTGGAGTGAGCTGGAGGGGGACAAGGGGATGCGGGGAGAACTGGAGAGGAGCAAGGGGATGCGAGGAGAGCTGGAGAGGTGCACGGGGAGCTGGAGGGGTGCAAAGGGGTGCGGGGGGAGTTGGAAGGGTGCAGCAGGAGCTGGAGGGGGACAAGGGGATGCAGGGGGAGCTGGAGGGGTGCAGAGGGTGCAGGGGAGCTGGAGGGGTGCAGGGGGTGGAGGGGGAGCTCGACGGTTGCAGAGGGGTGCAGGGGGAGCTGGAGGAGGTGCATGATGCCCTGGTGCGAGGGTGGAGGAGAAGGAGGGGTCCGTGAGCGCAGGGCTCCCGCGGGGCTGGGGCAGGATCAGTCCCTGCCCGCCGGGCGCGAACCGGGGGCAAACAAAGGCCGGAGACAAAGGCGGGGCGGCCCGGAGGCGGGTGTCCGGGCCGCCGCTCCCCGGGGCGGGGCGGGCAGGCAGGGCGCTGCCCCGCGTTACGGTAACGGGGTGGGAGCGCGGGGAGAACAGCGGCGCCCCCCGAGCCCCGCCGCACCCGGGGCCGTTCCTCCCGCCGCCGGGGGGCGCTCGCGGCGCCACAGGGGCGTCACCCGTCCGCGCCGCGGGCCGTGACGTCACACGCCCGCGCCGCCGCCCGCCAGCGCGCGCCGTCAGTGTGAGGGACCAGGGAGAGGCACCGGGGAGCGGTACGGAGGGGGCAGCGGGATCGGTACCGGGCAGCGAGGAGCAGCACCGGGAAGCGGTACCGGGCATCGGTCCGGAGCGGGCGGTGACGGGCACCAGGGATCGGTTCTAGGAGCGGGCAGCGTTAGCGAGAGGGCACTGGGGGTTGACACTGGGGATCGGTACGGAGAGGAACAGGGAACGGGCACCGGAGAGCGGGCTGCGGGATCAGTACCGCGCAGCGGGGAGCGGTATGGATGAGGCACCGGGGATCGGCACTAGAGATCGGTATAGAACGGGCAGTGACGGGCACCAGGGAGCGGTACAGGGCAGCTGGGAGCGATATGGATAGGGCACTGGGGGTTGACACTGGGGATCGGTACGGAGCGGGCATTGGCGGGCACCGAGAATCGGTAAGGAGAGGGTACCGGGGAGCGGGGATCGGCACCGAGGATCGGTACGGAGAGGGCACTGGGGAGCGGCACCGGGGAGCGGTACGGAGAGGGCACTGGGGAGCGGCACCGGGGATCGCTGCGGAGCAGGTGTTGACGGGCACTGGAGTTCAGCACAAAGAGGACACTGGGGGTCGACAGTGGGGATAAGTACGGAGAGGGCACTGGGAAGTGGGCAGTGGGGAGCGGGCAGCGGCACCGGGGATCACTGCGGAGTGGGCAGTGACAGGCACCGAGAATCAGTGCCTGCGATCAGTACAGAGCAGGAGGGAGCCATCAGCAGGGATCCGTATGGAGCGGGCACCACAGAGCGGGCAGTGATGGGCACCGGGGAGTGGTACAGAGCAGGCAATGTTGGGCACTTGCAATTAGTACCGAGGATCACTGTGGAGCAGGCAGTGATGGGCACTGGGGGCTGGTACCGAGTGGGCAGTGGTGGGCACCAGGGATCGGTGTGGAGCAGGTGGTGGCGGGCACTGAACATCAGTACCTGGCATCGGTACCAGCTGGTGGTACAGAGCGTGCAGTGATGGGCACCAGGGCTCGGTACAGACACTGGGGTTTGGTATGGAGCAAGCAGTGATGGGCACCAGGGGTTGGTACGGAGCAGGCAGTGTTGGGCACTGGGGAGCGGTAGCAGTGATCGCTACAGAGCGGGCAGTGATGGACATTGGGGATCAGTACTGAGGGTCACTGTGGAGCAGGCGGTGATGGGCACTGGGGGCTGGTGCCAAGTGGGGAATGACGGGCACCGGGAGTCTGTATGGAGCGGACAGGTGCCATCACTGGGGCTTGGTACATAGCGGGTGGTGTTGGGCAGTGGGTGTCCCATAGCTCGGGCAGGCAGGGTCGAGATGGTGTTGGTCACCAAGGATCCCTGGGTCATGCCAAGGGGGCTCTTCTAGGCCCAGATCCTGTTTGGGAAGGGTACGGTGCTGAGCATCCAGCAGCTTGAACGCAGGGGTGCTGGCAGGAACTCCCCAGTAAGGGCAGTACCATCCTGCTGAGGGGCAGCAGGACTGAGGTGCTGGGAGTGCCAGTCCCCAGCAGTTTCTTAAGTTTCTTCAGTAAAAATTTCTTAAGTTTCTTCAGTAAAGGTTTGCTAGCTTCCAAAATGCACCATTATGGAGGTGCATACTTGCTTTCTCCCGATGCCTCCTGGCTGCCCCTAGCCATCGATTCATAGAATCATAGAGTAGTTTGGGTTGGAAGGGACCTTAAAGATCATCCAGTTCCAACCCCCCTGCCATGGGCAGGGACACCTCCCACTGGCTCAGGCTGCCCAAGGCCCATCCAACCTGGCCTGGAACACCTCCAGGGATGGGGCAGCCACAGCTTCCCTGGGCAACCTGGGCCAGGGCCTCACCACTCTCATGATGATGAAATTCCTCCTTATGTCTAATCTAAATCTGCCCCTCTCCAGTTTATACCAATTGCCCCTCATCCTATCCCCACAAGCCTTTGTAAACAGCCCCTCTCCAGCTTTCCTGTAGCCCTTTCAGGTACTGGAAGGTCACTATAAGATCTCCTCTGAGCCTTCTCTTCTCCAGGCTGAACAACCCCAACTCTCTCAGCCTGTCGTTGTATTGGAGGTGCTTCAGCCCTCAGATCATCCTTGTAGCCTCCTCTGGACCCATTCCAACAGCTCCATCTCCTTCTTAAGTTGAGGATTCCAGAACTGGACACAATACTCTGGACAAGGTCTCACAAGAGAGGGATAGAGGGGCAGAATCCCCTCCCTCAACCTGTTGCCCATGCTTTGCATGCAGCCCAGGATATGGATCCCTCAGCACTGTCTGTTATGCTGGGAACGCGGGAGGATTTTGTTCTGGAAGAAGACCTCACACATCTAGGACAGCAAATTCCAATAAATAGCTGAAAAAGTTGTTAACTGCAGCATTGCTTCAGTCCATTACTCCAAAACTTGAGGCTGAGGCAATACGACATGTGTGGTTCTTCGGTCTATCCCTGTGACTGCATTTAAGGGTGGGGTCTAGGGATGCTGTTGCAGGCATAAGCTTCAGAGTTTAAGGGGTGTTTGGATGATGCTCTTAGTCATTTAGTTTAGTTTTAGGCAGTCCTGTGAGGAGAAGGGAGTTGGACTCTCTGATGCTTATGGGTCCCTTCCAACTTGAGATATTCTCTCCAGGGTAGAGGATGACTTCGTGAGATGAGCATGTTAATAAAATAGGAGCCAGAGGATAAACATTGTTTTTGTGATCACTTCCAGGTTCTGGGAAAGATGACCACTCTCACACGGCAGGACCTTAACTTTGGGCAAGGTAATTGTTCTGCTAAGCTGCAAGGTTTCTTGTTGGCACAAGAGCTTGTGGGACTGTTGTCTGAGGGTTGCTCTGTCCCTAAGCTTTCTGCAGCTAAGAGGAACCAGGTGAAATTTATGCAGTGAAAAATACCTTAAAAAGACCCCAACACCTGTGAACATGCGGTGTTGCTTTCATGCTTCTCACTCTTCCTACTTCAGCATCCCTTACTTTTGTTTTTCAGTTGTTGCAGATGTCCTTTCAGAATTTCTGGAAGTGGCTGTTCACCTTATCTTATATGTCAGAGAAGTTTACCCTATTGGCATCTTTCAGAAGAGGAAAAAATACAATGTACCTGTCCAGGTAGGAGATTATCCTGGAAGCTGACAGCCACATGGACAAGGAAAATAGCAGGGATCAGTCAACACTCACCAGAACAAACTTCCAGAGTTTGTTATAAGGTGTAAATTCATTTTTGAAGAGAACTTTATTTCTGTCAAAAGGGAAAACAGCCCTGTAGCTGAGGAGACAGCAATACTCGTGGAACAAGCAGGTCATGGACAACAGTAGTAGAAAGCTTCCCGAGCTGTGAGCAGTAAGGTAAAGCACGTTTCCTAGGAAGCAATTTCCCAATTGTCAAGGTTTAGCCCTGGCCCAGCTAATTTCAGCAGCTAAAACTGAGCAGTTGGGCTCCCAAATCCCTTTTTTCCCCCAGCCCCAGGAAAAGGCAGAAGAGAAATCGGATAAAAAAGACTTGTGGGTTGGAAACTAAACTAGAACAGCTTTAATATTCTGATAATAATGCTAACGATGATAATAATAACAACGATACCAATAATGATCTACTACTACTAATAATAAAATCACTCCTCCACACTTTGATGACTATACATCACCACAAATGCTGCAGATCCAGCTGGGAAGGGGTCAGCATCACAGGAACTGGATTCAGGAATGCATGCATCCAGGATCAGGTGCAAACAGACAGATGAGGTCCTCACTGGTCATCAGCTGTCCCAGAAGAGAGTGAGATCCTCATGATCTCTCAGTTTTATACAGAGTATGACACATATGGTATGGAATACTTGTCAGTTTGGGGACCCCTGTCCTGGCCACCCCTCTCTGCAGGTGCGACCCTTCTTCGTCTTTGACTTATGGCACTCCACCAGATCGAGGACAGCCTTAGTTGCTATAGGAATAAATATAAGTATTGGCCTTTCTGCATCCCAGTGCCCGCTGTTACCACTTCTACAGAGAAGCACTGTCTGAAAAACATGCAGTTAACTTCCAGAAGGTGAAGTTACTTAGATGAGACTGAGCTGAAGTTAGAAAACTGATTCTACTTTAGTTCAAACCACAACGCCAATCTACTACAATTATGTGGGTGCAGTGCCTCAGCTAATTAACCCTTCTGTGAAAGACTTACAGGTTTGAATTGGCAACTTAGTGGTGAAAAGATGTTATCTGACCTTGTACGACACTGGCACTTTTGTTTAAATTTTCCAATTTAGCATTGTCCTGGTTCCCATCAGAACACAGCTCTGACTGTTCACTGTGTTTGTCACAGATGTCCTGCCACCCAGAGCTGAATCGGTACATCCAGGACACGCTGCACTGTGTAAAGCCCTTGCTCGAGAAGGTAAGATCATATTGGGCACCTGGTTGCAAATGGTTTTGATAGAGAACAAGAAAACATAAACTCTGTCTTCGTTGCAAAATCTATTTACAAATTTACCACACACAATATTCTAGCTGATAAAGTTACTAACGAAAATAAAAATAACATCCATAACCTTTCCTTGCAGTTAAGGCTCTGCCTTGCTGCTGATTATTGGCATTTAGCCGCATCTAATATCTACACATGAGAATATACATTTATATATTTTCAGCAACATCATCCTACATGTTAACTTCATATTCTGCTTTGGAATACATTTAAGTTCAAGCACCTCTCTGGCAGCATAGTTTGAATGCTTTGCTGTCAGCCAACAAGTGCAGGTAGGTCGGAACTCTAGGTTTTGTAAGAAAGGTGTGACCATATGAAACATTTAAGGATATAGGATGCTGGCAGATCTTGCATTTCCGCTCTTTACAGACAACCTTAATGCACATTTAGAGAAGGGAAATAGGTCAATTTTACATTGTGGTCGTACAAAGCTGCTGTATTTGGCCAATAGTCTAAGCATATCATAGAATCGTTAAGGTTAGAGAAGACCTTTAAGGTCATCGAGTCCAACCTAGCACTACCAAGAAGTTATCTTAACTTCCTCATCCTTGTCCATTGATGCAGTGACATGACTGTACATTTCCTCCGTTGTTCCAAAACGGCATCTAGAGAAATGTACTTTTTAGGGCAATTCCTCTCCCTAGGCCTTAGTGACAAGCAGTCAGTTTAACATCTGGCAAGGAAAGGGCTTTGCAAAAGCATTTTTTCTGATCAATAAGAATAATCTGCCAGTGCTGTGAGCCATAACAAATACTCCCACTTTTATCAGAAATATGTAAAGCACACTGGGAGCAGCAGACAGCTTGTTGTAAGGAAGGGATTTTTATCTTTTGTTTTTGCAGAATGATGTGGAGAAAGTAGTAGTTGTAATCCTGGACAAAGAGCACCACCCTGTGGAGAGATTTGTCTTTGAGATCACCCAGCCACCTCTTCTTTCCATTAGGTAAAGTTTCTGTTACTGCTTTCCCATGGCCTCCAGCTCCTGCTGCTGCAGAGGTGTTCTGGCAGCAGCTCCAGGCCCTCGTGCTTTGCTGCACGCCAGTAACAACTGCTGTCTCCTCAACAGCTCAGAGTCCCTGCTGTCCCACGTGGAGCAGTTGCTGCGTGCCTTCATCCTGAAGATCAGTGTGTGTGACGCTGTGCTTGACAACAATCCCCCAGGTAGACGCGTCCATACAGCCTAATAGCGCTGCTTGACTTGAACCAACAGTTAGTGTCCAATCCTCTGTTAATTGTCCCCTGATGCGCAGCTTCCCATTCCTCTTGCAGGTTGCACATTCACTGTTCTGGTTCACACACGGGAAGCTGCCACACGGAACATGGAAAAGATCCAGGTGATAAAGGTGAGTGATATCTTTGCTGCCTGAATTGTGTGTGAACAAGCTGCAAAGACTGGAAATTACAGAGTTCTGGTCATCTCTGAGGTTAAGGCCGCTAGATATTTTGAGTATGTAGGTTAGCTTCACTTGATACACTTTACAACTTTGCTTTGAATGAGTTAAAATGGTTTACGCTGGCGAGGTGACTGAGCACATCGACCACACGGCAGCCACAATTGCAGACAATAGCTGCTTCAATGCTGAATTAGATTGTAACAACGCTTGCTGCATAACGCCTGCTCAGTCACTTAATAGTATTGCAACATATGAAATAGGTACTTGAATTTAATCAACAACAACAGAGCTCTCATCCCGCACTCCCTTTGTGCAGATGGCTGGTTCTTTGTGAATAGCAAGGATATTCAAGTAACTAGGGGGGTTCGGGTGCACAAATACATTTTATCTTGCAGGAAAGTGTGTGCAGATCATTTTTTAAAGCAAGGTATTTTTTTAAGAATCCTTGCTTAGGTACAGGGAAACCTTTTTTTCACTAAGCCAAGTTATTTGGGTGTCCTAAGGCAAATAAATAAAGCTAGTGAAGTATAAAATTGTTTCAAAAGGGAAGTCTGCTCTGTACTGCTTAGCAATGGAAACTGGTGGTATAGAAGGCCAGCCTTTAACCTTACAAGGCAGGACAGAAATCCATGCCCTGAGCATTTTGGAGTTGCAAGTAAATGCTGGTGTAATGCACAGCACACGCGAACTTAGGATAGCTGAGAGTGTGTCTTGTAAAGAAGTGAGATGTCACCTTTGCAATAAGTAAAGTTACCATTATAACTCTGTGCTGTAACTGAAGATAATTATGCTGAGTTACAGGGCCAAGTCTTAAGTTTTGCTGTTAAGAAAGGTGTGAGTTACCTGTTTGTTCCCTCAGCCACTGGATCTCATTCACTTAACGCTGACCTAGTGCTGAGAAAGAGCTCACCTTACAGAGCCTGCCAGGCTCTCTGCAAATAAAGCCCCTTGTGCTCCTGCCCTAGGATTTCCCGTGGATCCTTGCTGACGAGCAAGACGTGCACATGCACGACCCCCGGCTTATCCCCCTGAAAACGATGACATCTGATCTCTTAAAGGTGAGCGGAGCATCCTGGCCCAAGAGGCGGCTGGAGTGGCACGTAGTTCTAAGCTTTGTTGACTCTGATGCCAGCTCTGCAGTTTTCTATAGGGTAACAGTTTTAATACTGCTGAGCAGTAGCTTAGTTCTGCAGACAGCTGTGCCGTTAATAAAAACAGGGCAAGATTCCTTATAACAAAATGGGAAATCTGGTTATGGGAGAAGGTACAAACTCTTCCTATTCTGACTGTTGCAAACATTTTTTTCCATTCACCTACCTGCATATCAAATGGAATCAGTGCTTGCTTCTCTCCTCCAGATGCAGCTGTATGTAGAAGAGCGAGCCCACAAAGGCACCTGATTTTAAATCTTCCTTGCCTTCAAGCCTCATCTGATCTTCCAGTGGAACAGGATATCACAAACCATACCTTGATAACCATCTCTTCAGCTGGCCTTCTGGGTGAATGTAGAGCAGCTGCTGCCTCTTTATTTCAAGTGCTCTTACTGCTGTATATAGAACTGACTTGGAATGTGGAGCCAGAGCCTGCTCCGATGTACACTCGTGTGTTAGAGTGAGTATAGGGTCTGTGACAGTGAGTCCCTGGGGGTGGGGGCAGGATAGAAGCGATGCAGCGTGCAGTCTGCGCTCTGTACAGATCCAGGGCATCTCCACTGCGCATTGGTAGTGATGTACAGCGATCCGTTACACGCTCCTCTAGAGCAACGGACGCGTACTAAGGGTGAGCGAGGCCTTACGAAGTGTCTGTCCGCTCTGACTGTCCCAAGAAGCCTTCAATAAACATTAAGTTTTACCATAGTTGAACTAGGCTGAGTTCTGTCCAAACCAGCCTCCCCCTCTTAAGCGAGGATGTACTTTGAATTTTGCATGAAGCTTTTGTATTTTGTGTGGAGCTTCTACCACTTTTCCATACCATCGCTGGAACACGTGTGGGATCTGTAAGTTCCTATGAGAGGCTCTACAACCTTGGGAGACTTTTCTTTTCACCCAGGAGTGGCGTTTGCAAGGTGGAATTTGTCCAGCAAAGACACTTGTTAAATGTCCTACTGCTAACAGGGAACAGAAAAGGGAAACACTATTAATCCTGCACCTCTCAAAGGAGATGGAAGAAGGCCTCAGTTTTGTCTCTGTGCATACAGAGGTAGAAGACATGGTTCACGGTATTTGAGCTAAGCTTGTTGGTCAGAACAATTTGATAAGACAACCAGTATAGCACCTCCCTGCTTCCACCAAGTAAAAAGTGCAAGAATACTATAGATCAAGGTTGTGCGCTGCTTTAGAATTTTATATAGGGTTAAACCATTCAGTACAAACCAAGTACTTCGGTAGTACAAAGGCGGTACAGAAAAAGCCCAGCACACTCAAAAGGCACTTATGTTGTAAGGTAGCTACCTAAAGGGATTCCTTATCTCCTCTTTCTCTAGCTGTTTATTCAAACAATGATGGGCTGTATTTGGACAGGGAAGGAACGTACGATTTTGATCAGATACACTTACAGAAACGGTAAGAAATTAAATACTGGTGACACAGCGTTTATGAAAAGTGCTGACAGTTTCCTTATGCTATGAAAGGTCTGCTATGAAAAATACATGTTTTTATATATAATTAAACTGAAACAGGAAAATACCATACAAAACGAGTCTCTCTCTAGCAGAGCCCTTAGGACTAAAATGTTTTACTAATGCTGTCCTCATCTCATAAGTTCCATATATAAGGAGGAAATAGTTTCTATTTAAGACAATGTTTGGCTGTAGCACGGGGACATATATATGAACTAGAAAAGAGACGTCGTCCTGCTATGGAAGGGCACGGGGAGACAAAAGATGGAAGACAGAAGGCCTTCCAAAGGGCTGGGCCTGCAGAAGTTCTGCTCTGAACAAGGAGAGCTAGCTGCTTGTATTTGATGTCAACTGTGCAAGACAAAGCCAGGACGCTCACCCAGAAAGTGCAGACAGATTAAGGACACCTGAAACCACCTTCTTACAGTCCTGAGGTAAAAGCAAACACTTCTGTTATGCCTTCATGACAATGTCATGGGCCCGATGGTGATGCTGCTGTTTGTCACTCGGATTCCATACCATCCTGCCCAGTACTGGGTGTCTTGGCCTCCATGCTGAAACCAGATGTAACGAACTCCAGGTGGGTAATTCTGGAAGGTGTGAGAAATCTGGAAAGAAAGAAGAAAATTCCCTCTTAATTTGCCTGAAAGAAACAGCAGTGACCTAGAAGTTAGGACAACTACAGTCTGCGAGTCTGGCCTCAGGAAAAGCTCTTTTATTCAGCCCTCTGGCCCAAAATCCTCTCAATGTCAAACCTAACATTAAGCTTGATTCTTAGGTATGTTAGTCATGCAAGCAACAGTGTAATGGGGAATCTACAGGCAATCAAGTTAAGCACAATTAGCAGTTCAAGAACAGTAATGTCTACAATATTTTAAATGACAGCCAAGCAGAGGTTTTAAAACAAAGCTTTTTGATCCAATAAAACCAAACTGTGCTCTTGTAACTTATTTAGACAAACCCAGAAACAATTAGAGAATGATGCAGAACCCTGGGGGATACTCTTTAGACAACTCTGGGCACCTACAAACCAAAACTAGCTCCTTCATGGTGCTACTGCTTATTCTAGCAAGGGTTGACTTCCCTTTTGTCTTGTGTAGACGTGGCTGAAGAGCAGAGAAAGTAAGTCCGCTTGAGACTTTGGGGGAAGACAGACATGCAAGATTCGTGCCACAATACTGGTGTAAAGCTACTGCCCCCAGGGCTGCGGCTTACCTCTCTCCACACTGCGTCACTCCACTGCTCTATAACCACTGGCTCCGGGTGGAACTCATCCAGGACAAGGTAGTCTTCGGAAAGCAGCCTAACCATAAGCTCATAGCGACACCCACAGTCAAATCTGGCAGCATACCTAGAGAGGCAGGGAGTAACCAAGGCGCAGGGTTGTATATACAGCGTTCAGTTTTCTTTAGCATTCTAAAAGTCTCCAAAGGAACCCCTGTCTGCAGAGGAAAAGGAACGTCATCCCCCACAGCTATGAAGCAGTGCTAAAACTTCCACCCATCTTGGTCTTCACATGATTGCTACCTCTCTACAGCCCCTTGAATATACTTAGGTTCAACTTATGCTTCATTCAAGAGCTACAACTCCCAGAGGATGAAGAACTAATTTTATAGCATAAAAAACTTCAGAGGCGTAGCTTATCTCTGGCCACTGCCAGAAGCTCTCAGTTTTAGCACATATACATACCAGTCCTTGACTACAATTTCAGGACGTTTCTCATCCATCAACTGATTCCAGTATCCTTCATTCTGCAGGGTAATGAGTTGAGACTTGAAGCATGGCCTGCAACAACAATAGAAATAGTTACAACCTCATAAAATGCCTCTTCACATTCTTCCAGAGAGCTTTACTCTCACCAAAAGCCCACCCGGACCCTGAAGGCCACCAAGGCTGACGTGTCTAAGGCATGTCTTTTTCCATACCCAGAACTAGACAAGGAAGTGAACTAATTAGCTTCACCCCTAGATAAAAGGAATAATTATGTACAAGCTGGATTAAGAGGAATCCTGTGTTTGTAGATGATATACTAGTAACAGGAAACTACTGCTTAGTGGATGTAAAAGCAGTTCATCCTCCTCTGTTGACAGCATTTATTGCAAGCCGTTAGCATAACAAACACCTATAAGGTGTAAGAGCTTTCACCCTGCCAGGTAAGTGCATCTGATTGGCTTGGCAAACCTTACCCTTTGCCCACCACCTTTGGTAGAGAAGAAGCAGTGATCCCCATGTGGGTTATCGTGACTATGAAAAAGTTGCGGGTAATTCCTGGTAGGGACAGAGAAATTTAGCACATACTGCAATCAACTCTCTCAGCAGTACGTCTGTGTCCTCAGGCTAACTAGTATAAAAGGTTAATTAAGCTCCTTCCTTCTCCCACACGTGGGCTGACATTGAGTGACCTGCCTCAAGCCTTCTAAGCCATAGCGCCTGTGCATACAGACAGGAGGAAGCAGGGCTCCCAGCTCCAGATTACTGCAATCCAGTTCTTACCCGTATGAAGTGACAAAGTATTTGCGTACGCTGGGGTCTTGCATCTCTGTTCCGTGAGCTCCAGGCATAGCCTCAATCCTCCATTTATCTCCTTCATTATGATCAAGCTTCCAGTGATGAAAGTTCTCTAAAAACATTGATATCAAAGATAGGTGTTAGGACCCCGTTTCCAGTAGCATCTCTGCTTTTGTTAAAGAATCAGCTACAAAACAGTGGGAACTTTGAGGAGCTTTCAGGGACGCTGTATATTTCCTACAGCTGAAAGCGACTCTTCACATTGCCATCACTTTTAGTGTGGCTGTGAGCTGCTAGGACAATAGGCAGCAACTTTCTGACCACATCAGAAACTCATAATCAGTAATCCTAGAATGTCCTGAGTTGGAAGGGACACAGAAGGATCATTGAGTCCAACTCCTGTCCCGGCACAGGACAACCCCAAAATTCATACCTTGTGTCTGAGGGTGTTGGCCAAATGCTTCTGGAATATTGTCAGGCTGGGCGCTGTGACCACTTCCCGAGGAGCTGTTCCAGTGCTCCACCACCCTCTTGGGGAAGAAACTTTTCCTAATCCTCAGTTTAACCCTCCCCCAGCACATCTTCCTGCCACTCCCTCAGGTCCTAGCATTGGTAATGAGAAAGATCAGCACTGTGAGAGACTGTATTGAAGGCTTTATAGGCTTTACTGAAATCCAGAAAGATTATATCAACTGGCTTCCCTTGGTCATCTAGGTGGGTAACCTTGTCATAGAAAGAAATCAAGTTTGTCAAGTAGAATTACCGTAGTCATATTAGTCAAGTGTTTGACAACAAAAATTCCCCAGCTGCCCAAATTTTTCATCTCCATCTATTAACATAATGTACTTGCAACTTTTCCACTTGCAACCACAACAAATACATGTTTACCAATAGCTCATCTACCCACAGGAGTTCTATCAAGGGTGTTTCCTGGTGGATCTGACCTGGCAGAGATCCAAGACTTCATCTACCCACCACAGTTCTGTCACGGGTGTTTCCTTGTGGGTCTGACCTGGCAGAGATCTACGAGCAGACACACAGTCCCCAACCACCACCAGTACTTGAGCAACGCAGGGCACTGACTCATTCTGAGGAAACACCCTTAGCTTCTCTGCCATAAATATTGAAACCAACCTTCAGCGCAGGGGTTTTTGATTAAGTTTTTCTTCAAGCTGCAGAGGATGTAGAAGATTTTCCAGTCGGAGATGCTCCTGTCCAAGCCCTGCCTGTAGAAGCCCTCCCGCTGGCACTTGCGCTTCCAGAGGGTGGTCAGCTCCACCACCGCCCGCCACTGCCTGCACACCAGCCTGCAGGCGCAGCTCAGGTCGCGGGCGGGCAGCAGTGACAGCAGCTCCACCAGCACGTCTTCAGGGAGGTCGCCGATGGTGGTCATGGCAGCTCCAGCGGTGGGGTGGAAGGAAGCACAAGGGAAAAAAAATGGGAGCCTGCCCAAACAAGCAGGGTTGGTATCGGTTACTAATAGCAAACACTGAACCTTGCCCCCCGCCCAGTCCCAAGCCAAGAGCCTGGCCCCGAGCCCCCAATCCTGAGCCAAGCCAAACTAAGCCCCCAGCCCTGAGCCGAACCGAACTGAGACCCCAGCCCAGCCCTGAGCCAAACCAAACTGAGACCCCAGCCCTAAGTCAATCCCCCAGCCCAGAGCTGAGACACCACCTGTCCTCACCCTGTGCCAAGCCCCCTGCCCAGCCCTGAGCCGAGCCAAGCCCCCCCTCCACTTGCAGCCCAGCCCCAAGCCAAGTCCCTGGTACCAGCACCCCCCTGCCCATCTCAACCCCAAGTCAAGCTCCCTGCCCTGCCCTGCTCTGCCCAGCCCAGCCCGGCCCCAGCCCCAAACCAAGCCCCCTGCCCAGCCCCGAGCCAAGCTGAGCCCCCAGCCCCGTGCCCTCCACTCATCCCTGTCCCAAGCCCTCAGTCCCATGCCCTCCACCTATCCAATCCCTGTGCCAAGACTGTTGCCCAGCCCCAACCCCATCCCTGATCCACATCTCTGTGCCCCATTCCTCCCAGCCCCGATCCCCATCTCCGTGCCCTCATCCCTGACTCCCATGCCCCCTGCCCTGCCCAGCCTCGACCCCAAGCCCTGTGCCAAGACCCCTGCCCATCCCCGTGTTTCCATCCCTGTGCCAAGACCCCTGCCCAGCCCCGACCCCCATCCCTGATCCCCATCTCCGTGCCCCCATCCCTGACCCCCAGCCCTGTGCCAAGACCCCTGCCCATCCCTGTTTCTCTATTCCCGTTACCCAGCCCCGACCCCCACCTCTGTGCCCCCATCCCTCCCATCCCTGACCCCCATCCCCGTGTCCTCCATCCCTGCCAGCTCTAACCCCCATCCCTGTGCCAAGACCCCTGCCCAGCCCTGACCCCCAGCCCTGACCCCCATCCCCGTGCCGAGACCCCTGCCCAGCCCTGACCCCCATCCCTGACCCCCATCCCCATGCCGAGACCCCTGCCCAGTCCTGACCCCGATCCCTCCCATCTCCGTGCCTCCATCCCTGACCCCCATCCCCGTGCCAAGACTGTTGCCCAGCCTTGACCCCCACCTCTGATCCTTATCTCCATGCCCCCATCCCTGCCCACCCCCGTGCCCCCTGCCCTTCCCATCCCCGACCCCCACCTCTGATCCCCATCTCTGTTCCCCCATTCCTCCCATCCCCGACCCCCATTCCCGAGCCCCTGCTTTGCCCAGCCCCGACCCCCATCTCCGTGCCGAGACCCCTGCCCAGTCCTGACCCCCATCCCTCCCATCTCCGTGCCCCCATCCCTGACCCCCGTGCCCCCTGCCCAGCCTCGACCCCCATCCATGATCCCCATCTCCGTGCCCCCATCCCTCCCATCCCCGAGCCCCCTGCCTTGCCCAGCCCCGACCCCATCTCCATGCCCCATCCCTGACCCCCATCCCTGTGCCGAGACCCCTGCCCAGCCCTGACCCCCGTCCCCGATCCCCATCTCCGTGCCTCCATCCCTCCCATCTCCATGCCCCCATCCCTGACCCCCATTCCCGAGCCCCCTGCCTTGCCCTGCCCCGACCCCCATCCCCGTGCCAAGACCCCTGCCCAGTCCTGACCCCCATCCCTCCCATCTCCGTGCCCCCAGCCCTAACCCCCCTACCCCTGACCCCCATCCCCGCGCCCCCATCCCTCCCATCCCCGCCAGCCCCAACCCCCTCCCCGCCTCCCCCTCCCGTGCCTCTGCCCCCCCCTCCCCGCCCCCCTCGCTCCCAGCCCCCACCCCCCCGCGCCGACCCCCGTCCCCCGCCCCGTCCCCACCTGCCGGATGCGAGGCGCGGCCCTTCCGCAGGGGCGGACCGGGGGGGGGGCGGGCCCGAGGCGCTCCCCGCCCCACCGGCCGCTGCCTTTATCAGCCGGACCGCCCCACCGCCGCCCGGGCCGCCGGCACGCAGGTACCGGGGGGGGGGGTGGAGGAAGAGGGGATGGAGGGACCTCCCTGGAGGCACTGGGAGGGGTGGAGGAAGGGAGAGGAACCCTCGGGGTACCAGAGGGGATGGATGGATGGAGTGGGAGAGCTTGGGTGGGTGGAAGACGGGGGAGGAATCCTGGAGATACCAGAGGATGGATGGAATGGGGAACCCTCTGGAGGATGGAGGAAGGGGGAGGAATCCTGGAGATACCAGAGGGATGGATAGAGTGGGAGAGCTTGGGAGGATGGAGGAAGGGTGAGGAATCCTGGAGGTACCAGGGGATGGAGGGAATGGGGCACCCCGAGAGGATGGAATAATAAAGGGGGAACCCCAGGAGATACTGGGGAATGGAGAGAGTGGGGGACCCTGGGAGGATGGAAGAAGACTGAGGAACCCTGGAGGTACCAGGGGATGGAGGGAGTGGGGAACTCTGGAGATACTGAGGGGATGGATGGAGTGGGAGACCTCGTGAGGATGGAGGAATGGGGAGGAATCCTGGAGGTATCAGAGGATGGAAGAAGGGGGGGACCTCTGGAGATACCAGAGAATGGAGGGAGTGAGGGACCCTGGGAGGATGGAAGAAAGGTGAGAAACCCTGGAGGTACCAGGGGATGGAGGGAGTGGGGAATTCTGGAGGTAAGAGGAGGATGGAGGAAGGGGGGAATCCTGGAGGCACCAGGGGGTCGAGGAAGGGGGAGGAATCCTGGAGGTACCAGGGGATAGAGGGAGTGGGGAACCCTGCAGGCACGTGGTATGGGGTATGGAAAGAGTGGGGGACCCCGGGTGGCATCAGAGGGATGGGGGAGGGGCAACCATGAGAGATATTTGGGGGGGGGGATGGAGGAGTGGGGGACCCCCTGGGAAGCACTGGGAGGATGGAGGGGAGAAATCCCCAATGCTGCCCCCACAAGTGCTAGGGAATTTCAAATGACAGTCATCTTCGACTGTCTGCAGTGCAGAGAGGGCAGACAGCTCTGCATCTGGAACATCCGGATTTAGGATGCTGTTAGTGACTCCCTATTCCTTCCCTCCCGTGCCAGGCTGGGCACTGCCACATTTCATCAAGCAGTTCACCAGGATATGTGACCTGCTTTGTCCCTACTGCTCTCCTAGGCTTAATGACTCAACTCCCGAGGAGTCTGGCTGCATCCACGCACTTTGCTGCAGTCTCGGCAGCTTCCCAGCATCAGGACTCAGCTGAGATGAAAGCAGTGTCATAGTGCATCCCGCACGGATGACACAGGGCCCTGAATCCGCACACTCATTTTTCCTTATTCGTGCAGCAGCCAGCCCTTGAACTCAGGGCAGCGGAGAGCTGTGAGGAGTCAGGGCGCAGAATTGGCACCTCAAGTTAAAGAACACACTTCTGATTTAATTGTTCAGGTCATAAGGCCATAGAAAAAGGAAAGTTAGAGAATATCAACAGAGTTATTTTCAGTTATGCTCAGGTATATATTTTTATACAGGCTCATGACTAAGGAGATTTAAGTGGCAGCCCCTTAAGGGAAAGCTTTTCAGCTATAGGATGAACAACTGCAGATGCGATTGGCATGATGCTAACCACTGCTATTTAGATATTGCTCTGCAGCATTTCATAGAATCATGGAATCACTAATCCTCCAGGACTGCCAAGTCCAACTGTCAGCCCAACACTCCCATGCCTACTAAACCATGTCCTGAGGTGCCACATTTATGTGGTTTTTTTTGAACCCCTCCAGGGTTGGAGACTCCACCACTGCTCTGCTAGGGCTTCACCACTTGCAGTATAGATTTTTTTTTCCTATTATCCAATCTAAACCTCCCCTGGCACAACTTGAGGCCATTTCCTCTCGACCTATCACTGCTTGGAAGAGAAGATTTGTTATCATTGATGTTCATAAAGGCAGAACAAACACCCAGATGCCTCCCTCTGCAGGGGAAGTTCTTATTAAGAAGCAGATTTCTGCAGCAGCAGAGATTTCTGGAAGGGCTGATTCCAGTCTGGGAAACTGGCAGACTGTCCATGATTGCAGGTGTCATTGTGGATGAATTTAACTAAGGGCTTCGCCTGGAACATAAAATATTGATCTGCTTACATGCTCCGGAGTATTAACTTCATAGAGGCCTTAAGGTTAGGAAACAATCACTGCCCCCAAAATCCTGCTTTCAGATAACATGATTATTTTCCCTCTTTTTCTAATGCATGAGTGTTGGACGTCCCTGAAGGTGGAGGACCTCACATCTGAAGGACCACTGCATGAGCACTGCTTTCCTTTTCCTTCTCAGAAAGCTTCACCCAGCTTGGCCCAAGGATGGAGTCCCTGCCCGAAGCAGTCCTGATCAGAATCCTGGCTTCCATACCTGCAGTGGATTTGGTGCTGGTGTGCCGCCTGGTCTGCTGCCAGTGGAAGAACCTGATTGATGGAGCAGCACTTTGGATCCTGAAGTGTCAGCAGGAAGGCCTCACTGGAGCAGAATCAGAGGACACTGCAGAGAACTGGCAAACCTTCTACTTTCTGAGTAAGAAAAGGAAGAATCTCATCAAGAACCCATGTGGTGAAGGTGAGAGACAAGCATAACAAGCCCTAAGATTTCAGAGATGACCAGTCATGGGGAATTTGGCATCTCCAAGTTTTTGGAAAAACAATTTTAGTTGCCATTGGGCTAAAGCATTTTCTTCTTGCCCAAGACAAATCACTTAATGCATGCAGTGAAATCATGTCGTGGACATGAATAGCTTTGATTATCAGCCTTTGCAAAGAGCTCTACTTGACATCAGCTTTATATAAGCCCCTGCAGGGATCAGAATTGCGTTTGAGAGACAAAACCCTATGTCTGGTGCAGTAATGGGACTGGCATCTGAGTTTCCAGATTTTTTTCTTGCTAAACCATGGGATGAATGATCAAGCCTTTCCTGACGCAGGAGCTAGACTGCCCTTAGCTCACCAGGCACTTCAGGCTTCTTTCCTGCTCAGGCAAATGTTATTTGTACCCTTCTTACTGCAGCCCATGTTACAGAGCTGCGCACATACTCCATTTGCCATTATTCTGATAATCTATAGACTTCATTTACCAGATCTACAGGGTGCTTAGAAATAAGCAAGTACCCAAGCCTCATAACCCAAGCAGCAACAAATACATTTCACACATCGTAGACCAAAGCAATATCAACGCAGCTTCTCCATTTTGTTTATAGATTACTTTTCTGCAAGCTTTTCCAACATCCCTGTTCCCTCTGGCTAAGGCCAGCAAAGTCCAATGTTTAGGGCCACGCTGCTTCTAGAAATACCACTTAGCAATTTAGAAAAGTTGGCTATAAAGCAATTAGCATCTCTCCCCAGGCTGTTCCTTAGGTTGTGACACTGACAGTGCTGCCACAGTTGAGAACGCCTACACAGTTTCACTTTTCTTGAGTATTTTCTTAAATAAACTCGCACATACATAGCGATTTGGGTGGGTAATGTTAAAGTTTGTTAATAATACCTTCAACCAGACTAAAGGTTTTTTACCTGAGCTCTACTTAATGAGCATCTGCATATTCTACGTACAAAATCAGCGCTGTGTCGAACAGCACACCTTTCACAAGTCAGAGATGGTCTGGGTCCCCAGGGTTCTCACAGAAACTAAGACTCAGCTGAGTCTCTTTTCTGCCATTTGCAGAAGACTTGCAGCACTGGGGAGAGGTAGAGAACGGAGGTGATGGCTGGAAAACTGAAGAGCTCCCTGGGGACTTTGGAAAAGAATTCCCTAGTGAAGAAGTCCATAAATACTTTGTTACTTCTTATGAGTAAGGCTGCTTTCTTCTCTTATTCAGGGAGGGGGACATTTTTAGTTCCCCTGGTCCCAGGAGGGACTGTAATACCAATTAACTTCTTGCATTTCAGGTGGTGTCGAAAGGCTCAGGTCATTGACCTTCGGGCTGAGGGCTACTGGGAAGAGCTGATGGATACAACCCAGCCTAAAATTGTGGTAAAAGACTGGTAAGTAGCAGGGATGCCTCAGAAGGGAGGCAGAGAGCCAAGAAAGAGAAGGAAGGGCAGGGAGGGCATATATCTGGGCCTTAAAACTCAGCTGTCACATCCCTTAGATGTGGGACAGGGCTGGGGCTTGGCTTACAGAGTCGTTGGCAGCTCCCACAAGCTTCAGGTTTTTCGGGCTTATGGCCTCTGAAGACTGGTTTCCTGTTGTGGATGAGGGGAGGTGGTGGGTTGGGGTAAGGATCGTTACAGATTCCCACTTCCAACCAAGACTTGATGAGATTGGTAGAGCCTGCATTCATCAAGAACCAGTTTGCTTGCTCTGGCTCTTCGCTGAGTTCATGTAGGCAAGGCTTGGATCTCCTTGCAGGTATGCAGGACGCAGTGATGCCGGCTGCCTCTATGAGCTCTGCGTAAAGCTGCTCTCAGAGAATGAGGATGTTCTCGCTGAGTACAGAAGTGAGACTATTGCCATCCCACAGGACAACGATGCCAACTGGACTGAGGTGAGTTACAGCTGTGGCATCAGCAGGTGACACCTAAACTTGCATGAATTGGGAATATTTTCAAGCAGAGAGAAGCACAGAGTTCTCCTGGAGGAGGAGGAGGCTCTGTTTTGTGTTCTGTGGAGCCATGACCCTATGACTGAACAAAGGGATTACACTGGAAGGCTACCTTACATAAAACTTGGGCCACCACTGCAGGTGTAAGATGAAGGAGATGCTCAGCTGAGAGAGGTTCAGTGGCCTCTGAACAACAATAGGATCAAAGCTCCTCCCAATAACTCCCACTGTAAAGGTCTTCATTGTTACCCAGCTTGGTAGGTATGACTTGGGCAGGTGGGCTTGAAGGCTCTGTGTGCTGAAGAAGGGTAGCTTCATGGTGCTTTGATGCTTGCCAACAACTGTTTTGTCTCTTGTCCCAAAGATTTCACACACCTTTTCCAACTATGGGCCTGGGGTCCGCTTTGTCCGCTTCGAACACGGTGGCCAGGACACACTATTCTGGAAGGGATGGTATGGTGTACGTGTTACCAACAGCAGCGTGACGGTGGAGCCATAGCTGTGCTGAACTGGAGCCTGCATGCTGGAGCTTCCCTCAGGGCACCCCATGGCCTTTGGATGGTTTCTGCATGGTGTTGCTTCCAGACTGCAGAGCATACAACCTTCCTGTGTATGAACATGCGTGTGTGATGCCAGAAGCCACCATCCATCTTTCCTCAGGGGGACAATGCAAAGAACACGATTAGATTTATGAGTGCACTGCGTTAGACTCAGCCTTGCTGCTTGCACTGATGTTCTCTGTCAGACATAAGACGACCTAAAAATCATGCAGACCTTACTTTTCTCCTCAGCCACCAACCTCTAACGCCCAGCCCAAACTAGACATTCCTCCTGCCTGCTTCCCAGGCCTGGGCATCCCTTAACTTTAAGGAGTACTTTGGGCATATTTTCTGGAAGTTAAAGAGTGGGGAAAAAGAAAGAAGTGCATAGACCTTGTGTCTGACAAGGTACCAGAGCCCTGTCACATCTGTCACCAGCTGCTTCCACGACCTGCAGTGAGAACGTAGCTTCTCCCGTTTATAAACAATAGATGCGATTGCTTGGCTGCCAAGTGCTATTAGTTTTTATTTTAGTGATAATGCCAAGCATTAGGGATTGGATCATTTTCTCTTACGCTGTTCCCAGCATCTGTTTATCAGGGAAAGTGTTGGGAACGTAAGTCTCTCTAGCGTCCTGCCCTAGGGCTTCACTTGGCTCCCTCAGACAGATGGGAATGGAGAGTAACTGCTGGGAGAGAGATGACTGGAACTAAAGGGAATGGGTTAGAAGCAAACTGGGGAGGGGGTCCAGGAGAACATATTCATCTACCCCTTCCCTGATCTCTGCATGCTTCATGCAACACTCACCCTGGGCATCCTCTGCACCTGACTCTTTGCAGGCAGGAAATATTCTTCACCCAGAAAGCTGTTGTTAGCCCCACGTAACTCAGTTCTTCCTGCCTACTAACAGTGTCTGCAGCAAGTACACGTCAGCCTCCACTCCATATGCTCCCTGACAAGACAGCACTTTGTACACGCTCCCACTAGTGCCTCGATACCGCTCAGGGCTGTCAGGCATCATCCTGAACAAAGACATCTCAGCTTCCCTGAGCCAAGCCTGTCCTTGCTAGTCAGCTCTCTCCGAAGAGCATCCCTCTAAAAGAGCTGGTGTTGCCTAGAGAGATAGGCACTTATATTTTTGTGTCCACCTGCCTGTCTTCCCCTCCTGGGCTGCCAGTGCATACATACTTAAATGCCACTTTGCATCAAAGTGCACCGTTACCAGTGCAGTGTGCTAACATTGCCTGTAGCCAAAGGAGAGCTTCCTCTGCTTCATAGGGCTTTCTGCAGCGCTGCACCTGGATGCCTCAGGCACACTGGTCTTCCAAACCACAGCTGTGCCAAGCCAGAGCCCAGGCAAACATAATAAAATGACACAGTTGTGTGTGGATCTTCCCTTGTGTGCGTCCTGTGGTTAAGCATGCCGCTTCTGTTCGGTTCTGTGGAGTGATGTTAACCAGTCCTAGCCAAAAACCAGGAGTCGTTATATCCTGTATAATTCCATGAGTCTCCCAGAAAGAGGTACGTGCTCCATCCTCTGACCCAGCAGCCTGAACCTGCCCGAAGCGCTTCACGTGGAACAGGTTTGCAGAGCAGCAGAGCTGCCCTTAAAGCATAGCGGGAAGTCATTCAAGGCATGGAGGAGGTCCAGGCTCCTACACAGCCCGACAAATGCCCTCCAGATCATTTGTAACTGTAGCTCTGCTGTGAGCTCAGCCTTGGTTCAGACCCAGGAGAGACCAGAACCAGTTCAAAATTTCCCCTCCATTACCCCTGCACACGATGCCACTTTATTCACAGCCTTTAGTGCAGCTGACAAGGTTGCTAATTAATATTCAACTCACTGCCAGCTCTGCCCCATGGAAGAAATGAGGCCTCTGACTGTCGGAATTGGTACAGTGAGGGCATCAATATAGAATCCTAGAATCACCAGATTGGAAAGGACCCACTGGATCATCGAGTCCAACCATTCCTAACACTCCCTAAACCATGTCCCTCAGCACTTCATCCACCCGTTCCTTAAAACACCTCCAGGGAAGGCGACTCGACCCCCTCGCTGGGCAGCTGTTCCAGTGCCCGATGACTCTTTCTGTGAAGAATTTTTTTCTGATATCCAACCTGACCCTCCCCTGGTGGAACTTTAGGCCATTCCCCCTTGTCCTGTCCCCTGTCACTTAGGAGAAGAGCCCAGCTCCCTCCTCTCCACAACCTCCTTTCAGGCAGTTGTAGAGAGAATAAGGTCTCCCCTCAGCCTCCTCTTCTCCAGGCTAAACACCCCCAGCTCTCTCAGCCGCTCCTCGTCAGACTTGTTCTCCAGCCCCTCACCAGCTTCGTTGCTCTTCTCTGGACACTCTCCAGAGCCTCAACATCCTTCTTGTGGTGAGGGGTCCAGAACTGAACACAGTACTCAAGGTATGGTCTCACCAGTGTTGAGCACAGGGGGAGAATCACCTCCCTGGCCCTGCTGGTCACACCGTTTCTGATCCAAGCCAAGATGCCTTTGGCCTTCTTGGCCCCCTGGGCATACTGCTGGCTCATCCCACATCTCAATGCAGTTGTTAAACTGAACCTTTCCTAAGCCACCATCTCACAGCCAGGATCAGCCCCAGGATTAAACCTTCAGATACTGCGTCATGGCCATGGTCGCTGCTTTAGGCTTATCTCGGCTGAACACCAAATGCACACCTCTTCCCCAGCAGCTGCCTGGGGGCTCCCCCCCACCACATTTTCCCCTCATGCCAACAGGTGTGATAACCACATTGGCTGTAGGGGCATCCTGCAAAGCTGTCCCAACCTTCCCACTCCTCCAAGAGATTCTTGCCAAGGTGCCCAACGTCTTGCAGCTTCCCTGCGGAGAAGAGCTCCCTCCACCTCGCAGAGCCTCTTGTAAAAACTGCTGCTGATCTCGAGTGAGTGATTGATTACTCCTCGTCTTCAGCCACCTCAGTGCTGGAGTCCCAAAGCAAGCGAGCACCTGGGAACTCAGACAAAGAAAATCTTGCTCACCTTCTAAATATTTTGTTCCTTTTGAATTTTGACCGAATATCAGAACTCTGAACACCCCAAAATCTGCACAAGATGATGTTGACTCACCTGTCCGAGATGAACAGAGCGCAGGAGGTTAATGGGTTCTCACGCGTTACAGTCTTCATGCAAATTGAGATGATGCAATTTCATACTGAAAGTCCTGCTGCAACTGTGCCAGAAGGGTTTCGGTGTATTAATGCTCCCAGCCACTGAAGGGCACCATCACACACAGTTGGGGACTCCTCCTGCTTCCTGTTGTGCCAACACCAGCAAGCAGCTGTGTGATCCTACACAATAGCCTTTGGGAACACCCAGGACCAAAGCAGAGGGGTGTGCAGTGCAGACACAAGAGGTTTGTGCCCAGGTAATTTATAGCAGATCCAATCATCGCTCGGGCTCAGAGAATTTCGCAGTCTGAGCATTAACACACAGAAATTGAATGTTGCTGGAGAAAAAAAAACCCAAAAGCGCAGAAAAGGGTCTCCCCTCCGAGTCCTGATCGTGGTAACGAGAGCTTTAGAAAGGACTCTCATTTTCTTCGCACAGGAGGCTCTCCGTGCACCTCAGCCATCTCTGGGCTGGACTGCTGAGCTACACCACACAGGGAATGGAAATGGCCTTGTGACACCTCACACTGGAACAAAACCGCTGGACGATGAGAACTGGAGAGAGAGTTTAAGATGCAAACAACTCACTTTTGTCCAAGATGTCTGCACAAACACACCTCCTACCTTGGCTGCTTTTACCTTCAAGAAGCGCTAAGGGAAGCTCTAGATAAGAGCAACTGCGCACAGCCTTTTCCTGCTCGCAGCAGCTTGCATCCGATGTCCTGGGTAACCAGTTACATCTTGGTGGTTGCATTTGTACAAGATCCCACTGTAATTTTGTTTTCTACAAAATTATTCCTTGCTATAAATGCCATTATACTTAAAAGAGTGGTTGGGTGGCTTTTTTTTCCGTATTAGCTTATACAGCAAGCCTCGAGCAGAGTAAGATGGGGCCCCGGCAGGGAAGCACTAGCATACATCTCAACTCTAATTGATTTTTTCTATATGAAGTATCTATTATCACCCACCTGGGGGGGTTGTGGACAGATGGAAGAGTTTGCTCCCACACCAGGCATTCAAGACTGGGATGGGAGGAATGGGGGAGAAGAAAACCTAACTGACAACTCTCTGCTGCTTGCAGCCCAGCTGTTCTAGCCGGTTGTAAAAGGGAGGATAGTTTAGGAATTCATTCTCCCTAAATCAAATAGCTTGTGGAGGCTGGGAACGGCACTGCTTGAAAGCCAGGACAGCAGAGCATCAGCAACACTTGCAGCAGAGCTGCAGCCAAGATGAGTATGGTCACGTATAGGATGGAAAGCAAATAACTTATCCTTGCATTTGGGCCCACAAGCCAGTCAGGAGTACAAAACCTCTGAAGTCGGAAACAATAGGCTAGCGAAGAACCATCCCCTGGGCATACACTTCCCCTTGCTGTTCAGACAGAGCCATTCCCACGCCCCCTTCGTTACTGTTCCATGCCATACAGATATCTCCAGGAAAAACAAAGTCCATGGGTGAGCAGTGCTGGCAGCTAACCCGATTCCTGCCTCTCTTTCCATCCAGATGGTTCCTCCTGATGTCCTTGGGGCAGTGCCTGCCCTGTCCTTCTCAGTCTCCTTACCAATCAGGAGAAAGAAAAGGGCCTAAAGATGCTGGGGAGGCACTTAAGAGTTACAGAAAGAACAGTGTAGGGAGCCCAACTGGGAAGCCTCATGAAGGCTGGAAAACAGAACTGCTGCCCATGACGGCTACGCGAGGGAGCTGAGCCTCTTAGGCAGCAGCCTGCAGGTAAAGCAAAGGTAACTCTGACAAACCACAACAGAATAGAATCAGAGAATCGCTAAGGTTGGAAAAGACCTCTCGGCTCACCCAGTGGAGCTGTCAGCCCAACCCCACCGTGCCCACTAAACCGTGTCACAAAGCGCCATGTTTACACGCTTTTTGAACCTCTCCAGGGAACTCCTCCACTCCCCTGGGCAGCCTCTGCCAGGGCTTAACCACTCTTTTGGTAAAGAGATATTTTCTAATATCCAATCTAACCCTCTCCTGGTGCAACTTGAGGCCATTTCCTCTTATTCTGTCCCTTGTTATTTGGGAGAAGAGACCGGCACTCACCTCACGACAAACTCCTTTCAGGGACTTGTAGAGAGTGATGAGGTCTCTATAAATCAACACGGTACATGGTCAAGACCAGGGTGTGAGGAAGAGACAGCACAGGAACAGAAAAGCAGATACAGGCAAGCAAGCACACAAACATGCTTCTCATACAGACAGAGTGCAGCGGAGGTGCCCAACTGCCTTTCCTTTCTCCTCCTGGAGCTCTGGGCTCCAGCTGGTGGCAGCACCCAAAGGACAGCACTCTCATGCAGGGACAGGCTGCACCTTGTTCCTGCTGGCTGCAGCTTTGGCTCAAGGCAGACTTCTCTCCTCTTGCCCTGAAGTGTGGTGGCTGCCCCACCCCTGGAAGCATTCAAGACCAGGCTGGATGGGGCTTTGAGTCCCCTGATCCAGTGGGAGGTGTCCCTGCCCATGACAGGGGGTGGAACTGGATGGGCTTTGAGGTCCCTTCCAACCCAAACCATTCTATCAATCCGTGAAACGCCCGCTGTCCTAGTTTGCAGAGCAACTTTTGCTCTCCAGACCCTGATGCCGATCCCTGCCATCTGGGACGCTCCATGCATCTTGGAAGTACAGCTGCCTCTTGGGCAAGAGAGGCTCAGAGCACACTTGTCTGGGATGCAGTCTTTTCAACTGCAATGCATTAAACAGACAGCAGTGAAAGCTTTCTTGAACACAGATCAATGCCTGCCTTTCAAATTTGATTGGAAGCAGCACAACTCGCCCAGCGCTATCCTAGGGCATCGATTTATTAAAGGAATCACTCAAGTCAGTAACATTCCTTTCTTCGTAGAGTATCTTCTTACTTTAATCCAGCCCATGAGAATCATCCCCAGAGCAGCAGGGCTGTCTGTGTCCCCATCTGCACCGTGCCCAGGCGCACGCAGCCACTTTGCTCCTTTCCCTACAGGCGAAGTTCCACAGCCCTTCCCAGCAAGACAAGAGTCCCAGCTGTATTACACGTGCCCTTGGCTCACCTCCCTCACAGGCACTTAGAGCGACTCATCCGGAGCTGCTATCTGTGCAGATCCATTAACCACAGCGCAATCAGCGTTCCCAGAAAAGCAGAGAGGCTACAATAAAGCCAGAAGAGCACTCACTGGATTGATAGATCGGGGTGGGGGGAACACACCAGGAGCTCAGCGCTAACCAGGGAAGGGAGCAAGCTTGGGCAGCGAGATGCCAGAGGAGAGCAACGGAGCTGGTGAGGGGCTGGAGAACAAGTCTGACGAGGAACGGCTGAAGGACCTGGGGGTGTTTAGCCTGGAGAAGAGGAGGCTGAGGGGAGACCTTATTGCTCTCTACAACCACCTGAAAGGAGGTTGTGGAGAGGAGGGAGCTGGGCTCTTCTCCCAAGGGACAGGGGACAGGACAAGGGGGAACGGCCTCAAGCTGCGCTACGGGAGGGTCAGACTGGATATCAGGAAAAAATTTTTCATAGAAAGAGTCATCGGGCACTGGAACAGCTGCTCAGGGAGGGGTGGAGTCACCATCCCTGGAGGGGTTTAAAAGATGGATAGATGAGGTGCTCAGGGACATGATGTAGTGGCAGACAGGGATGGTTGGACTTAATGATTCAAGAGGTCTTTTCCAACTGGATGATTCTATGAATCTATGCCTCTCACTGGGCACGTTACAGATTGAGGGACCTGCTGTGAACCACTCATGAACCTGCTGCCAGGCAGGGACAGGGTACAAGGGGAGCCTGGTTAGCGGGATGGGTTGTACAATTGCTCACAGGAGACTGCATTGAAATGCACGGGGGTAGATAAACCCACAGGCACATGCACATGTCCACAGCCACACATGGCATTTCAGAAACCACCAATTTGACCTTCCTGCATTGCCAAGACCAGGATGTCCTAGGACATTGACAGAGGGCACTGGCACAACTTCTCACCTGGTAACAATGAGACCCTCCTCTGGATGTACTGCCATGGACCTCACATCACTCCCTTTGGCTTCCCCGAGCTCTTTTCCACACGTACGCCGAGGGCTTCTATCACACAGGGAGGTGGGAGATAAGAGCTAACAGCATCCTGGTCCACTGCCCTGCGGGAAGAGGCTGGTTTTCCCAAGCACGAAGCTTCTCCGAGGAGGGGCTGGAGATGTGGGTAGGAAGGATGATATCAAAACTCTGCTACTTGCAATCCTTCCAAAAGGTCCTGAAGTCAAGCAGTGCCATTTCCACTTCGCCACACTCCAATCAGCTCCTCTCGTTAATATTGACACATGAAGCATTGTAAAATGAAGCAGATAAAATCCTGATCCAGATATGAGTAATGACTTTGCATTTTTTTGTAAATTAAACCTAATCTTGTGTTGACTGTGCTATACAAGGAGAAATAATGAAACAGATTAAGATGAGATCTTGTTCACTCTTGCTGAACAAAAGCCAATTAATTGCCAGCAGGATTATTGTGAAGTCTTTCTCGTCTTAGACAAATACAATCAGATAGAATCTAGGTGCTGGTGGAGGAGCCCTGCTTATTGGAGCGATAACTATGCCTGGACAGACAAATACAGCGCAAAGACTCAGTTAACCACATGGAGACTCTCACCTTGCTCTTTTCCCCGATCTCTCTTGCCAATTTGCATCCAGGAGATGCTTTAAAACCATCCCCACTCACCCAGTCCAGACCTGCCTACTCTAAGTCCCCTTCTCCTGCCTATGGCAGACGCCTCCCCATCTGCACGGCACTCCTGACACAGATTCCTCAACTCTTTTTTTCAAAGGTCTCTGGCTATGAAGGCTTTACCCCTGCAAATCCTTCCTGACCATCCTGTACCATACTGAGATGTTTCCTCTCCACTATCCAAGCTGAATTTTGGCTGCAGTCTCTCAGCTACTTGCCTGGTCCACAGCAGAACCACCTTCTACCTTTCTGCCTGCCGTGATGAAAAGCAACGTTCTCCAGAGTAACAAGTGATAGGATGAGGAGAAATGGCCTCAAGTTGTGCCAGGGGAGGGTTAGATTGGATATAAGGAAAAAATTCTTTACTGAAAGAGTGGTGAAGGACTGGCACAGACTGCCCAGGGCGGTGAGAGACTCTTCACTCCTGGAGGAACTAAGAAAATGTGTAGATGTGGCACTTCGGGACACAATTTAGTAGTCATGGTGGTGTTGGGCTAACGGTTGGACTGGATGAGCTTAGCAGTCTTTTCCAACCTTAACGATTCTATGATTCCTGCCTTTTCTCAGATGCCCTGTTCCTGGTATATAATACAGCTATGGGAAAAGTCAGATACGGTAGGAAAAGGATCCAATGTCATTGCTCTCTCAGGAAAATAAGGGAAGGTTTGGCACACAGAATGACTACGGGGTTCGATAAAAGACTTCAGCACTGCAAGGAACGGTACTTGGGAGAAATTCACGCTCTGCTGCATACATTCAACACCACACGGGAGTCCTAAGCCACCGCTGGCCTGTGGGACCCAGGGAAAGATGCAGCAGCTGCTGTAGCACTGCTGGTACATCCCCCCAAAAAGCTGGCATGGAAAAAAAATAGCTAGTTCTAGCTGGGAAACTTCAGGGTGGAATCATAGAATAGTTTGGGTTGGAAGGAATCTTAAAGATCATCCAGATCTGACCCCCCCTGCCATGGGCAGGGACACCTCCCACTGGATCAGGCTGCCCAAGGCCCATCCAACCTGACCTGGAACACCTCCAGGGATGGGGCAGCCACAGCTTCCCTGGGCAACCTGGGCCAGGGCCTCCCCACCCTCATGGTGAAGTTCTTCCCAATGTCTAGCCTGCATCAGTCCCTCTCCAGTTTATACCCATTGCCCCCAGTCCTATCCCCACAAGCCTTTGTCAACAGCCCCTCTCCAGCTTTCTTGTAGCCTCTTCAGGTACTGGAAGGTCTCTATAAAGTCTCCTCTGAGCCTTCTCTTCTCCAGGCTGAAAAACCCCAACTCTCTCAGCCTGTCCTCGTACGGGAGGTTCTCCAGCCCTCGGGTCATCCCTGTAGCCTCCTCTGGACTCATTCCAACAGCTCCATCTTCTTCTTATGTTGAGGATTTCAGAACTGGACACAATATTCCAGATGTGGTCTCACAAGAGAGGAACAGAGGGGCAGAATCCCCTCCCTCCCTGCTGGCCACGCTGCTTTGGATGCAGCCCAGGACACGGTTGGTTTCTGGGCTGTGAGCGCACATTGCTGACTCATATTGGGCTTCTCATCAACCAGCACCCCAAGTCCTTCTCTGCAGGGCTGCTCTCAATCACATCATTTCCCATCGTGTACTGAAACTGAGGATCACCCCAACTCAGGTGTAGGACCTTGCCCTTGTTGAACCTCATGAGGTTCTCCAACCCCACTTCTCCAGCCCATCCAGGTCCCTCTGGACGACATCCCGTCCTTCTGGTGTGGCAACTGCACCACTCAGCTTGGTGTCATCTGCATATGTGCTGAGGGTGCACTCGATCTCACTGTCAATATCGTTGGTGAAGGTATTAATCAGCACTGGTCCCAGTGCAGACCCCTGAGGGACACCACTCGTCACGGATCTCCATCTGGACTTTGAGCCATTGACCACTACTATTTGAATACAACCATCCAGACAGTTTCTTATCCACAATACTGTCTGCCCAACAAGGGTAGGAACAGAAAGCAATGCCAGCATCCCTGGAAAAAGGGCAATGGCTGTGTTGAACTCCCCGTCCCACTCCAAGAGCAGAGTGACGCTCAAAGCCACTCGACCCTGCCAGTTCACGACCATCCCTACTTTTGTGATGGTACCAAGAGCTTCCCACATCCCACCAGGGAAGGAATCGGTAACAGCTAGAAATAAAAGGCATTGAGTGTGTTTATAGCAATTTACTTGGAGAAAATACTTCTTACTTTCACAACACATTAAAAAAATGAAAAGTAAAATTAAACCCCGTCAAAGCCTGCAGCACTGGCATTGACAGACAAAAATGACTTAACAGAAAAAAAAAAAACAGGCAGGGAAAGTGATTTTCTTTGCCTGCATTGCCAGGGGAATTAAATCTTGTTTTTTTTCCCCTTCACCACCAAGTGGAATAATCCAATATATTAAAGCTAATGTGCGTCTTGTATTTATTGCTGTGTATTTGACCTAACAGAGTTTTATTCCTACATTAAGAATAAAACCATTCCGGAAGGCAAGCTGCAAAGCTCTAGATCAATTACTGCCTTCTTCAACAGCTGAAAAGTGAGTTATTTCTTGTAAAAGGAGGGGAAAAAAAGAGTAGGAAATAATAATAAAAATAAAAAACCTCCTTTCCCCTTGTGCAATGAGTGCTGCACTGCAGATCTGGTGGAGTTCAGGAATATTGAGTTTGGTTTCCAAGCAACATTTAAAAGAAATCAGGCAGTGGTTGCCCTTTCCAGATGCTCGAGATGTTTGTGCCCCCGATCCTGCATGGAGCAAACTCGCCGTCACCCCTGTCAGTGGGAACCAGGGTGTGGGAGGGCAGAGGGAACAGCTTGGTCCATGCTTCCCATCGCTTCCTCAGGGATGGTGTCAAGTTTGAGCACACCCAGCAGTGACTGGAGCCGTAATAACCCGTGCAGGGTGGCTCTAAGCAAACAAAACCATGGACTTAAAGCCAAGAAACGCAGCGCTGAAGTGAGAGAGGGCTAGGGAGAAGGGGACAGAGGCAGCGGGATAACGCACTAATCCAAACCCAATGAAACAAAGGGAAGTGGTGGCTGCCCCATCCCTGGAAGCATTCAAGACCAGACTGGATGGGGCTTTGAGCCCCCTGATCCAGTGGGAGGTGTCCCTGTCCATGGCAGGGGGGTTGGAACTGGATGATCTTTAAGGTCCCTTCCAACCCAAACTATTCTATGATTCTGTGATACTGAGTCGTTGCCACTGGGTGTTTCAGCTCAAAGAAATGAGAAGCTGCTGTTTAACACACTCCTTTCAGAAAAGGAGATGCTGCTGATGAAGGTCAACGCTTCTGTTCTTAGCAGAGATTAGGATTCAGAAGAGATGGAAAAGAGGTGGGAAAGTGGTTTTGATACAGGCAGGCAAGCCTAAAAGGCAAGACCTCTTTCAAAAAACACAAAAACATGGGCTGCACTAATTCCTGATCTGTATCTAGATACCGCTTGCTCCAGGAACGAGGGCCATGATATACCTACACGCTTCTGAACCATCACCAGATTTTATTACTTTCCAGGAGCTATTATCCCTGTTTTAGCACAGGGATGACAGAGACATAAGACTGCCTTAGCTAGGAGTCACACAGGAAGCCTGCAAGTACAGCCAAGAATTCCAAGCCCTGTTTTCTGAACCATGTTGCCTCCCCAGCCAGTCCTCATTGTGCTGCTTCATACAGCCTCAATACAAGTTTGGCCACAATCAGCATTAAGAAAAGGCATTAGAATTGTTAATATTCCAGTAAGCCAAAGCCATTCCCCTAAGTGGCCTGGACTAGCTTAATTTTTTACTCTCCCTTATGCTATCACGATATGGACAGAGCTTAAAGCAATTTGAATAGAAGTAACCATGAGCTCCTATACATGCACACATTCCAGTTAAATGCAACTGAAACCTTCAGCTCCAGTGCAACTGATTAATCTGAACAATCTAGTCTTTTTAATAGCTTCTTTGGAGCTTTACTTGCTGCTGTATTTTTCTTTTCAAAGCCTCAAGTAACTGCTTTGTACGTGCATCTCTCTCACTTGCCTGGAAATTTTTGAATTATTGATCGGGACAAGCTCTCCCTTCATGCATACTCCACCTAATCCTTTCATTTACAGTGCTTTTTGCCTGCATGCAAGATGAATGACATTTCATCTCATTTCCAAGCCCTGCCGGTGTCAAGGTCTACCTCCCTTAAGAAGAACTCCCAGTTGTTGTCAGATGGGAATCCACACAACCTCTCCCTCCTCAAGCACATCGCTGCCGCACATCTGTGTAGAAGAAAGCAGCTGAAATGGTTGTTATGCCCAGAAGAGAGAGAAACAGTTGAGAAATACCTTGGGGTGTCTGGAGAACATCTACCACATAAGGCAGAAAGAGGGACCAGGCTGCCTTTTGTCAGAGTGACGCTATCCAGCAAGACCCTGGGAGCTGGTCCTGCCAAGCCTCTTCCTTTGCATTTATACCCCCATAAGTCTAATGATTTTGTGTAGGAGGAGGTAGGACTGCCACTACCTCAAGTTTCACGCCTCAATTCAATTTGCTCCCCTTGGCTTTCAAAAAGAACTCAGAAGGCTTTCCTGGGAAATAGTCCTGCTGAGTTGTGCACCTTAATGAAGCAGGTCTTGCAGAGCAAGCACAAACAAAAGCAGACAATGCACGACACAGGGGATGTAGCATACAACAGTCCAAGCATGCCAGGAGAGACCCACAGTGTCCTCCTTCTGTCCATAGTGTCCTAGAGAGAGGACTTTGCTACAACTGGCTGCCCTGCTTACAAGAGCAACGCTACAGGCCCCGTTTCACAGCCACATCCGACTGCTGCTGTGCAATTCACACCCTCCATCCATTCCTCCGCAGACACTGGCCATCGCTTTCCTCTCTGGGTCTCACCTTCCCCTTTGCTCATCACCCTGGCCCAACCCAGCAGGCTCCTACAGGAAGCTTGTCTTCATCAACACGCAGAGCAGCAATTCCCTGCCTCATCCGTGCAGGTGATCAGGAGTTTGAAGCTGGCCTCAGAGACCACAGAGCCCAATTAACTACTTGATACTATCACAGTTCCACCTGGAAACAGGGCTGGAGAGATTACCCTATGTGTATCTGCGCATCGCTAGATAAGGATGAACAGCACCTTTAGAAAACAGCAGTTCATAGAATAGTTTGGGTTGGAAGGGACCTTAAAGCCCATCCAGTTCCAACCCCCTGCCATGGGCAGGGACACCTCCCACTGGCTCAGGCTGCCCAAGGCCCATCCAACCTGGCCTTGAACACCTCCAGGGATGGGGCAGCCACAGCTTCCCTGGGCAACCTGGGCCAGGGCCTCCCCACTCTCATGGTGAAGAAGTTCTTCCTAATGTCTAGCCTGCATCAGTCCCTCTCCAGTTTATACCCATTGCCCCCAGTCCTATCCCCACAAGCCTTTGTCAACAGCCCCTCTCCAGCTTTCTTGTAGCCTCTTCAGGTACTGGAAGGTCTCTATAAAGTCTCCTCTGAGCCTTCTCTTCTCCAGGCTGAAAAACCCCAACTCTCTCAGCCTGTCCTCGTACGGGAGGTTCTCCAGCCCACATATCACATATACCACAGCCGTGACAAAAAAATCCAAGGGTGTTATCCCAATGTCCTTGGTACTTTGGGCAGCAGTAACCTCAAGAGATACCCAGTCACAGACCAAACTGCTAGACTGCTTCCCAGGATGGTCACCAGGGCTTTTTTGCATCCCACTACAGTCTTTTCATCCCGTGCTCACAATCAGGTGATAGACATCAAGGACAGTTTCAATATGAGACTAGACACCATCAATCACCTCACCAGTCAATCGACACAGAGGCCACTGAGGCATTCATTTGCCACCTGGAAATCTTCTAACCGCAGCTCTGAAGGCTGTTTAATGACAGGGATGTTTATTTAAACAGTCTCAGGAATTAATTCTAGCAGGTTCCTTATAAGAATAAATAACAAAGGCACATGGAAAAAGACTCCATGAAAGTCCAGGGGCACAAACTTCTCCTGCTCCTAAAGGGATCCCAAGAAAAAAAAAGTAAGAAGAAAAAAAACCAGTGTGATGCTTCTGAAGAGATCAGTAACTAATGAATAGGAAAGCCTTTCTCCAGCACTAACTCAGTAGAGTTCCATGAATAATTCACAGCTGCTAAGGGGAAAACAATGAATAGAAACACTTTCCTGCCCTCTGGGATCTCCCTCCAGGACAAGCACAGACGACCTTGGACATTTAGCTCCTGGAAGTGAAGAAAGACTCCAGAGTGTTCCTGGAACACCTCTGTGCTGCTGGGTTCAATATGTTGCTCTGCATGGCTGTTGAACACATCACTTCATCTTCAAGGTCTCAGATGCTCACTTGAGACAACTCTACTGCCTGATCTTATCCAAACCAAGCACTGAGGGAAGCAAATCCATCTGAAAGGAGGGTCATAGAGCACAGTGAGGGGACCAGGGCAGACTGCTGGCTGCTGACAACTTTTCTCCAGCGTGTGCCAGGCATCTCCTCTCTACAGCTCAGCCAGACAGATATTTAGTGAGAGCTCCCACCCTGTCAGATAGATCCAAAATCTCTATTTAGATGAGCTGCTTCACTCTATGGTTTATACCATAAATAGTATAATATGGTGTAATATATACCACGCTATCCTCTATAGCCCCTTTCATTGCCACAGCGCAGAACAATTTAAGCTTCCCAACAAGGATGAAGGAGGTAATTAAATGACAACGCCTCTTCAAGGTAAGAAAAGGATATTAAGTGATGCCCTCAGACCCCACTGGAATGCACCCACCTCTGGATGGTATTAGGAGCCGGGAGGATAACACTAAACACTTAGGCAGACACATTTTGCTTCCTAGCCCCCCTTTAACATTTGACCCAGTCAGAATTTTCTCTATTTGAAATTAAAAGACAATAAAGAGTTTGATTGCAGAAATTAGAACCCCTCGCTGTTCTGACAGCAGGTAAGAGACTTTCCAAGTCGTGGCGATTAGATTCACCAAAGCCCCCAGGACTCAGCTGTTAATCACAGAATCACAGAATCACCAGGTTGGAAAGGACCCATTGGATCATCGAGTCCAACCATTCCTAACGCTCCCTAAACCATGTCCCTCAGCACTTCATCCACCCTTTCCTGAAATACCTCCAGGGACAGCGACTCCACCCCCTCCCTGGGCAGCTGTTCCAGTGCCCCATGACTCTTTCTGTGAAGAATTTTTTTCTGATATCCAGCCTGAACCTCCCCTGGCGGAGCTTCAGGCCATTCCCTCTTGTCCTGTCCTCTGTCACTGGGGAGAAGAGCCCAGCTCCCTCCTCTCCAAAATCTCCTTTCAGGTAGTTGTAGAGAGCAATGAGGTCTCCCCTCAGCCTCCTCTTCTCCAGGCTAAACACCCTCTCTCAGCCACCCCTCACCAGCTTCGTTGCTCTTCTCTGGACACACTCCAGAGCCTCAACATCCTTCTTGTGGTGAGGGGTCCAGAACTGAACACAGTATTAGAGGTGTGGTCTCACCAGTGCTGAGTACAGAGGGAGAATCACCTCCCTGGACCTGCTGGTGACCCCATTTCTGATACTAACGGAGCTAGTATTCTCTCCTGGCAGCTCTTAGGGCAACCTGGCTTTATATTCTGCATTTAACCGCATGTCCCTATAGGTTAACTCCTCCCTCTAGAGCTAAAAATCAAAGCAGCGCTCTAGATTTCAAACAATTTTCAACTATCAGTTATTCAAATGGTTGTCGTAGAGCAAGCCAGTTGCACAGGACCACACCACGTCGGGGCTAACTTTACAGTTTGCTGCTCCTGGCCTCTTTGCCCACTTGCTCCCACTGCCTCTCGACACGCACCGGCACACGCCTGATAACCTCAGAAAGGCAGTGCCTCATTCTTCACTTTCACCTGGAATAACTGCAGGAAAATCCTTCTCCACAAACCAGAGCACCAGGACGGAGAGCAGGCAAGAGGGATCTTCCGAAGCGCAGCTGTTAGGGTCAGCTCAGCCCTGTGCCAGGGAGAGCAGCAGCCTTTCAACACAAATGATCGACGGTGCAAAGCAGCTTCCACAGGGAAGGGGGAAATGAATTCCTCCCTGATCCCCCTCCTGAGCTCTGCTTATCCCTGAAGCATGAGATTCAATTACCCTTATCATTATTGTAGCTTGCCTCGCTAGAAATGTTATTAGCGGTGATGAAATTATCCAGCTCTGTTTTACACCGGAGAGAAATACAGGGGTTCCTCGTGACAGCTGCGAGGAAGCAGGCGCTCTCCTTGGCAGAAGGAGAGACTCACCTCCAAGTGAGTTTCGCCTCACAACAGCCCCTCAAAGAAAGGCCCAGGATCGCAGCCTTAATTTATGTAACATTCATCTGTTGCAGAAGCACCAGCTGAGGGCCAGAAGCACACACAACGGCTGAGTCCTCCTGAACTAAACCCTCACCCGAGCTACAACCTCCAGGTTTTGCAGCAACACAGTGTGCAGAGTTGGTTATCAACACCTCAACCCCCAACCCCATCCCTTTTTTGAGCTCTGACCCAAGCAGGACTTTATCAAATTGTACTGCTTGACATAAGTTTCCTTCACCAGCACCACAAGGGCTCCTTGCCCCGTAACTCTGCTGGGCACAACTCCAGCTATTCCACCTGGGGATGGAGGTGATGGGAGATGTTTCTGACCCAGGGGATGATGAGCTCTACCATGGAGGAGTACATGTGCCTCAAGATGCATCCAAAGCAGCGCGGCCAGCAGGGTAAGGGAGGGGATTCTGCCCCTCTATTCCTCTCTTGCGAAACCTCACCTGGAGTATTGTGTCCAGTTCTGGAATCCTCAACTTAAGAAGGAGATGAAGCTGTTGGAATGGGTCCAGAGGAGGCTACAAGGATGATCCGAGGGCTGAAGCACCTCCCACTCAAGGACAGGTTGAGAGAGTTGAGGTTGTTCAGCCTGGAGAAGAGAAGGCTCCGAGGAGACCTTATAGCGACCTTCCAGTACCTGAAGGGGCTACAAGAAAGCTGAGAAGGAGCTGTTGACAGAGGCTTGTGGGGATAGAATGAGGGGCAATGGGTATGAACTGGAGAGGGGCAGATTTAGACTGGACGTAAGGAGGCATTTCTTCACCGTGAGAGTGATGAGACACTGGCCCAGGTTGCCCAGGGAAGCTGTGGCTGCCCCATCCCTGGAGGTGTTCCAGGCCAGGTTGGATGGGCCTTGGGCAGCCTGAGCCAGTGGGAGGTGTCCCTACCCATGGCAGGGGGTTGGAACTGGATAATCTTTAAGGTCCCTTCCCACCCAAACTATTCTATGAGTTTATGAATCTAAAAATCAGGTATGATTTCATTCCTGGAGATCGGGAAGTGATCTGGAAGCAGGCAGCCCTGCAGCTCCTTCCTTCACAAACACCAACTACCCAGAAAGGCGTAGGAGAACAGGGCAGTGCACCGGCACAGCCATCCACTCTGGAGATGGAGTACAGCCGGGCACAGGACTGGCAACACCGTGCTGTACAAATCAAGACTATATCAGCCAGGCGTGTTTTCTCAGGTTATACATAAGGTATTGCCATCAGAAAGATGGGATGGAGCAGAGGAGTGAAAGCACACAGGCACCTGATCAGCCACAGCATAGATGTGGTGCTCAAGCCCAGATGTCACTGGATTTGGAAGCACGGTGTTGTGACTGTGTATGCAAGCGTGTAGGCACACAAAGCAAAACTTGAGAAGAGCAGGATGTCAGGCATCCTGTGCTCAAATCTGTGCAGGGAGAGTTGAATAGCTCATCTCCACAGTCTCTGGTTTCCCTTTGCACACTCAGCAGCCTCGGAAGGGGCTTCCCCTTCTACAGCCAGCTCCAATCCCTCCTCATCTTCTCCTCCCTATGGAGCAAGTTTTGAATTCATCACTGTTTTTAAGAAAGCATTTAAAGAACAGAGCAGAACTGATAGCTAAATTAAACCTGCCAAGAGCGCCTGTTTAATTGAAAATGCCATCTGTAATTTAAATGTCGGAGCTGGGATGGTTATTAAACCCCTCCTTGATTACTGTGCCTCATTTCACAGTTTCGAAACAGACAAGAAAAAGCTGCAAATGGGCCATGTAACACAGAACCGCCAAGTGATTAATAAGGTTTCCTGCCACACATCAGCTCAAGTTCTGTCCTCCCGTCGTTGCTCCTTCCCTCTTTGCCCCCCGAGGCAGGGCTGGCTCTTGCCTCTGCCCAGTGCCAAGCTGCTGGCAGGACAGCAGATCCTCTTTTCTCTTGGAGGCTGCACAGCAAACCCACTGGCACCCATGGGATGCTTCCCTGTTGTCACCACCCATGGCTTTCCTCCTTCTGTGCCCAGTGCTTTCCACCCCATACCTGACTCTTCCCAAGGTAACGGGGAGAGGAGGCGGCTGGTGGAGTGGGAAGCGAAGGGACAAGCTCATGCCTGTGTCGAAGTCAGAGAAAAGAGTGCCTGATCCCAGCTCTGCTGCAGAGAAGGGAAGAAAACAAATCAGCAGCTGTTGAAGAAGCCGCACCAAAGGCAGGCTTGCCTTAAAAAAGCACCATCCATCATCCTAAGACCACAGTTAATAAACCGTGAGGCCCCAGTAAATTACAGCAGGAGCTAAAGGAGCACTCGGGCCACTAGAAACGTGTGCTGCAAGTCATCTCCTGCCTTCTCCCCCTCTCCTGGAGCAGGAGAGCAGCACCCCACACTCCTCGCTGCCAAGGATGAGCCCTGGGGCAGTGGAACGGGCTTCATAAACTCCCAGAGCCATCACCGGCTGTGGGTACAGCAGAACCCCCACCTCCTCGGCTGCTGGCCAGGCGGAGGGTGCCCCAGTGCCAGCACGGCATCTGCATGCCGTGTAGACCCCACTTTTCTATATGAGTACTGCGTGCAGTGGAGAGGCTTGTTAAATTAATCACTACCGCAGCAGGGGCACTGGGAACACAACTAATTAGTCATTATTGGTCATTGTGAGAGTCAGAGGAGATTTTAATAAGTATCTGGCCACAGCGCTACTGCCAGTTATTTCTTTCCACCTTCCCTGCTTGCTCACTTTACCGTTAGGTTTAGTCTGGGGTGGTGATGGGGAATGAAAACCATCACTGCTCTAAAATTAGGACAAGAAAAAGAAGAGGGAACAGCAAACCAGCGCCCACAGTGCTGTACCCCAGCTCTGGATGCAGCCTGCTGCGTTCCACTGTGGCAACAACAGATCAGCAGGGCACAAAAGCAGCTGATGAGGTTTTGAACACAACCGCTCCCATGTCAAACCTTTGACCTTTCTGGTTGTTTTTGGTTTTCTTTAGCTTCACAATGCAAAGAACATAAAAAGAAATAATTGGGAAATTAGAAAATGCATCATGAGATGAGCTACGACAAAGGGTAGTTAATATTGCCCCTCAGCTGACTCTATGAAGTCCACTGTAATGAGATGGTAAAGCACTTTGCTTTCCGTGAAGAAAAAAGGGAGCACAAACAGATGCACTTTACAGAGAGCTCAGCCCACATTAAAAAATGCAGTAATTAAAACCAGAATAAGCTGTAAAAATTAATGAAACTTTTCAGCAACGTCTTCAGGCTGAAACATTGGAAATGGTAATTTTTGAAGACAAACTTAACAGGGCACTATAAAAGGAGAAAAAGATCACTGGGAAAAGATCTGCTGGCAGTCAGCGCCAGGAGCTGATCTCAACTATCAAGGATCTGCCAGTCAGCAGGGACAGTCAAACCTCTCAGCAATCTCCCAGGAGCGCGAGATGGGATCCTCCAGGAGCTTGGCATGCCTGGACTCTCCAAAACAGGCACTGAGCCTTGGAGGGGCCACACCTGGACAGCCCAAATACCCCCACATTGGCAGAGCCCCAACTTATAGAATCATAGAATAGTTTGGGTTGGAAGGGACCTTTAAGATCATCCAGTTCCAACCCCCCTGCCATGGGCAGGAACACCTCCCACTGGCTCAGGCTGCCCAAGGCCCATCCAACCTGGCCTTGAACACCTCCAGGGATGGAGCAGCCACAGCTTCCCTGGGCAACCTGGGCCAGGGCCTCACATGGTGAAGAAATTCTTCCTAATGTCCAGTCTAAATCTGCCCCTCTCCAGTTCATACCCATTCCCCCTCATCCTATCCCCACAAGCCTTTATGAACAGCCCCTCTCCAGCTTTCCTGTAGCCCCTTCAGGCACTGGAAGGTCATTATAAATTCTTCTCTGAGCCTTCTCTTCTCCAGGCTGAACAACCCCAACTCTCTCAGCCTGTCCTTGTACAGGAGGTGCTCCAACCCTCAGATCATCCTTGTAGCCTCCTCTGGGCCCATTCCAACAGCTCCATCTCATTCTCAAGTTGAGGATTCCAGAACGGGACACAATACTCCAGGTGACGTCTCAGCAGAGAGGAATAGAGTGCAGAATCCCCTCCCTCCCTGCTGGCCACGCTGCTTTGGATGCAGCCCAGGACACGGTTGGTTTCTGGGCTGTGAGTGCACGTTGCCGGCTCACGTTGAGCTTCTCATTGACCAGCACCCCAAGTCCTTCTCTGCAGGGCTGCTCTCAATCACATCATCTCCCATGACTTCAGCAACCCAAACACACCGTCCCACAACTACTTACACCACAGGCAATCAGAGTTTAGAAAGTCGTTCAAAAGCAATTTATCTGTATCAGAGCTCAGTGGAGGAATCCTCAAAAGCCTTCTAAGAGAACTATAGCGCCATGACTTAAAACAGAGAACCTTCAGAGAGGTATAACATTTAGGAGAAAAGGCTGTCAGGAAGCAAGGAGATACCTCCCCTATGTGATCTCTATTCTGCCCAGCAGTCCCACGCTCAGGTACTTTACTTCTTTTCTTTTTAAACCCGGGGATTGTGGCTGGTGGCAACTGGTAATGTGCAGCAAGCACAGTTGCTCATGGATTTTATGAGTGCAGGGTTCAAGTTAGGAAGAATTTCTTCACCACGAGAGTGGTGAGACACTAGAACGAGTTGCCCAGGAAAGAAGTTATCGCTGCCCCATCCCTGGAGGTGTTCAGGGCCAGGTTGGATGGGCCTTGGGCAGCCTGAGCCAGTGGGAGGTGTCCCTGCCCATGGCAGGGGGTTGGAACTGGATGATCTTTAAGGTCCCTTCCAACCCAAACGATTCTATGATTCACACAAGCTCAGTCTGGACTAGATGCATGCAAAGTTTTTCCAAGGTGCGCACAATCTTTTGGCTTCAGTATCTCTGGGGTTGTTGCACATGCCCTGAAAGCAGAGTGGTAACTCGGCATCACAAAGGCTGCCACATACCCAGGATTCACCTGCAAATACTTGGGCTGAGGATATGACTTTCCTCCTGCTGGTTTGACGAGGAGCAACTGCTCTGTTCTGTGGCACGTAGCAATTATTGAATCTGCGGGAAAAAGGCCGTGGGAGCAAAATGTTTTGCCCCTTTTCCATGCATTTCTTGACTCATTGCTTTACAAAATACGCTCCATTTGTTCAGGGTAAAAAAGTCCTTTCCTTTTTGGTAGGCAGACTCCGGAGAGTTGTAGTCATAAAATCCCTGATTTCTTTCTGCATCAGCTAGCGCATGCAACATTAAATTAGGATAGTTGTTAACACTCCAGAATAATTGTCTCCTTTCTAAGATGTTAAGTAGCGGCATGCGATGAAAGTAGAATAGATTCTATTAATTAGGGTCAGGATAGGAGTCTGCAAGTTTTCCTAACTTGGCTTATCGATGAGAAAGGCTCACTTCCAGCAGTAATATGGAGCATTCCTCTCCCCCGGCACCCAGTAATCTGGAGGAAGTGTATCCTTCACACAGTAGCAGGAGGATTTGAGAGGCACGTTTGACTTTGAGTGTGACCGAGTGCCCTGGCATCGGTCCAACGAAGCACTTTCAGCCCTGATTAACTGTAATCATGGGTATGTCCCAGAGACATACCCTAGGTGTTATTTTAAGATTCACTACTAACACTGTGAGTAGAAAAAAAGCTAAACTACTCCAACCAGTAACAAATACCAGGTTCTGCAGTCAGAGAAACTGCAGTACAAGGAAGGAAACCAGAACTGATTGTTCAGTCAGCACCAGAGCCAACGATGGGGACACAAATCAGCCACCTCCTGAGAGCCTACTAGACACAACACCTTTCCTAGAGGAGAGGCTACTCATTCTTGGTCATCGTGTTTCATTGCAGAGCTCAGAACTCCTCACACAGAGGGAGAAAGGATGGTCTGGCTTATCAAGGGAACAGTCACAAACCCCAGTCCTCACTGCAATCCCCCGTGCAGATTCTCCTCCAGAGTCAGAGCCCTCTCAAGCATCAGTCTCCCCAA